>NC_041386.1:363096776-363222582 GCF_002162155.2 Triticum dicoccoides | reverse complement strand
GGCGCCACCTCGGGGAAACTTGAGGGCTGGTTTTAGCTGTACGTAGTGTTCATCCGGTGTTGCCCTGAGAACGAGATATGTGCAGCTCCTATCAGGATGTCGGCGCATCGAGCGGTCTTGCTGGACTTGTTTTACCATTGTCGAGGACGTCTTGGAGTACCGGGATACAGAGTCTGATCGGAATGTCTCGGGAGGAGGTCTATTCCTTCGTTGACCGTGAGAGCTTGTCATGGGCTAAGTTGGGACACCCCTGCAGGGATTTGAACTTTCCAAAGCCGTGCCCGTGGTTATGGGCAGATGGGAATTTGTTAATGTCCGGTTGTAGATAACTTGAACCTCAACTTAATTTAAAATGAATCAACCGAGTGTGTTGCCGTGATGGCCTCTTCTCGGCGGAGTCTGGGGAGTGGACACGGTGTTGGAGTAATGCTTGCGTAGGTTGTTCTCTAGTTTCTCGCTAGCGCTTTGCCTACTCTTCTCCCTCTCTTTTGCGAACAGGATAGCCACCATATTATGCTAGTCACTTGCTGTAGCTCCACATATATTCTTACCTTGCCTTACCTACAAGCTTAAATAGTCTTGATCGCGAGGGTGTGAGATTGCTGAGTCCCTGTGGCTCACAGATTACTATTACACCAGATGCAGGGCCTGATGATTCCGCTCCAGGTGACGCGTTCAAGCGCAAGTGGGAGTTCGACGAGGACTCTCAATGTTACTATGTTTCCTTTCCTGACGATCAGTAGTGGTGCCCAGTTGGGGGTGATCGGGACCGTGTCGCATGTTGGGTTATCTTTTATTTTGGCGCCGTAGTCGGGCCATGAGTGTTTGGATGATGTAATGTTATTTATGTACCTTGATTGACATGGCGAGTGTAAACCAACTATGTTATCTCCCCTTTATTGTAATATTACATGGGATGTTGTAAAGATTACCTTACTTGCGACATATGCCTTCAATGTGATTATGTCTCTAAGTCGTGCCTCGACACGTGGGAGCTATAGCCGCATCGAGGGCGTTACAAGTTGGTAATCAGATCCTTCCCCGACCTTAGGAGCCCCATTGCATGATCGTTTTTAGCGGCCGAGTTGTCTAGAAAAATGTTTTGAGTCATTTAGGAATTATATATCGGAGAGTTTAGGAATTCTTTTTACTTCCCAGTCTCCTCATCGCTCTGGTAAGGCTTCCTGAAGTAGAGTTTTGACTCTTCTCTTCTCAAATTTCATTAAATTTTTTTTAGGATCACGCGGGTATCTTGGAATCGTTCCGATGGTTTTGTGACGAGAACATTGTCTTGGTTCCTCCTGTCAGGGGTTCTGTGGAAGTGTCCCGGGGAGTTGAGCTCTGAGGTGTTGTCGTCATAATTTTATCGTTGCAGTTCTGGAATACCTGATTTAGTACGCCGACATCGAAAATTTCTTTTATGCAGTTCGTTGGTGAGATAACCTCGACGCCACCCAGTAATGGGGCGGGAGTTCGGGAGTATTGCCATAACTTGTATAACGGATGCTTTTCAAAGGTTGAGGTAGACGATTTTCGAAGTTTTCTCGGTTATGTGTTGAAGGATGGATACAACTGGATGTAGGATTTGCTAGATTTGGGTGAGATATTATGCTTCCCCTGTATCCCCAACACCTGATTGCATAACCGGAAAGTTTCGGGAGTTTCATAAGTGGGAATTCAAGTAGCTCTTAGGATATCTTTCCGATATATGTATGATATGAAATTGGGGTTCGACGTCTAGTGGTCCGCCTATTCACGGTTGGTTTTACAGTGGTCTCGTTGTGTCTTAAAGTGTCCTTGGCTATGCCGACTCGGGGACGCTTCGTATGTCATGTGCACTGCCTTGTACATGATGGTGCTGTACGATCGAGCCCGTGTAGGCCCCACCACGAAAACTTCGGACGAAATCTCTATCATATGTTTGTTCCGGCTTATTCTGCAAGCCAACCCTTTGTTTTTGTTTTGAGTTGTGGTATTCGAGTTGCTTCGAAGTCAAATGTTGATTCCATACCTTTTCCAAGTGGTGTTCTCATATTCCTATGTGAATACCAATCCTTCTCGATCATCGAGTTTGTCATTTCAATTTCTTTTCAACTGGCGTGTTTCTCGTCAAGTGGATCCGATCATTGTAACATCTGCAAGATCAAGTATCAGTTCTTCTCAATGTTGTTTGTTTCATCCATCTCCAAGTTGCCTTTGTTTTTTCCCGCCCTCCCTCCCTTGTTTTTCTTTAAGGACTCAGATTTCTTAATCGAGTATCCATCTTATTGATGTGAAGTCTCTCCATTCCTCTTCCTTCATGTTCGTACCCGGTGATGCTCACGAAGATTTTAACGAAGTTTCTAGTTCACCATTATCCATTCTTTTTCTTCTCCAGTGGAACCAATTCAAGATTTCGGTGTTGATCATATTCTTTTCTGAATTTCAATGTTTTCTCATGCCGGTGCAATTCTTAATCGTTCACCTCTCGCTATTCTATTGTTCCGGAGTGCTCAAGATATCTCAAAGATTCGTGTTTTCCACTCTTCTTTCGTTCAAGCTCTTTCGAGGATGTTATTTCATTCAAGCCATTTAATTCAACCGGTGCAATATCTCTTTTCAAGTAATCGTTCAACGGTGTTTCTTTTCAGTGGGCCCTAACCCACAGGTGTTTTCCCAGGGTCTTACCTGACTCTTCTTATTTCCCGAAGATATCCTCAAATTTCTTGTCAAAGTTTGACGTAAGAATGATTTATCATCAGTCAAATGTCTTCTCCATGATCTTCCAAATTATTTTCATCGTTGGCTCAACCTCTTCGTTTTGATTCTTCTGGAGTGTCTAAATAATTCTTGGTGGTGTTTTTTCGTCGTCATTCTCAACATTTAAGGACCAAGGAATAATTTTCTCTTCAATCATATCCGTTCTCGTGAAGATTCATGATTCTAGCGTGTTGCCTTCCTCTCATAATTGACTTCGATTGTGAGAATTCTTTTCACCCATCCAGAGAAATTCAAGAGTCTTCTCAGTTTGTTATCCGGAGTCCGTCAATTCAGGTTTATTCATTCTCACTTATCATTCTTCAATCTTACCGGTGCATCGTTCAAGTGATCTCTACTCGGTCCGTGATCTATTCATTTCACTTACATCTAAATCCTCTCAAGTATCTTCGTTCTTCTTATAATTATTCCCGGTGTTTCTTTATCTTACTTCATTCATTTCCAATTCTTACGGTGGTTCGTTCAAGATTTCTCTTCCTTGTTTATCATATCAACTCATTCGTTGTTCCAAATCCCACCGGCGGTTCCATCAAGTCCATATCAAGTTATCGATATCTCTCTTAATCTTTTCTACGAGAATAAGTAATATGTCAAATCCGTTGATTGTCATCAATTTAATTTGTGAAGGATAAGCATAATGTAATTCTTATTCTTGTTTCATCGAAGTTATTTAATTCCTTATTCCGGAGGTTCATCTAATTCTCGATTCAAGTTGTCCATCTTTCTTTTCCGGAGTTCCAAGTTTTCTTTTTATCTCGTCGCAAAGCTTCATCTAATCATTGCAAGGCTTCAGCCTTACTCTTCTCATCTTTCTTTTCGTTTGATAATTCTTTTGTTTACCGGAGTTCTCATGAAGTTTCTGCATGATGGTCCATATAGGACTTAATCCGCTCTCGAAACGTTCAGCAAGATTATTTTCAGAGGAGTTCAGGTTTTTTCTTCTTCTTGCTATCCGGAGTGCTATTCTTTTTACCATATTATTGGAGGTGGTATTATGTAATTCTTGATAATTTGAGTTTATGTTTCATGATTCACATGTTCTCAAGGATGAGATATTTTAAATCCATCAAACTCTTCATTGGAGTCATCTTGTGTCATGTTTCACCTAAAGCCTTCCCTAAGGATTGTTGCTATCTATGGTGCTCATAAGTGACCCAAGTTCTTCTTCTATCCTCCCGGCGAAATAGCTTTCTCGTCTCCTTGTTCTTATCAATCCAATTCTTTTCCCGTGAGTGGCAGGTTGTCACCTCATAATTTGGGATGTATTCCATAAGACCATATCAAGCTTATTCTTCTCATTGTTGGTTTTCCAACAATTCCGTTCGACCCTTCCCCTGAAGATGCCTCTTCAAGCTCTTTTGTGGCAGAAGTTGGCATTTTCTTCTCAATTCTCCTATGACAATTATCTATCTTCTATTCTTCCGTTCCGGAGGCATTGTGATGTTGCTCTCCTCAACCCATCTTCTCGGATTGTCAGGACCATGTTTTGATCGTGCTTATCCTTTTAACCGGAGTATTGTGTTCCTTTTCTCAAGTTCTTTCATTTTATCAAGTTTTTCATCTCTTTTCAACCGGAGTGCTGTACGGGATTTTTCTTACCCCTTGTTCCATTCATTCAATAGTTCCAAAGGCAGTGTGTTGCGATTTCATCAAGTATCTTCTCATCTTACCAAGTTCTTATTCAATTCCTTTTCTTTTCAATCCAAGTGTTGCCCGAAGTTGTTCTTCCTTGTTCCTCTTTTCTAACAGAGTGTTTTCAACTTCGTTCATCTCCGTTGTATTCTTTTCTCGAAATGGCTTAACCTTTTCAAGGTTCTTTGGTCTCACTCGTTTGTCAAAGAAGCAACTTAGTTTTACCTCTTCTCGTTCTCTTCCATTTTCCCTCCGGTGCCATTCTAGATCTCGGGAGGAGATCCTCTCGTAGTGGTGGAGTGTTGTAACGCCCCAAGACCGGAGCTTCAGATGCCTTCCGTGGTTTCCGGGTTTCGCCGTGTGATTTGTTTGGTGCTTTGCATTCATCATTGCATCCGGTGCATTGCTTCATGTCATCATGCCATCATGTCATTTAATTTTTTTCTTAACTCAACTAAACAAATGGCATGGATCTTTGATCCATTTAAACCGAGGGAATTAACATGGCGATTCTCTTTATAACGTATCCTCCCGATATTAGGGAGCTATATTAAATATCCCATTAACTTGGAATCACCCATCACACAATTGCATTACTCTTCAACTCTTCTTGTATCCGACTTAACTTCATATATTTTCCTTGTCATCTCTCTTAAGCCATACCCATGCATCATCCCTCCCACTTCCTTCGTTTTTCATGTCTTTGCAAGCAACCTTATTCCTCCTGCATTAATGTTCATCTTTTCCCTATAAATCTTCCCTTTTTCCGACACCCTCTCTGTCAGATTTCATCCCATTCGAAGTTGTTTTGGTCAGGTTCAAAAACGATTGAAGTTTGAGAATAATTCAAACTCTAATTATTTTTCTACCTTCTAAAAATGCCAGAGCAATTTATTCAAACCCTACATAAATCCAGGGTTCTAGATATATTTTTATATATCTCATATTCCTAACCAAAAACCCCTGGATTTTCCCCTTTGTTGGTTGTTTATTTATATAAACAATAGATTAAGAAAGGGAAGATTTTGGAAAGGAGAGGGAGCCCAGCAGCCGCACCAGTTGGCCAAGGCCCAGCTGGCGCCCTTCCCACTGGGCCAGCTCCAAGTCCTAGCCGCCCCCACCAGTTCCATAACCCTAGCCCGATCCCCTCGCTCGCTAGCCCTCTCTCTCTCGATCCCTTGCCTCTCCTTCGACTCCCTCCTGCGCCGCCGCACGCTTCGAGTACCAGGAGAGCGCCCGCGCCTCCCGATCGATGGCCCTCCTCCCTCTACTGCCCAGATCTTGCGCCTGGCCGATTCCCATGTCCGAGCGCCTCTCCTCTCAAGTACCTCATCCCCGGCGCCGTCCATCCACGCCGCGCCCGGTTCACACGGCCATATCCCTCTCGTCCCGATTGGGATCGTCCTCGATCCCCTCTGCCTGCTCCAAGCTTCTCCGCCCTCGACGTCCCCTTCGCCGGATCCCCTCCTCGCGCCTCTACTCTCTCACATGCGGCTCCTCTGCCCCATCTCCACCTCACCGGACCTCCCCAAACTCGTTGCCATCCAGGTGACCTGGCAGGAGACCGCCACCGCGCCATTCATCTCCTGCCGCAGGAGCTCTGCACCGCCCGCGCCCTCAAGTGCCCGCAGGCCAGCGACGCCACTGCCTCTCTTTGTTGCCGCCTACAGGAGCTCCAAGCGCCTGGCCTCCTCCTTCTGGTGGCCTCAGCCTCGCGCGACGCGCCATACGGGAGAGGAGCTCCCCGCAGCAGTGCTCGAACCCATCCAGCCGCAGCGACCGAAGATCCCTGCCACGCCAGAGGCCCGCCGTTCCTGCGCCTCCATTGTTCCCCTGTTTCCAGCGAAGCTGCTATCGATCGCGTCACTGCTTGTTGCCTGCCAAGAACGTCTCCGTGGATTTGCGCCAAGTACCACTACCGCCAAGTTCCGCTCCGTACGTGTACGACTACACAGGGTGATGCGACAAGACCTGACAACGTGTACATCTACTCTGTCAAGACCGGACCGACAAGTACCCCAACGTCATGTGTACAATGACCATCGCCGAAAACCCGGGTAGCAAAACGTCAAGTACCTATGACCGAAGAACGCCATGTACCTCTCCATTCAAACGAACATGTACCACTACCGCTGCCGAGATTGCGAGTACCTCTACCGTCGACCCTAGAGCATGAGAGAACGACTACTTCCACTATGAAAGTCCCGAGAATGTCTACTTCCCCTTCTCCGCTTCGTACTTGATCCGTTCTGAAATTGCACGCTTCAAAGGTATAACCCTTGAGACAACGCCCGTGAATGAATGTTGTGTGTTGTATGAGATGCTCGTGCTTGCTCCGTCCTCGAATTGTCGTTGCACGTCGCCCCTCTTTTTGCCTTGCCAATGACATGTGGGAACTCGGTATCCGAGATCACCCCACCATCCTTGCTTGTCACGGTCCACACACTTCCCCTTTGCATCGGTATCTCAATCGAGTACCGGAACCGGAACGCTGCCATGGCACCGTTTTCATTATCGTTGCCGTGGCACCCCTTTCCTTTGCACCACGATGACAAATGCTTCATAATGCTCTTGTCAACTTTTAATAAAAATTGCATAAACTTGCACATGTCATTCGCATCATGATAATAACATTTAAATGTTTAAAATTGTTGTTGCACCAAATTGATAATTTCATATGGGGATTTACCGGATTTGTTGTTTCTTATTTCCGGCCTCATTTAAACTTGCCTAAATGTTTAGTTTACTTATACCTCACCTCTTGCCATGTGTAACAACATTTAATATTGTTGAGTACCTAACCGGGAGAGAACTAAATAATTGATGTGGTGTTCCGTCAATATGCAACTCGTTGCATATTGTGCTCCACTTAATTTGTAGGAGTGTTTGAGCACTTTGCCATGCCATGCCTCATTAAAACGGACATGCATCATACTTGTTTGCGCATCATGCCATGTTTATGTGATGGTTGCTTACTATGTTGTTTGCTCCTTTCCGGTGTTGCTCCTTCTGGTTGGTTCCGATAACGTCGTGTGTGTGAGGATTCGTTCGACTACGTCCGTGTATCTTCTTCATGGACTCGTTCTTCTTCCTTGCGGGATTTCAGGCAAGATGATCATACCCTCGAAATCACTTCTATCTTTGCTCGCTAGTTGCTCGCTCTTTTGCTATGCCTATGCTGCGATACCTACCACTTGCTTATCATGCCTCCCATATTGTTGAACCAAGCCTCTAACCCACCTTTTCCTAGCAAACCGTTGTTTGGCTATGTTACCGCTTTGCTCAGCCCCTCTTATAGCGTTGTTAGTTGCAGGTGAAGATTGAAGTTTGTTCCTCGTTGGAACATGGAGATGTTGTTCCTTGTCGGAACATGTTTACTTGTTGGGATATCACAATATATCTTATCTAAACAATGCATCTATATACTTGGTAAAGGGTGGAATGCTCGGCCTTATGCCTGGTGTTTTGTTCCACTCTTGCCGCCCTAGTTTCCGTCATATCGGTGTTATGTTCCCGGATTTTGCGTTCCTTACACGGTTGGGTTATAATCTGAACCCCTTGACAGTTTGCTTTGAATAAAACTCCTCCAGCAAGGCCCAACCTTGGTTTTACCGTTTGCCACCTAGCCTTTTTCCCTTGGGAGTCGCGCATCCCGAGGGTCATCTTTATTTTAACCCCCCCGGGCCAGTGCTTGTCTAAGTGTTGGTCCAAACTAGAGCCACTTGCGGCGCCACCTCGGGGAAACTTGAGGGCTGGTTTTAGCTGTACGTAGTGTTCATCCGGTGTTGCCCTGAGAACGAGATATGTGCAGCTCCTATCAGGATGTCGGCGCATCGAGCGGTCTTGCTGGACTTGTTTTACCATTGTCGAGGACGTCTTGGAGTACCGGGATACAGAGTCTGATCGGAATGTCTCGGGAGGAGGTCTATTCCTTCGTTGACCGTGAGAGCTTGTCATGGGCTAAGTTGGGACACCCCTGCAGGGATTTGAACTTTCGAAAGCCATGCCCACGGTTATGGGCAGATGGGAATTTGTTAATGTTCGATTGTAGATAACTTGATCCTTAACTTAATTTAAAATGAATCAACTGAGTGTGTTACCATGATGGCCTCTTCTCGGCGGAGTCTGGGAAGTGGACACGGTGTTGGAGTAATGCTTGCGCAGGTTGTTCTCTAGTTTCTCGCTCGCGCTTTGCCTACTCTTCTCCCTCTCTTTTGCGAAGAGGATAGCCACCATATTATGCTAGTCGCTTGCTGCAGCTCCACATATATTCTTACCTTGCCTTACCTACAAGCTTAAATAGTCTTGATCGCGAGGGTGTGAGATTGATGAGTCCCTGTGGCTCACAGATTACTATTACACCAGATGCAGGGCCTGATGATTCCGCTCCAGGTGACGCGTTCAAGCGCAAGTGGGAGTTCGACGAGGACTCTCAATGTTACTATGTTTCCTTTCCTGACGATCAGTAGTGGTGCCCAGTTGGGGGTGATCGGGACCGTGTCGCATGTTGGGTTATCTTTTATTTTGGCGCCATAGTCGGGCCATGAGTGTTTGGATGATGTAATGTTATTTATGTACCTTGATTGACGTGGCGAGTGTAAGCCAACTATGTTATCTCCCCTTTATTATAATATTACATGGGATGTTGTAAAGATTACCTTACTTGCGACATATGCCTTCAATGCGATTATGTCTCTAAGTCGTGCCTCGACACGTGAGAGCTATAGTCGCATCGAGGGCGTTACATAACGCTGGCACCGAATAACAATTATTTAGGTCTAATACTAATCCCAAAGGTAGATGTAGAGGTAGCATGCCGACTGCGATCACATCGACTTTGGAACCATTTCCCACGCGCATCGTCACCTCATCCTTAGCCAATCTTCGCTTAATCCGTAGTCCCTGTTTCGAGTTGCAAATATTAGCAATAGAACCAGTATCAAATACCCAGGTGCTACTGCAAGCATTAGTAAGGTACACATCAATAACATGTATATCACATATACCTTTGTTCACCTTGCCATCCTTCTTATCCGCCAAATACTTGGGGCAGTTCCGCTTCCAATGACCAGTCTGCTTGCAGTAGAAGCACTCAGTTTCAGGCTTAGGTCCAGGTTTGGGTTTCTTCTCTTGAGTAGCAACTTGCTTGCTGTTCTTTTTGAAGTTCCCCTTCTTCTTCCCTTTGCCCTTTTTCTTGAAACTAGTGGTCTTGTTGACCATCAACACTTGATGCTCCTTCTTGATTTCTACCTCCGCAGCTTTCCGCATTGCGAAGAGCTCCGGAATAGTCTTATTCATCCCTTGCATATTGTAGTTCATCACGAAGCTCTTGTAGCTTGGTGGCAGTGATTGGAGAATTCTGTCAATGACGCAATCATCTGGAAGATTAACTCCCAATTGAATCAAGTGATTATTATACCTAGACATTTTGAGTATATGCTCACTGACAGAACTGTTCTACTCCATCTTGCAGCTATAGAACTTATTGGAGACTTCATATCTCTCAATCCGGGCATTTGCTTGAAATATTAACTTCAACTCCTGGAACATCTCATATGCTCCATGACGTTCAAAATGTCGTTGAAGTCCCGATTCTAAGCCGTAAAGCATGGCACACCGAACTATCGAGTAGTCATCAGCTTTGCTCTGCCAGACGTTCATAACATCTGGTGTTGCTCCAGCAGCAGGCCTGGCACCCAGCGGTGCTTCCAGGACGTAATTCTTCTTTGCAGCAATGAGGATAATCCTCAAGTTACGGACCCAGTCCGTGCAATTGCTACCATCATCTTTCAACTTTGCTTTCTCAAGGAACGCATTAAAATTCAATGGAACAACAGCACGGGCCATCTATCTAAAATCAAGCATAAACAAGCAAGATACTATCAGGTACTAAGTTTCATGATAAATTTAGGTTCAATTAATCATATTGCTTAAAGAACTCCCACTTAGATAGACATCCCTCTAATCCTCTAAGTGATTACGTGATCCAAATCAACTAAACCATGTCCGATCATCACGTGAGATGGAGTAGTTTCATTGGTGAACATCACTATGTTGATCATATCTACTATATGATTCACGCTCGACCTTTCGGTCTCCGTATTCCGAGGCCATATCTGTATATGCTTGGCTCGTCAAGTATAACCTGAGTATTCCGCTTGTGCAACTGTTTTGCACCCGTTGTATTTGAACGTAGAGCCTATCACACCCGATCATCACGTGGTGTCTCAGCATGAAGAACTTTCGCAATGGTGCATACTCAGGGAGAACACTTCTTGATAATTAGTGAGAGATCATCTTATAATGCTACCGTCAATCAAAGCAAGATAAGATACATAAAAGATAAACATCACATGCAATCAATATAAGTGATATGATATGGCCATCATCATCTTGTGCTTGTGATCTCCATCTTCGAAGCACCGTCGTGATCACCATTGTCACCGGCGTGACACCTTGATCTCCATCGTAGCATCGTTGTCGTCTCGCCAATCTTATGCTTCCACGACTATCTCTACCGCTTAGTGATAAAGTAACGCATTACAGCGCGATTGCATTGCATACAATAAAGTGACAACCATATGGCTCCTGCCAGTTGCCGATAACTCGGTTACAAAACATGATCATCTCATACAATAAAATTTAGCATCATGTCTTGACCATATCACATGACAACATGCCCTGCAAAAACAAGTTAGACGTCCTCTACTTTGTTGTTGCAAGTTTTACGTGGTAGCTACGGGCTTAAGCAAGAACCAATCTTACCTACGCATCAAAACCACAACGATAGTTTGTCAAGTTGGTGTTGTTTTAACCTTCGCAAGGACCGTGCGTAGCCACACTCGGTTCTACTAAAGTTGGAGAAACTGTCACCCGCTAGCCACCTTTGTGCAAAGCACGTCGGGAGAACCGGTCTCGCGTAAGCGTACGCGTAATGTCGGTCCGGGCCGCTTCGTCCAACAATACCGCCGAACCAAAGTATGACATGCTGGTAAGCAGTATGACTTATATCGCCCACAACTCACTTGTGTTCTACTCGTGCATATAACATCAACACATAAAACCTAGGCTCTGATACCACTGTTGGGGAACGTAGTAATTTCAAAAAAATTCCTACGCACACGCAAGATCATGGTGATGCATAGCAATGAGAGGGGAGAGTGTGATCTACGTACCCTTGTAGACCGACAGAGGAAGCGTTAGCACAACGCGGTTGATGTAGTTGTACGTCTTCATGGCCCGACTGATCAAGCACCGAAACTACGGCACCTCCGAGCTCTAGCACACGTTCAGCTCGATGACGATCCCCGGACTCCGATCCAGCAAAGTGTCGGGGAAGAGTTCCGCCAGCACGACGGCGTGGTGACGATCTTGATGTACTACCGTCGCAGGGCTTCGCCTAAGCACCGCTACAATATTATCGAGGATTATGGTGGAAGGGGGCACCGCACACGGCTAAGAATATGATCACGTGGATCAACTTCTGTGTTTAGGGGTGCCCCCTGCCCCCGTATATAAAGGAGCAGGGGGAGGTGCGGCCGGCCAGGAGGAGTCCTACTCCCACCGGGAGTAGGATTCCCCCCCTTTCCTAGTTGGAATAGGATTCGGGAGGGGGAAAGAGGAGAGAGAGAAGGAAGGGGGCGCCGCCCCTCTCTCCTTGTCCTATTCGGACTAGGGGGGAGGGGCGCGCGGCCCAGCCCTGGCCACCTCTCCTCTCGTCCACTAAAGCCCACTAAGGCCCATATACCTCCCGGGGGGTTTCGGTAACCTCCCGGTACTCCGGTAAAATCCCGATTTCACCCGGAACACTTCCGATATCCAAATATAGGCTTCCAATATATCAATCTTTATGTCTCGACCATTTAGAGACTCCTCGTCATGTCCGTGATCACATCCGGGACTCCGAACAAACTTCGGTACATCAAAATGCATAAACTCATAATATAACTGTCATCAAAACCTTAAGCGTGCGGACCCTACGGGTTCGAGAACAATGTAGACATGACCGAGACACGTCTCCGGTCAATAACCAATAGCGGAACCTGGATGCTCATATTGGCTCCCACATATTCTACGAAGATCTTTATCGGTCAGACCGCATAACAACATACGTTGTTTCCTTTGTCATCGGTATGTTACTTGCCCGAGATTCGATCGTCGGTATCTCAATACCTAGTTCAATCTCGTTACCGGCAAGTCTCTTTACTCATTTCGTAATACATCATCTTGCAACTAACTCATTAGTTGTAATGCTTGCAAGGCTTATGTGATGTGCATTACCGAGAGGGCCCAGAGATACCTCTCCAACAATCGGAGTGACAAATCCTAATCTCGAAATACGCCAACCCAACATGTGCGTTTGGAGACACCTGTAGAGCTCCTTTATAATCACCCAGTTACGTTGTGATGTTTGGTAGCACACAAAGTGTTCCTCCGACAAACGGGAGTTGCATAATCTCATAGTCATAGGAACATGTATAAGTCATGAAGAAAGCAATAGCAACATACTAAACGATCGGGTGCTAAGCTAATGGAACGGGTCATGTCAATCACATCATTCTCCTAATGATGTGATCCCATTAATCAAATGACAACACATGTCTATGGTTAGGAAACATAACCATCTTCGATTAACGATCTAGTCAAGTAGAGGCATACTAGTGACGTTTGTTTTGTCTATGTATTCACACAAGTATTATGTTTCCGGATAATACAATTCTAGCATGAATAATAAACATTTATCATGATATAAGGAAATAAAATAATAACATTATTGTTGCCTCTAGGGCATATTTCCTTCAGGCACCCCCAAGATAATCCAAGGACACCAAAAAGTTAAAGCTTGGGGATGCCTCGGAAGGCATCCCCTCTTTCCGTCCATTTCCATCGGTAATTTACTTAGAGCTATATTTTTATTCACCAACATGATAATGGTTTTGCTTGGAGCGTCTTGTATTATTTGTGTCTTTGTTTGCTAGTATACCACAATCATCCTTGTTGTACACACCTTTTGAGAGAGCCATACATGAATTAAAATTTGATAGAATACTCTATGTGCTTCACTTATATCCTTTGAGCTAGATAATTTTGCTCTATGTGCTTCACTTATATCCTTTGAGCTAGATAATTTTGCTCTATGTGCTTCACATATATCTTTTGACCTAGATAATTTTGCTCTATGTGCTTCACTTATATCTTTTGAGCTAGATAATTTTGCTCTATGTGCTTCACTTAGATCTTTTAGAGCACGGTGGCGGATTCGTTTTAAAGAAACTATTGATCTCTCATGCTTCACTTAAATTAATTTGAGAGTCTCTTAATAGCATGGTAATTTTCCTAATAATAATATGCTTGGTATTCAAGATTTGTGAAACTTTCTTTTGAGTGTGTTGAATAGTAAGAAAAGATTGAAGCATGATAATTGTTTTGAGATATGGAGGTGATAATATTAAAGTCATGCTAGTTGAGTAGTTGTGAATTTAAAGAATACTTGTGTTGAAGTTTGTGATTCCCGTAGCATGCACGTATGGTGAACCGTTATGTGATGAAGTCAGAGCATGATTTATTTATTGATTGTCTTCCTTATGAGTGGCGGTCGGGGACGAGCGATGGTCTTTTCCTACCAATCTATCCCCCTAGGAGCATGCGCGTAGTACTTTGCTTTGATAACTTCTAGATTTTTGCAATACGTATATGAGTTCTTTATGACTAATGTTGAGTCCATGGATTATACGCACTCTCACCCTTCCACCTTTGCTAGCCTCTCTAATACCGCGCACCTTTCGCCGGTATCATACACCTACCATATACCTTCCTCAAAACAGCCACCATACCTACCTATTATGGCATTTCCATAGCCATTCTGAGATATATTGCCATGCAACTATCCACCATCTAGTTCATCATGACACATCCATAATTGTCATATTGCTTAGCATGATCATGTAGTTGACATAGTATTTGTGGCAAAGCCACCGTTCATAATTCTTTCATACTTGTCACTCTTGATTCATTGCATATCTCGGTACACCGCCGGAGGCATTCATATAGAGTCATACTTTGTTTTAGTATCGAGTTGTAATCATTGAGTTGTAAATAAATAGAAGTGTGATGATCATCATTTAATAGAGCATTGTCCCAATAAAAAAAGAGAAAGGCCAAAAAATACATAAAAAAGGGGCAATGCTACTATCCTTTTTCCACACTTGTGCTTCAAAGTAGCAGCATGATATAGCGAGTCTCATATATTGTGCTTGAAAGTAGCACCATGTTCTTCATATAGAGAGTCTCATATGTTGTCACTTCCATATACTAGTGGGAATTTTATGTTATAGAACTTGGCTTGTATATTCCAATGATGGGCTTCCTCAAATTTCCCTAGGTCTTCGTGAGCAAGCAAGTTGGATGCACACCCACTAGTTTCTTTTGTTGAGCTTTCATACATTTATAGCTCTAGTGCATCCGTTGCATGGCAATCCCTACTCACTCACATTGATATCTATTGATGGGCATCTCCATAGCCCATTGATACGCCTAGTTGATGTGAGACTATCTTCTCCCTTTTTGTCTTCTCCACAACCACCATTCTATTCCACCTATAGTGCTATATCCATGGCTCACGCTCATGTATTGCGTGAAGATTGAAAAAGTTTTGAAAAAGTTAGAGTATGAAACAATTGCTTGGCTTGTCATCGGGGTTGTGCATGATTTAAATACTTTGTGTGGGGAAGATGGAGCATAGCCAGACTATATGATTTTGTAGGGATAACTCTCTTTAGCCATGTTATTTTGAGAAGACATAATTGCTTTGTTAGTATGCTTGAAGTATTATTATTTTCTATGTCAATATAAACTTTTGTCTTGAATCTTTCTAATCTGAATATTCATACCACAATTAAGAAGATTTGCATTGAAATTATGCCAAGTAGCACTCCGCGTCAAAAATTCTCTTTTTATCATTTACCTACTCGAGGAGGAGCGGGAATTAAGCTTGGGGATGCCTGATACGTCTCCAACGTATCTATAATTTTTGATTGCTCCATGGTATATTATCTACTGTTTTGGACTATATTAGGCTTTATTTTCCACTTTTATATTATTTTTGGGCTAACCTATTAATCGGAGGCCCAGCCCAGAATTGTTGTTTTTTGCCTATTTCAGTGTTTCGGATAAACAGAATATCAAACGGAGTCCAAACGGAATAAAATCTTCGGAAACGTGATTTTCTCACCGAACGTGATCCAGGAGACTTGGACCCTACTGCAAGGGATCAAAGAGGCGGTCAAGACGGTGGGGCCCCCCTAGGCTGCGCCCCCTACCTCGTGGGCCCCTCGGTGCTCCACTGACGTACTCCTTCCTCCTATATATACACACGTACCCCCAGACAATCAGAACAGGAGCCAAAAAAACCTAATTCCACCGCCGCAACTTTCTGTATCCACGAGATCCCATCTTGGAGCCTGTTCCGGAGCTCCGCCGGAAGAGGGCCGTCATCACGGAGGGCTTCTACATCATCATAGCCTCTCCAATGAAGTGTGAGTAGTTTACCTCAGACCTTCGGGTCCATAGTTAGTAGCTAGATGGCTTCTTCTATCTCTTTGAATCTCAATACAAAGTTCTCCCCCTCTCTCGTGGAGATCTATTCGATGTAATCTTCTTTTTTTGTGGTGTGTTTGTTGAGACTGATGAATTGTGGGTTTATGATCAAGTCTATCTATGAATAATATTTGAATCTCCTCTGAATTCTTTTATGCATGATTGGTTGTCTTCGCAAGTCTCTTCGAATTATCTATTTGGTTTCGCCAACTAGATTGGTAGTTCTTGCCATGGGAGAAGTGCTTAGCTTTGGGTTCAATCTTGCGGTGTCCTTACCCAGTGACAAAAGGGGCAGCAAGGCACGTATTGTATTGTTGCCATCGAGGATACCAAGATGGGGTTTATTTCATATTGCATGAATTTATCTCTCTACATCATGTCATCTTGCTTAAGGCGTTACTCTGTTTTTAACTTAATACTCTAGATGCATGCTGGATAGCGGTCGATGAGTGGAGTAATAGTAGTAGATGCAGAATCGTTTCGATCTACTTGTCACGGACGTGATGCCTATATACATGATCATGCCTAGATATTCTCATAATTATGTACAATTCTATCAATTGCTCAACAGTAATTTGTTCACCCACCGTAGAATACTTATGCTTTTGGGAGAAGCCACTAGTGAAACCTATGGCCCCCGGGTCTATTCTCCTCATATCAATCTCCATCACTTTTACATTGTTTTGCTATTTACTTTGCCTTTACTTTTTACTTTGCATCTTTATATCAAAAATACCAAAAATATTCTATCTATCAGATCTCACTCTCGTAGGTGACCGTGAAGGGCTTGCCCACCCCTAATCGCGTTGGTTGCGAGTAGCTATCGCTTTGTGCAGGTACGAGGGACTTGAGCGTGGGATCCTACTGGATTGATACCTTGGTTCTCAAAAACTGAGGGAAATACTTACGCTACTCTGCTGCATCATCCTTTCCTCTTCGGGGAAAACCAACGCAAGCTCAAGACGTAGCAAACCGCAATATTCGTGAAGAGCTGGCGATGAACAAGGTCAAAGATGTGGCCGAACTTTATGTTCTGGACGATAGGTGCGCTCGAGCTGAAGAGGGGAGGAAGTACCCCGGCGAGGACGCTGGCGCGAAAACTGACTCCACAGACGAAGACACAGCCACCCCGACGAAGAAGGACCGACGCCGCAACAAGAAGCACAAGGGCAAGACTGTGCTTGCCGTCGAGGGATCTGAGGACACTGGCGCTGCCAAGAAGGCCAAGGCAGACGACCCTGGCAAGGATATTGCCGGGTGCACCACTTGCCGGGCCTTGGCGGCAGCCGACAAGCCAGGAGGCTCTGACAAGCAAGATTTCAAGATCCACCGCACCAAGGGCCACGACCTCCAAAACTGCCGGCAAGCCGAGCTGCTTGCTGAGAAGCAAAAGGCTGAGTATGAGAGGCGGGACAAGGAGAAGGGCCAGCATGGTGCCGAGGGATCTGGCAAGAAGCGTGGCGGCCAAGGAGGTCACCGCGAAAATGATAACCAGCAAGAGAGGCCCGCTCTGCACCGTGACAAGAAGCAAGGAGATGATGATCATGACGAATATGATGAGTCCGGCGAGCATGAGTTCCAGAAGGCTACATAGGCCCTGTGCCTTGACGGTGACGCCTCGCTGCACACTTCTCACCACCAGCTCAAGCAATGGGCGCCTGAGATCACAGCAGCGGAACCATCACTCGATGCTCAAAAGCCACTGAAGTGGTCCAGCACACCTATCATTTTTGACACCAAGGAGCACCCTGATCGCACAACTGCGGTCGGATGTTTTCCATTGTTGGTCTCGCCAACAATACGCAACCTCAAGGTGACGAAGATGCTAGTTGACGGTGGGGCCGGTCTGAACTTGATCTCGCTCGTTGTCAACAAAAGGCTGCAGATTCCTGATGGAGACCTCGAAGAGACGGGCACGTTTCAAGGGGTCAACCCGGGGAGGAGTCAGCCGAAGGGTAAGGTCACGCTTCCCGTGACGGTTGGAGGCGAGTTAAACTACAGGACGGAGAGGATTGTTTTCGATGTAGCCGAGATCCCCTTGCCCTACAATGGGATCCTCGGCCGCCCGGCACTAGCCAAGTTCATGGCGGCGTCACATTACGCCTACAACACGCTGAAGATGCCTGGGCCAGTGATCATCATCACCGTCCCCTCCGACAACAAAGAAGTGTTGATCTGCACCGACCAACTCTACCGGGAAGCAGTTGCAGCGACTGCTGCTAAGGCCCTTGCTCCTGCCACTGGAGCCCCGGCAGGGAAGAAGACTGGCAAGACCTCTTGCACCCACTCTGGCAAGCGCATCTCTTAGGAGTGTCGTGCTCCCGTCGAGGACGTGCCAGATAGGTCCACCAGCAAAACCTCTTGCACCCACTCCGGCAAGCGCACCTCTTCGGAGTGTTGTGCTCCCGTCGAGGACGCGCCAGAGAGCTCCACCGGGAAGAGCAAGAAATCCAGAGCTGCACCACCAGAGACCAAGAAGGTGTCCATCAAGGAGGATGGCACGAGAGGGGATTTCACCTTAAGCTCCACCCTAGACAGCAAATAGGAAGGCGCGCTCGTCACCTTCCTGCGGGCGAATGTCGACGTGTTCGCATGGCGAGCATCCGACATCCCCGACGTTCCGAGGGAGGTGATTGAGCACCATCTTGTTGTTTGTCCTCATGCGCGGCCCGTCAAGCAAAAGGTCAGGAAGCAAGCTTTGGAATGGCAGGAGTTCATTATAGAGGACATCAGGAAGTTGGAAAATGGTAGGCTTGGTGAGAGGAGTACTCCATCCGACGTGGTTGGCCAATCCGGTGGTGGTGCGCAAGGCAAATGGGAAGTGGAGGTTGTGTATTGATTACACAGATATCAATAAGGCTTGCCCCAAGGACCCTTTCCTGTTGCCACGCATTGACCAGATTGTTGACTCCGCAGCTGAGTGTGATCTCTTATCATTCCTTGACGCCTACTCAGGATACCACCAGATCTTCATGACAAGAGAAGACGGAGAGAAGACAGCATTCATCACCCCATGTGGCACGTATTGCTTTTTATAGATGCCTTTGGGGTTGAAGGTTGCTATCTCAATGTTTGCAAGGGCGGTCCAAATTGGTTTTGAGCCCCAGCTACATTGAAATATGGAAGCTTATATGGATGACATAGCGGTCAAACCAAGGACGGGGCAACACTTATACAAGATTTGGAAGAGATGTTTGCAAATCTGCGCAAGATCAACCTCAAGTTGAACCCTAAGAAGTGTTTCTTTGGCGTTCTGTTCAGCAAAATTCTCGGGTTCTTTGTGTCACAACGTGGGATCGTGGCGAGTCCAGACAAGATCAAGGCTATTAAGCAGATTGAGGCGCCCAAGCAGATCAAGGATGTGCATCGGCTCACTGGTTGCGTTGCCGCCATGAGCAGATTCATCTCCAAGTTTGCTGAGCATGCCCTTCCCTTTTTCAATATCTTGAAAAGAGCGGGCCCAATGGAGTGGACCCCAGAGGCCGAAGTAGCACTGCAGGATTTAAAGAAATACCTCTCCTCTACACCGATACTGGTTGCGTCCAAACCATAAGAGCCATTGTTGTTGTATCTGGCGGCAACAAATCAAGTGGTCAGTGCTGAGCTAGTGGCGCAGAGGGAGGTCGACGAAGAGATAGTGGCAATGGCAGGACTGGTAGATGGCAAGCCAGAGCTCCCCCCGGCAGGGCCTGGTGCCAGCAAGGCAAGGCCCCCGGTAGAGTCTGACGCTGGCGGGACAGGGCCTGCGCTACCAAACGAAGTGGTGCAGAAGAAGAAAATGATGCAGCGCCCGGTTTACTTTGTCAGCTCCCTCTTGAAGGGGCTAGGTCAAGGTACTCCGGTGTGCAGAAATTGCTATTCGGCCTCCTTATGGCCTCGAGTAAGCTGCGTCATTACTTCCAAGCACACGAAATCACCATCGTCACCCGCCTCCCGTTGCAACGGATATTGCATAACCCAGACACAACCGGGAGGATTGTGGAGTGGGCCGTGGAACTGTCGATCTTTGGTTTGAAGTTTGAAAGTACTTCGACAATCCAGAGCAGAGTCTTGGCAGAGTTCAATGCCAAGTGGACCTCAACACCCCATGAAGAGATCCAGGAGCCCCCGGCCTGATTTCTTTCGCTTGTTTTGCTCTGTTGATGGTTCAATGGATGGTTGTGTCAACCGAAGCACAAAAGTACCTGGTTCCACAGGTAGTTTCAAGGCGGTGCGCTTTGACAGGTAGTCAGCGATGTCGTTCTCCACTCGGGGAACATGCTCCACCTATATACCATCAAAATGCTCCTCCAGCTTCCTCACCTCATCTACGTAGGCCTCCATCAACAGGCTTTGATAATCCTTGTTGACTTTCCTGACGACAAGCTATGAATCACCCCTGACGATGAGCTTCTTGATCCCGAGGTCTGTCGCGATCCTGAGCAAGCAACCCCTCGTATTCAACAGTGTTGTTCATGGACATCTCCCTAGGAAAGTGCACCTGGATTACATACTTGAGGTGCTCTCCGGTGGGTGCAACGAGAAGCACACCAGCACCGGCGCCTTGCAGCGAGAAAGCCCCATCAAAGTACATAATCAAGTTGCGACTTGCCTCCTTGCCGGGGAGGGTGGTCTCCTGCATGGGCACAACATACTGTCTGATTCCTCCAAACAGGAGAACTCCCTGAGGAGCAGGAAGAAGCGGAGAAAGTAGCCCATCGGTCTACCATGTATCAGTTCGTCGATGACGTCCTGTATAGAAAAAGACCAAACGGTGTGAAATTGAAGTGCATTCCCCAGGAGGTAGGACTGGAGTTGTTGGCAGAGATACACGGAGGCATATGTGGCTCCCACATAGGGTCAAGGGCCCTTGTCGGCAAGGCATTCCGGCAAGGTTTCTTCTGGCCCACTGCCCTCCAAGATGCAACGACACTAGTAACCAAGTGTGAAGCGTGTCAGTTCCATTCGAAGAAGCTTCATCAACCAGCTCAATCCCTTCAAACAATTCCTCTCTCCTGGCCATTTTTGGTTTGGGGGCTTGACATACTAGGCCCCTTCCCCCGCATTGTCGGGGGCTTTGAGTACTTGTACGTTGCAATTGACAAGTTCACAAAGTGGCCGGAGGTGGAAGCAGTAAGGAAGGTGCGGCACAATCAGCCGTCAAGTTCTTCAAGGGGCTAGTATGTTGTTTTGGTGTGTCAAACAGAGTCACCACCGACAACGGCACGCAGTTTACAAGCTACACCTTCATGCAATACATCCAAGACCTCGGCAGCAAGGTCTGTTTTGCTTCTGTGGCACACCCATGGAGCAACGGCCAGGCGGAGAGGCCAGATGCTGAAGTACTGCGAGGCCTAAGGACAAAGACTTTTGACAGGCTGCACAAGAGCGGAAGGCGCTGGATTGATGACTTGCCGGTGGTTCTTTGGTCAATCAGAATGACGCCAATTCGAGCCACCGGCTAGACACCCTTTGCCCTGGTGTACGGGGGAGAAGCAGTTCTCCGCACAGAACTCACATACGGGTCACCCAGAGTGCTTGCTTATGACAATCTTGAGCAAGAGCAGTTAAGGCAAGATGACGCAATGCTCCTAGAGGAAGATCGCCTTCGGGCGGCTGTGAGAGCAGCGCGCTACGAGCAAGCCTTGCGTCACTACCATAGCCGCAAGGTTCATGCCCGAAGTTTTGAGGAAGGCGACCTTGTTCTTCGGCACATTCAGTCGGTCAAGAATTCCAACAAGTTGACGCCGAAGTTGTAAGGCCCTTATCAGGTAATACGAGTCACCAGGCCAGGCGCAGTTTACCTGGAGACCGAAGATGCTATTCCAGTGAGCAACTCCTGAAACATCGAACATCTTCGCAAGTTTTACCCATAAGGCATGGTTGTCGCCCCCCCCCCCTACCCGGCAAGGCACCTTTTGTACAAGCCTTGCCGTCAAGGCATGTAACCCTCTATACAAAGCCAGGCGCAGACCCTGAGCCTAAATAAATGAAGCGCTGGCGCCCTAAGTTTTAGCATGTAACACCCACGATGCGGCTATATCTCCCACGTGTCGGAGCACGACTTAGAGGCATAGCCTCATAGTAGGCATGTCGCAAGAGGGGTAATCTTTACACATCCCATGTACTGAATAAGAAAGGGGTAAAGAGTTGGCTTACAATCGCCACTTCACACAATACATAAATATAGCATTACATCATCCAGTTTACAATCAAGGTCCGACTACGGAACTGAAATAAAGACAACCCCAAATGCAAAAGATCCCCGATCATCCTGACTGGGCTCCACTACTGATCGAAAGGAAACAAAATGAACATGATCTTCATCGAGCCCCCACTTGAGCTCAGTTGCGTCAACTGCACGGGCATCATCGGCACCTGCAACTGGTTTTCAAAGTAATCTGTGAGTCACGGGGACTCAGCAATCTCACACCCTCGCGATCGAGACTATTTAAGCTTATGGGTAGGAAAAGGTAGTGAGGTGGAGCTTTAGCAAGAACTAGCATATATGGTGGCTAACTTAAGCAAATGAGAGCGAGAAGAGAGGCAAAGCACGGTCGAGAAACTATAAAGATCAAGAAGTGATCCTAAAACTACTTATGTTCAAGCATAACACGAGACCGTGTTCTCTTCCCAGACTCCGCTGAAAAGAGGCCATCACGGCTACACACGCTGTTGGTTCATTTTAATTAAGTTAAGTGTCAAGTTTTCTACAACCGGATATTAACAAATTCCCATCTGCCCATAACCACGGGCATGGCTTTCGAAAGTTCAAAACCCTGCAGCGGTGTCCCAACTTAGCCCACCACAAGCTCTCACGGTCAACGAAGGATATTCCTACTCCCAGTAAGACCCGATGAGACTCGGAATCCCGTTTACAAGACATTTCGACAATGGTAAAACAAGAACAGCAAGACCGCCCCGAATGTGCCGACAAATCCCGATAGGAGCTGCACATATCTCGTTCTCAGAGCAGACCGGATGAGCAATCCATACAACTAAAACCAACCCTCAAGTTTCCCCGA
Source organism: Triticum dicoccoides (assembly GCF_002162155.2). NCBI lineage: Eukaryota > Viridiplantae > Streptophyta > Magnoliopsida > Poales > Poaceae > Triticum > Triticum dicoccoides. The sequence goes on along the minus strand of NC_041386.1, from coordinate 363,199,594 downwards.
GGTGGCACTGCAAGGGGCTCTAGTTCGGACCAACACTTAGAGAAGCACTCGCCCGAGGGGGTTAAAATAAAGATGACCCTCGGTCTCGCGAAAACCCAAGGGAAGGTGATAAGTTGTTAGTGAAAATGTAAAACCAAGGTTGGGCCTTGCTGGACGAGTTTTATTCAAGGCGAACTATCAAGGGGTTCCCATTATAACCCAACCGCGTAAGGAACACAAAATCAAGGAACATAACACTGGTATGATGAAAACTAGGGGGGCAAGAGTGGAACAAAACACCAGGCATAAGGCCGAGCCTTCCACCCTTTACCAAGTGTATAGATGCATTAGTTAAAATAAGAGATATTGTGATATCCCAACATATCCATGTTCCAACATGGAACAAATATCATCTTCACCTGCAACTAGCAACGCTATAAGAGGGGCTGAGCAAAGCAGTAACATAGCCAAACAACGTTTTGCTAGGACAAGGTGGGTTAGAGGCTTGACATGGCAATATGGGAGGCATGATATAGCAAGTGGTAGGTATCGCGGCATAGCAATAGAGCGAGCAACTAGCAAGCAACGATAGAAGTGATTTCGAGGGTATGGTCATCTTGCTTGCAAAGTTCTCCGGGTTGACGTAAGCTTGATCCTCGTAAGCGTACTCAACGGGTTCCTCGATCACGAACTCATCTCCCGGCTCTACCCAAAGCAACAATACGGTGCAATGCGCAAGCAACATGATGCAAAACATGGCATGATATGCGGGATGTGATATGCAATGCACATGCGTGCTCGGGTAGGAAAAGATTGAACCAGGCCTCAACTTGGCAAACCAAGTGTGCCTTTGGAAAGATGAGTTGATTTCGGTCGAAATCGATATAAAGAACACCGGAAACGGATGCACGGTTTGCAAATGGCAAGCAAAACAAGAATGGCACAATTATGCGATTAACAGCACGATGCCATTTAGAATGCAATAAGAAACTAAGCTACTGCACTCCAATATAGAAAAAACACATGGCAGTGATCTACTCAAGATGCTTGACAAAAGATGAACACTGAGCTACAGCTAAATCACACAATAGCAGGTTCAAACAAGCATGGCAAAAGTGCAAAAGATAACAACATCACAAACTTGGTGAAAATCACAACATGCCAGGAATTAACATGAGGAAGCAATGTTTAGAGCAAGCTAACAACATGCTACAGGAACAGAACATAGCAAGCAAAGGCATGGCATGAATCTACTCAAAGCATAAATAAAAGTCCCTTACTGACCATAAGCCAAAAAGGATCAGAATATATGATGGCATCCATGTAAACATAGCAAGTGTCGTTAACAAATTCAGACTTAGCAGGAAACTGGACATGGCATCAACAGAATTATGAAGGCATGTTTGCGAGCTCGATTCACTCATCACAAGGCATTGCATGACAAGCTAAGCATACTACCAGCAAGAAGAAATATTCATGAAGCCAAAAAAAGCAAGAACAAGTTCATAGCATGCATGTATCAACTACAACAACCTTGGCAAAATTGATTAACATGTAAACAATCTGCCAGGAACATTTATAGCAAAAGTAGAGCAAGATTGAGTCCTGCTAGGGCACTCCATAAATGCAAACAGGGACATGGATGGATAGAACACAACTATATGCCCAAATCCTCCTTATTGAACATACTCAAAAGAAGCATGGATCTCTGTGTAGCAACATGAACACATGGCATAAAAATAACAGCAGAGCAAAGACTTAGTGAGATTCTAAGTCCCTAAAATCAGCAATATCACGAGAGCTATTTTGCATGCTTGTGCTAGTCACCATATTGATTAAAAAAATACATGGCATAAACCCCTGTAAAGATGGCATGGCGTAGCCCAAGAAACATGTAGAGCTCATGCCCATATGCAGCACACAATAATCATGGCAAAAATGACAAATGCTCAAAAACTGATAAGAATCGGCACCTAACATTTTATAGCACTTTTGCATTAATGATTTGGGCATCAAGATGGACTCAAACAAGCATGGTGCAATGGAACAAAATGAAGAGCACATCCAGATGAACAATTTGATATATCATGCCCATGAAACGGAGCTACGGTGATGAAGTTATGATGCAATGAACATGGCCTGGAAACATCACAGATCCAGGAACTTAGAGAAAATCAACCTCCGGAAAAGTCAACTCGGGACGGAGATATCCGGCACACGGGGATGCCATTTGCTTCGTCTCCCGGTGGATCTGATCCATCTTCATCTTCGGCGAGGCGCGGTTCTCCAGTGAGCTCGAGGAAGTCTGGCAAGGTCGGAGTTGGCCGGAGTTGGCGGTTCCGGGCCGGATCTGGCCGGATCCGGCCGGATCTCGACGAGGGCGGCGCGGCGAGGCAGTTGCCGGCTTGGGTGGTGCGAGTGGCGCGGGCTGCGGGGCAAGGTGGCCCATGGCCCGCTCGGGAGGCGAGGCGGCGGCCATGGCGTCTAGCTGCGGCGGCCAACGACGAACGGCGAGGCGGCGGAGCTTGCGCGCGGGCGGCAGGAGGCGAGGTGGCGCGCCTGTGAGGGCCGAGCCGGTATGGGAGGCGGGGTGTCGGGCAAAGGCGGCGGCGCGGGAGGCCAGGTGCTCCGGCGGCCATGGCGAGGTCCGGTGAGGTCTCGGCGGGCAGTGCGCGCGGGCGGAGGAACCGGGCTTCTGCGGCGGCGGCTTGGGCCCGTGTCGGCCCGCGATGGCTTCCGCGGGCCGGCGGTATGGGGACGGTGGTGGTGGAGAGTTGGCGGCATTCGATTGAGCGAGGGGGAAGAGGCGGACATGTCCAGCGGCGGAGTGGACATGGCCGTCGCGCGGAGGAGGAAGATCTAGGGTTTCATCCGCGAATTTTTAGGGGGAGGTGCAAATATATAGGTAGAGGGAGCTAGGAGGGTCCAAATGAGGTGCAATTTTCGGCCATGCGATCGTGATCGAACGAACGAGAGGATGGAGGGGGTTTGGATGGGTTTGTGGGCTGACTTGGAGGGGTGTTGGGCTGCAACACACACGAGGCCTTTAAGGTTCCCCGGTTAACCGTTGGAGTATCAAACGAACTCCAAATGGCACAAAACTTGATAGGCGGTCTACCGGTAGTGTACCAAGGACGCTTGGAAAATCTCGGTCCAATCCAAGAAAGTTTAACACCCGCACATTAAAAGAGGCAAAAGGGGGCGTCGGAGGACATAGGAGTGTCGGATCGCAAAATGGACAATGGGGAAAATGCTTGGATGCATGAGACCAACACGTATGCAAATGCGATGCACATGATGACATGATATGAGATGCATGACACGCAAACAAATCACAAGGCAACATCAGCGAATAACTGGAAGACACCTGGCGCAACGGTCTCGGGGCATTACAACACTCCACCACTACGAGAGGATCTCGTCCCGAGATCTAGGACGGCACCGGAGAAAAGCGGAAGAGAAAGAGGTATAACAAAGTTGCTTCTTTGACAAACGAGTAAAACCAAAGAACCTTGAGAGGTAAAACCGTTTTGAGAAAAGAATACAACAGAGATGATCAAAATTGAAAACACTCCGTTAGAAAATAGGAACAACGAAGAACAAATTCAGACAGCACTCCGGTTGAAAAGAGATGCAAGACTTGATAAGTTGAAAAGAACTTGAGCAGATGACACAACACTCTGGTTAAATGGATAAGCTGAAAAAAAACACGGTCCTCACAATTCGAGGTTGTCGGGACCCCGATTCTATGTCACACCGATCTAGCATGTAACACCTCATATCACTTTGCGGCCTCACGCACGGTATCCCCACGGGTGTCGCCTTACCATGGCCCGGGACCGTTTGCGCCTTTTGGCTCACGTATATGATAGTGTCGCTAGCATCCATATGACAGAGAACCCAGGCCGACATGGCTAGTCGTGAACCCAAAGCGGCACAGACCTATGGAGACAGGCATACATGAATCACATCGAGCATGTCGGTTAGCAGCGTATGAATCCGGGCTGTAGCACTGGGCTAACAGGACTCCAGAAGTCACCACATGACATTTCCCCGAAGGCGCAGACATAGGAACAAAGTGGAACACATGCCGGCCAGTCAAGTGTTCTGAGCAGTAGTGCTGGGCTAGCAGGACTCCATTGAACCGGGCTGTAGCGGAGTACTATGGCTCAAGGAAGCACTAGACTACATTTCCCCATAAGAGAGGCTGCCAAGGATAAACAACTAGATTGTCGGATCCCACACATAGCAATACACGTCACACGTACGCATAACATGCAAGTATGTGTTGTACAACATGGCATCACAACATAATGCAACTCATATAGATAAAGGCCCAGAAGAGCCTCATAGCATTAAATACAAACAAGGGTCACATGACCCATCATTCAGAGCATACAAGCAACGGAAGCATTACATGTCTGAGTACAGACAACTACAAAAGAAAAAGGCCGAGAAGCCTGACTATCTACAAGTCCCTCCAAGGTACAAGATCGTAGCTGAGGTAACAAGATACTCGTCGAAGTCCAAGTGGTACTACTAGTGAGACAGATGTCTCACCTGCAAACCATAAATAAAGCAAACATGAGTACAAAGGTACTCAGCAAGACTTACATCAGTTCCTATCATACATGCATTTGTATCAAGAAGGTAATGTGGGGTTTAGTTGCAGCAAGCCAGCTTTGACTCAGTGGCTATCATGTTCTACGACAATGAGAAACTTCTTTAAGGTGAGGCAGGGCACACGAGTGCACTAATCACCACATCAATACACTACTATGGATTCATCCACGTCTCTCCTACGAGAAGGCTATCCATAGCACTCACACTTGTCTTGAGCATTTTAGAGTATCCACTTTAAGTTGTCTATGTACCACATAAGCATCCAAGAAGTCCATAACTGAGGACACGGCTATTCGAATAGATCATCATAACCCTGCAGGGGTGTACTTCTTCACACACGCTCTCACCACTTATCACCATATACACGTCATGTATCTCGGCAACCTTCAAGCGGAAGCCTGTCGAGGGTGTCGGCCACGACCTGACTAACCACGCAAGACTCTAGTCCAGGTTTATCGCCTATTTGGGTTCCATCCGCAAGGAAATCCGGACGGGGTATCGCTCACGGCCCCAAACGATGTGAGCAGGGTTCCCAAGCCCACCATCTGGGTGCCACTTGGTACACCGTGCCACCTGTGCCTAGTCTGTCCGGAGCCCACTCTGTCGGGTGCCACTCAGTAGAAAAAATAGCACTACCTACAAACACCAAAAACTATTTGCAACTCCTGGACAGAGTTCAAGGCGGTTAATAAGCCGAGAGAGCTTGGAGCGCCCGGAGCCCAATGTGTGGTAGTAGCTAGTCATTGGACAACTTACACAGAACTCAGTTCTTAAGGACGGTCTCAATGAGACAACCCACCATGTACTCCTACATGGCCTCTCACCGCTATCTTTACCAAATCGTGTTCACACGCTTAACTCTCAGCACCAGAACATATCATAACACTCCAATTCATTCCCTATGAATCAGACCTGACACAGCTCTAAGCAATAGCAGGCATGGCATGGTAGGAACACAATATGGCTCAAACAACTCCTACACATGCTAGTGGGTTTTAACTATCTATTGTGGCAATGACAGGTCATGCAGAGGAATGGGTTCAACTATCGCATCATAAAGTAGCGGTTGAATCGTTATTGTCCTAATGCAATAAATGAGAGCAGGAGCGAGAGAGTAGGATTGTATCGGAATGAATAAGGGGGGTTGCTTGCCTGGTAGATCAACAGGGGGCACTGCTCCACTGATAGGTGCTCCCGAACACTTTTCGGAGCAGGACCTATCGAGAAGGAACGGTGTCGAAAATCAAACACAAGTATATGCAACAATATGATGCATGATCATGGCATGAATATGTGATGTTGTTTGAGTTAAAGCAACTAGCATTTATTTGGTTGAAGTCCATTTGAGCCAAGGGTTCAAATAGAACTCCAAATTAAGCTCTTAAATATGTCATAAGTGTGTTTTCATACATACAGCATGTATAGGTTGGTTTGTCATCCATGAAAATGGTACAGATGGATAGATTGAATTTTTCTGATCATTTTTCATATATAAATTATTTCAAACTGAGCTATGGTTGAATTTCTATGAATTTTTGAAGTTTATATCATTTTCTGGAATTTCCTAATTTATTTTAATACCAGAAAATGATACATTGCATCAGCATGATAGCAGCATTGCATCAGCAGGTCAAAGGCGCTGACCAAGTCAAACCTGACGTGTGGGGTCCACACGTCAGTGTCATAGTTAGTTAACAGAGTTAATTAGATATTAAACTAATCCTAACAGAAACATTAGCAGGGCCGGGCCCCACCTGTCATTGACCCTGGGTAGTCAAACCCCAGGTCAACTGGGGGGTTAGACCGGTCAACCCCACCGGCGTTTAGCCGCCGGCGAGGCCGAACGCGGCGGAGGGGCTCGGGATCACCGTTCCGGCGACCAAAAGGACGGCGAAGAGCACCGGGGCGTAGCCCGTGCTCTCCCGCATCTAGTGGGGTAGATAGGAGGAGGAGGGGTGGCCGGAGCTCACTGGAGCAGGCTCGCGGCGGCGGCCGGAGCACGGGTTCGGGCGGAATCGAGCTACGGGGCATGGCAGGGGCTGCGGAGGGCCTCTACGGCCTCCTGGTGTCACCAGGAGCAAGGTGACGCACACGGGAGCGGCTTGCTCGGCCTCTGGCCACGGCGGCGCCATGGCCGGTGGCGAGGAGCTCGCGGGCGCCGTGGTTGAGCTAGCTGGACGGACCAAACGAGCACGGCGAGGAGGGGGAAACGAAGAAGAGCTCACGGCGGATCTAGCGGAGGCGTCAGCGAGCTCGGGGAAGCACTGGTGCGGCCAGAGCGTCGTCGGCGATCTCGGGTAGCCGGTGGCGAAGAAGATGGCGATGGCGGCGATGGAGGCCGTCCGGAGGTGCGTGGCTCGACGAGGAGGTAGCCGATGATGTGGCGGAGGTTCTGAGCATGACGGGGAGGCGAGGCGGTGGCGGTGGGAGCGGCAACGGCGTGCGGCAGCGACGGAGCCACTCGGTGCATGCGAGGGAGAGAGAGCAGAGGAGGGGATGGGGACAAGAGGGAGTGAGAGAGAGACGGGGGGTAGCATGGCGACGCCAGAGGCATCTAGGCCGTCGAGGGAGCGAGGTAGGTAGGCAGGAGGTGGCCGACGCGTGCACGCGCGCGTCGGGCACACGCGCGCCGTCCTCCTGGCAGGAGGTAGGCGATGACTTGGCCTGGGCCAACAGTGCTGGGGCGGCACAGGTAAGGACCAGGTGAGTCATTCTCTCTCTGTCTTTTATTTTGTTTTTGTTTTCTATTTTCTGACATTTGTTTTGATTTGATAAAAAATACCAAATAATTTTATTTAATTCTGACTATTTTTGCAGTGCCTAAGGGATTATTCCAAAACCCCTCACCAAAATTCGGAATTATAGGACAATATTTCATATATATAAAAATATGTATCCAACGCAAATAATTACTATATTAACTCCAAATGTCTAAAATAAATATTTATGAGTTCCTTAAAATATTGGTTTGATTTTTACCTCTGACCAATATTTTCAGAGAGTAACATGAACATTTTCTTGGACCTTTTTGGAGAAATTTTTATTTGGATTATTTCCAGAAATGATTCTGAGGGTTTCAGAAATCCCCATTTCAAATTCAAAGGGAATTTAAACATGATGCACAAATGGCTAGCTGGTCTAGGTCATACCAGAACTAGGGATGTGACAACTCGCCCCCACTCGGAAGAATCTCGTCCCGAGATTCAGGAGTCGGCGGAAAGAAAGTGGGGTACTCAAGTCGAAGACGATCTTCACGCTCCCAAGTAGCTTCTCTCTTGGAAATATGAGACCACTGAACCTTGAGAAACTTGATGTTATGACGTCAGGTGACATGCTCTGCTTGATCAAGGATGCCGACAGGGTACTCTCGATAAGTGAGGTTATCTTGGAGATCAAGAGTTTCGTGGTCCACTCCGCGGATGGGATCCGAGAAGCAATGCCTGAGTTGAGAGACGTGGAAGACATCATGAACTCGAGAAAGATGTGGTGGTAGTTCCAACTGGTAGGCAACCTCTCCTCGTTTAGCGAGAATGAGAAAGGGACCAATGTAACGAGGAGCCAAATTGCCTTTGATACCGAATCGATGGGTACCCTTCAAAGGGGTAACCCGAAGGTAAGCTTTGTCGCCAATTTCATAAGCCACTTCCTTATGACTACGGTCATACTAGCTCTTTTGACGAGATTGGGCTGTTTTCAAATTCTCACGAATGATGCGAACTTGCTCTTCTGCCTCCTGGATCATATCCGGTACAAAGAAATGTCTTTCACCGGTTTCTGACCAGTTCAAAGGTGTTCGACATCTTCGTCCATACAGAACCTCAAAAGGAGCTTCCTTGAGGCTGGATTGGTAGCTGTTGTTATAAGCAAACTCGGCGAAGGGAAGACACTTCTCCCTATCCATACCGAATGAGATAACACAAGCCCTCAGCATGTCTTCGAGAATTTGGTTGGCCCTTTCCACCTGACCACTTGATTGAGGGTGGAAAGCGGTACTGAAGGAAAGATGGGTGCCCATGGCAGTTTGGAAACTCTCCCAGAAATGAGAAGCGAAAAGACTACCACGGTCTGAATTGATCTCTAGTGGAACACCATGAAGTGACACTATTCGAGAAATATATAAGTCAGCGAGCTGACTAGCAGTGATACTCTCTCGAACAGGTAGGAAGTGAGCCACTTTGGAAAGACGATCAATGACTACGAAGATAGTATTGTTCCCTCTCTTGGTCCTGGGAAAGCCGGTGATGAAATCCATACCAACTTTATCCCATTTCCACTCAGGAATAACTAAAGGTTGAAGGGTGCCAGCAGGTCTCTGATGCTCTGCCTTCACGCGACGACAAATGTCACAGTTAGCAATAAATTAAGCAATTTCTCTCTTCATCCTAGTCCACCAGAACCTCTGGCGTAGGTCCTGATACATCTTAGTACTATCGGGATGAATCGTGAGAGGAGATTCATGCGCCTCCTTAAGGATTAATTGTCGAAGATGTTGATTCTTGGGAACCACCAAGCCACTCTCAAAGAAAACAACACCACGATCATCTATAGATAAACTACCACCAACTCCTTTGTTAATGTTTCTCTTGATCCGGGAAATTCCCATATCCTGCTTCTGAGCAGAGATGATCTGATCCACAAGAGTAGGTTTCGCCACCAAGGTAGAAAGGAATCCATGAGGAGGAATGTGAAGGTTAAGTTTACATAATTCCTCATGGAGAAGTGGTTGGCCCTACTGCAACATGATATTGTTGCAATAGGACTTACGACTTAGCGCATCAGCCATGACATTCCCCTTGCCTGGGGTGTCGGTAATCCCTAAGTCGTAATCTGAGATCAATTCCAACCAACGTCTTTGCCTAAGGTTCAAATCTGGTTGGGTGAAGATATACTTGAGACTCTGGTGGTCGGTGTAAATCTCGCAAAGTTTACCAAGAAGGTAATGTCGCCATGTCTTAAGTGCATAGACTATGGCTGCAAGCTCTAGATCATGTATAGGATAATTCTCCTCATGTGGATGCAACTGTCGAGATGCATAGGCAATCACATGGAGATCTTGCATAAGAATGCAACCTAGTCCCTGTCATGAGGCGTCGTAGTAGATAACAAAGTCCTTAGTGAAATCCGGTGGCACAAGTATGGGAGCAGAAGTCAGGCGTCTTTTCAGTTCCTGAAAACTGTGCTCACACTGTGGGGACCACTCAAACTTTTTATCTTTCTTAAGAAGTTCTGTGAGAGGTTTGGCCACTTTGGAGAAGTTCTCAATGAAGCGGCGACAATAACTGGCTAGACCAAGGAAACCCCTAACTTGCTTAACTGTTTCAGGCGGAGTCCAATCAAGAACGGCCTAAACTCTCTCGGGATTGACGGTAATGCCCTTACCAGATATCACGTGGCCTAGGTAGGTCACTTCTGGCAACCAAAATTCGCGCTTAGAGAACTTGGCATAAAGGCGGTGCTCTCTGAGTTTTCCTAGCACAAATCTAAGATGTTCGGCATGCTCTTCCTCGTTCTTTGAGTAAATAAGGATATCATCGAGGTAAACCACGACGAACTTATCTAAGTACTCCATGAAGATCGAGTTCATCAAGCGGGAGAATGTAGCTGGAGCATTAGTTAGACCGAAGGACATGACGGTGTACTCATACTAGCCATAATGAGTGACAAAAGCCGTCTTAGGAATGTCCCCATTTCTGATCTTGATTTGGTGGTAGCCTAACCTCAAATCCATCTTGGAAAAAACTGAGGATCCAGCGAGCTGATCATACAAATTGTTGATCCTGGGGAGCGGATACTTGTTCTTTATCGTGACCAAATTAACGGGACGATAATATACAACAATCCGGTCCGTACCATCCTTCTTCTTGGCGAAGAGGACGGGGCAAGCCCAGGGAGAAGAACTAGGACGGATGAAACCCTTTTGCAAGGATTCATCGAGTTGTTTCTTAAGCTCGGCTCGTTCTAAGGGTGCCATCTTGTAAGGTCTCCTAGATATTGGAGCAGTTCCTGGGATAAGATCTATGACAAATTCTACATCTCTGTCAGGTGGAATGCCTGGCAGTTCCTCTGGAAAGACATCCGGAAAGTCACGGACTACCGGGATATCTTGAAGGTCTGGAGGAGGGTTGGCATTAAGAGAATAGAGCTGATGCTTTGCAACTCTGGTGGAGACAGCGACTATCTTGCCAGATGGATGTGTGAGCTGAACAGACCTGGTGTAACAATCAATCTTGGCATAATGAGCTTTCATCCAGTCCATACCCAAGATGATGTTAATATCTGTAGACTTGAGGGTTATAAGTGATGCAAGGAATACAAGTCTGTCGACAAGGATTTCATTACCATGGCTTACACTAGAAGTTTGCCATTTGGATCCAGGAGTTTGAATTACTAGTGGAGAGGGCATATCACAAAAGGATATGTTGTGCAAGCTGGCATAACTTTCGGAAATGAAGGAATGAGATGCTCCGGTATCAAAAAAAACCGAAGCTGGATGACAGTTGACAAGGAGTGTACCAAGCACGACATCTGGATCATCATGAGCGTCTTTAGCTGAGACGTGATGCAGACATCCACGTTCAGTGGGAGCTGACTTGACACTAATCATCTTGCGTGATGGCTTACCACGGCCAACAGACTTCTCAGGCTGGGGTGGAGCATAGTTGGTTTGAGAGCAGTCACGTGCATAGTGTCCTGGCTCTCCGCATGTGAAGCAAGTCTCTGAAGTAGGACATGGGCCCGCATTGACAAATGGTCTACCAATAGGTCTGGGTGGAGCATATGACTAAACTGGGTGAGGCGCCACAGAAGATGGCCTCGGTGAATATCCGGGTGGAAGAGCAGAGTTCGGAACCCAAATTCGGCACTTCTGCGAACTAGAACCAGAGGAAGAAACCAAATCACGGGTGTGCTTACGAGACTCCTCGTAAGTGAGCTGAGCTATCTCTGCATTAATGGCCTTGTTCACAAGAGCCTGGAAGGTATTGCAATGGTGCAAGTGCAGATCACGACGCAACTTAGGGTTGAGACCCTTTCGGAACCTAGCCTGCTTCTTGGCGTCTGTGGACACTTCTTCTGTAGCATAGCGGGCGAGGTTCTCAAACTCTCTACTATAAGCATCAATAGCCATCTTACTCTGAGTGAAACTACAGAACTCTTCTCTCTTGCGGTCAATGAGAGCCTGAGGAATGTGATGCTCGTGAAAAGCCTCGATGAAATCTCTCCAGGTGGTTATCTGGCCAGCTGGAAGCATAGCCTCATAGTTCTGCCACCAAATACTAGCAGGACCTTCCAGATGATAAGCAGCGTAGGTGACCCTGTCACTTTCAGCTACGTTTGCCAAACGCAGCTTGTGTGTGATACTACGGAGCCAGTCATCTGCATCAAGTGTTTCAATGGAATGATGGAAGGTAGGTGGTTTTAGACCAATAAAATCATAGATGGACGCTGACTCTTTGTGCTGACGGGAGGTGTTCTCCTCAATACGTGCTAACAAGCGGTTAGACTCTCGCTTGTTCTTCTCCATCTCTAACATGAACTCTGCCAACGAAGGCTGGTCAGGAGGATCCTCATCCCTACCATCACCGGGGTTCCGGCTACGAGCAACAGAACTTCGGTTAACTGATGACATCCTGAAGAACCAACCAAGGAAACAAAGGATGGATTCAGCATCATCATAAGGATGTAGATTATAGTACGAGGAAAAATACTATCTCTTGAACTCCTAGGACAATTCCGGCAGCATAACGGTAGTAAAATGCTCGAAATGAGACATTCTGCCAAAGATGGGGTAGAACCATACTCAACATCATCACTCAAGGTTCTGGGATATTACTAAACAGGCTACACTGGAGGTACTCAAACTGGGATATGACTCAGATCAACCAAACCTTAGAGACTACGGAGTAGTAACACGTGATCCTGATAGACGGAAGAGAAAGCCTAGTCCTTAACCCTGTAGGAAAGATAGGATGATTTAGATCAGAAGGCATGAGGCCTAAGGAGTAAAAAGAGCCTTATGTTCCCTTCCACAATCAATTCCCCTATATAGCTAAAGAATTTCTAGACTCAACTTCGACCAGGTTGGCTTGGTAATCCTACAGGCAGTCAGGCTCTGATACCAAAGCTGTCGGGACCCCGATTCTACATCACACCGATCTAGCATGTAACACCTCATATCACTTTGCGGCCTCACGCATGGTATCCCCACGGGTGTCGCCTTACCATGGCCCGGGACCGTTTGCGCCTTTTGGCTCACGTATATGATAGTTTCGCTAGCATCCATATGACAGAGAACCCGCGCCGACATGGCTAGTCGTGAACCCAAAGCGGCACAGACCTATGGAGACAGGCATACATGAATCACATCGAGCATGTCGGTCAGCAGCGTATGAATCCGGGCTGTAGCACTGGGCTAACAGGACTCCGGAAGTCACCGCGTGACATTTCCCCGAAGGGACAGACATAGGAACGAAGTGGAACACATGCCGGCCAGTCAAGTGTTCTGAGCAGTAGTGCTGGGCTAGCATGACTCCGGTGAACCGGGCTGTAGCGGACTACTATGGCTCAAGGAAGCACTAGACTACATTTCCCCATAAGAGAGGCTTCCAAGGATAAACAACTAGATTGTCGGATCCCACACATAGCAATACACGTCACACGTATGCATAACATGCAAGTATGTGTTGTACAACATGGCATCACAACATAACGCAACTCATATAGATAAAGGCCCAGAAGAGCCACATAGCATTAAATACAAACAGGGGTCGCATGACCCATCATTCAGAGCATACAAGCAACGGAAGCATTACATGTCTGAGTACAAACAACTACAAAAGAAAAAGTCCGAGAAGCCTGACTATCTACAAGTCCCTCCAAGGTACAAGATCGTAGCTGAGGTAACAAGCTACTCGTCGAAGTCCAAGCGGTACTACTAGTGAGACAGATGTCTCACCTGCAAAACATAAATAAAGCAAACGTGAGTACAAAGGTACTCAGCAAGACTTACATCAGTTCCTATCATACATGCATTTGTATCAAGAAGGTAATGTGGGGTCTAGTTGCAGCAAGCCAGCTTTGACTCAGTGGCTATCCTGTTCTACGACAATGAGAAACTTCTTTGAGGTGAGGCAGCGCACACGAGTCCACTAATCACCACATCAATACACTACTATGGATTCATCCCCGTCTCTCCTACGAGAAGGCCATCCATAGCACTCACACTTGTCTTGAGCATTTTAGAGTATCCACTTTAAGTTGTCTATGTACCAAGTAAGCATCCAAGAAGTCCATAACCGAGGACACGGCTATTCGAATAGATCATGATAACCCTGCAGGGGTGTACTTCTTCACACATGCTCTCACCACTTATCACCATATACACGTCATGTATCTTGGCAACCTTCAAGCGGAAGCCTGGGGAGGGTGTCGGCCACGACCTGACTAACCACGCAAGACTCTAGTCCAGGTTTATCGCCTATTTGGGTTCCATCCGCAAGGAGATCCGGCCGGGGTGTCGCTCACGGCCCCAAATGATGTGAGCAGGGTTCCCAAGCCCACCATCCGGGTGCCACTTGGTACACCGTGCCACCTGTGCCTAGTCTGTCCCGAGCCTACCCTGCCGGGTGCCACTCAGTAGAAAAAATAGCACTACCTACAAACACCAGAAACTATTTGCAACTCCTGGACAGAGTTCAAGGCAGTTAATAAGCCGAGAGAGCTTGGAGCGCCTATAGCCCAATGTGTGGTAGTAGCTAGTCATTGGACAACTTACACAGAACTCAGTTCTTAAGGACGGTCTCAATGAGACAACCCACCATGTACTCCTACATGGCCTCTCACCGCTACCTTTACCAAATCGTGTTCACACGCTTAACTCTCAGCACCAGAACATATCATAACACTCCAATTCATTCCCGATGAATCAGACCTGACACAGCTCTAAGCAATAGCAGGCATGGCATGGTAGGAACACAACATGGCTCAAACAACTCCTACACATGCTAGTGGGTTTTAACTATCTATTGTGGCAATGACAGGTCATGCAGAGGAATGGGTTCAACTACCGCATCATAAAGTAGCGGTTGAATCGTTATTGTCCTAATGCAATAAATTTGAGCAGGAGCGAGAGAGTAGGATTGTATCGGAATGAACAAGGGGGGTTGCTTGCCTGGTAGATCAACAGGGGGCACTGCTCCACTGATAGGTGCTCCCGAACACTTTCCGGAGCAGGACCTATCGAGAAGGAACAGTGTCGAAAATCAAACACAAGTATATGCAACAATATGATGCATGATCATGGCATGAATATGTGATGTTGTTTGAGTTAAAGCAACTAGCGTTTATTTGGTTGAAGTCCATTTGAGCCAAGGGTTCAAATAGAACTCCAAATTAAGCTCTTAAATATGTCATAAGTGTGTTTTCATACATACAGCATGTATAGGTTGGTTTGTCATCCATGAAAATGGTACAGATGGATAGATTGAATTTTTCTGATCATTTTTCATATATAAATTATTTCAATCTGAGCTATGGTTGAATTTCTATGAATTTTTGAAGTTTATATCATTTTCTGGAATTTCCTAATTTATTTTAATACCAGAAAATGATATATTGCGTCAGCATGACAGCAGCATTGCGTCAGCAGGTCAAAGGCGCTGACCAAGTCAAACCTGACGTGTGGGGTCCACACGTCAGTGTCATAGTTAGTTAACAGAGTTAATTAGATATTAAACTAATCCTAACAAAAGCATTAGCAGGGACGGGCCCCACCTGTCATTGACCCTGGGTAGTCAAACCCCAGGTTAACTGGGGCGTTAGACCGGTCAACCCCACCGGCGTTTAGCCACCGGCGAGGCCGAATGCGGCAGAGGGGCTCGGGATCACCGTTCCGGCGACCAAAAGGACGGCGGAGAGCACCGGGGCGTAGCCCGTGCTCTCCCGCATCTAGTGGGGTAGATAGGAGGAGGAGGGATGGTCGGAGCTCGCCGGAGCGAGGCTCGCGGCGGCGGCCGGAGCATGGGTTCGGGCGGAATCGAGCTATGAGGCATGGGAGGGGCTGCGGAGGGCCTCTACGGCCTCCTGGTGTCACCAGGAGCAAGGTGACGTGCGCGGGAGCGGCTGGCTCGGCCTCTAGCCATGGCGGCGCCATGGCCGGCGGCGAGGAGCTCGCGGGCGCGGTGGTTGAGCTAGCTGGACAGGGCAAACGAGCACGGGGAGGAGGGGGAACGAAGTAGAGCTCACGGCGGATCTAGCGGAGGCATCAGCGAGCTCGCGGAAGCACTAGTGCGGCCGGAGCGTCGTCGGCGATCTCGGGCAGCCGATGGCGAAGACGATGGCGATGGCGGCGATGGAGGCCGTCCAGAGGTGCGTGGCACGACGAGGAGGTAGCCGGCGATGTGGCAGAGGTTCTGAGCATGACGGGGAGGCGAGGCCATGGCGGTGGGCGTGGCAACGGCGTGTGGCGGCGACGGAGCCGCTCGGTGTGTGCGAGGGAGAGAGAACAGAGGAGTGGATGGGGACGAGAGAGAGCGAAAGAGAGACGGGGGGTAGCGTGGCGACGCCAGAGGCGTCCAGGGCGTCGAGGGGGCGAGGCTGGCAGGCAGGAGGTGGCCGCCGCGTGCACGCGCGCGTCGGGCACACGCGCGCCGTCCTCCTGGCAGGAGGTAGGCGATGACTTGTCCTGGGCCAACACTGCTGGGCCGGCACAGGTAAGGCCCAGGTGAGTCATCCTCTCTCTGTCTTTTATTTTATTTTTGTTTTCTATTTTCTGACATTTGTTTTGATTTGATAAAAAATACCAAATCATTTTATTTAATTCTGACAATATTTGCAGGGCCTAAGGGAATATTCCAAAACCCCTCACCAAAATTCAGAATTATTGGACAATATTTCATATATATAAAAATATTTATCCAACGCAAATAATTACTGGATTAACTCCAAATGTCCAAATTAAATATTTATGAGTTCCTTAAAATATTGGTTTGACTTTTACCTCTGACCAATATTTTCAAAGAGTAACATGAACATTTTCTTGGACCTTTTTGGAGGGATTTTTATCTGGATTATTTCCAGAAATTATTCTGAGGGTTTCACAAATCCCCATTTCAAATTTAAAGGGAATTTAAACATGATGCACAAATGGCTAGCTGGTCTAGGTCATACCAAAACTAGGGATGTGACAGAGGTGATGATTCAAAAGAGCAACATCACAAAGCCTCTGGGAGAAAGAATAGAATGTCGATCATTGGAATAAGAATGATGAAGAAAATGTCAACTTCTGCCACAAGTGAGCTTGGAAAGTACCCTTCCAAGAAAGATATAATGAAGTTGTTGGAAAACCAACAACGAAACGAATAAACTTTTAGTGGGCTTATGGAAAACTTCTCAAAACTATGAGGTGAAATTCTGCCACTAACGAAAACAATAGATTGGATTAAGGTCAACAAGGAGATGAGAAACTTATTTCACCGGGAGGATGAAAGAAGAACTTGGGTCATTTATGAGCACCATAATTTGCAACAATCCTTAGGAAAGCTTTCGGTGAAATATAACCCTAGATAACTCCAATGAAGGAATTGATGGGTTGAAAATATGTCTTGAGCGAAGAGAAAATGATGGATTTAGATATGTCACTCTTGAAAACTTGTGAATCATGAACACGAAGGGAAATTATCAACAATGACATAACACCACCTCAACGATGAGATATGAAAGAATTGCACTTTGGAATGCAAGATGAAGAATGCTTGAACTCCTCTGAAAAGAATCTTGAAGAACGCTTCAAGAATGAATTAAATCCTAGATGAGCCATCATGTAGAGCCTCCATGAAGAACTCCGGTAATAAAAGAATAACAAAGGAAAGAGAAGTTGAAAACACAAGGTGAAGCCTTGCGATGATTTAGATGGATCTTCGTGATGATATAATGCAGAAAACATGAAACTCCAGAAAAAGAAAAGATGAAACAATTTAAACCGAGAATTTGATGAGCCTCCGGAATAAGGAATTAATCACTTGGATGAAACAAGAATAAGAATTACATTATGCTTATCCTTCACCAATTTAGATTGATGACAAGCCACGGATTTGGCATACTACTTATTCTCGTAGAAAGGATTAAGGTAGATATACTGCAAACTTTAGAAAATCTCCAACGAACCACCGGTAGGATTGAGATAACGGATAAATTAATATGATAAAGAAGGAAGAAAAATCATGAACGAACCACCATAAGAATTGAAAAATGATTGAAGAAAATATAAAGGAACACCGAAGAGATACCGAGCAAAGGTAAATTAATATGATAAACGATTGAAAAAACGATTAAAGAATTAGAGAACGAATGAAGATACTTTAAGGAATTTACATACAACTGAACGAAGAGATCCCGAGCTTATTAGAGAATACTTGAATGATGCACTGGTAAGATTTTGAGAACAATAGCTGAAAGTTGAGAATGAATAATTATGAGATGATGGGCTTCGGAGAATCAAACTGAAAAGACTCTTGAATTGCTCCGGATGGGTAAAAAGAATTCTCACAATCAAAAACAATTATGAGAGGATGGCATCAAGCTAGAACCATGAATCTTGAAGAGAATGGAGCAAGATTGAGAGAGAAAATCATCTTCATCGTGAAAATCCGAGAATGACGATGAGAAACACCGTCATGAATTGTTGAGGCACTCCGAAATGAAGAATGGAAAGGTTGAGCAAAAAATGAAAGGATTTGACAGATCTTGGAGAAATACAAATGACTGATGATAATTCATTCTTACGTCAAACTTGGAGAAGAATTTGAGAGTAACTCTGGGGAGATTAGAAGAGTCAGGTAAGATCCTGGGAAAAAACATGTGGGTTAGGGCCCACTCAAAAGAAACACCTTTGGACGAGATTGCTAGAAAGGGAGATAGCATCGGTTGATTTAAATGGCTTGAATGAGATAACAACCTCGAGATATCTTGGACGGATTGATAATAGAGACACAAATCTTCTGAGATATCTTCAGCACTCCGGATACAAAAAAATAGCAAGAGGTGGATGATTAAGAGGTGCACCGGCATGGGAAAGCATTAGAACCGAGCAAAGGATTTGATCGACAAAGCTTGAATTAAATCCACCGGAGAAGAAAAAGAATGAAGAACGATGAACTTGAAGCTCTGTTAGTATCTTCCTGAGAATCACCAGATAAGAACATTGACGGAAAAGAATGGAGAAACTTCCCATCAATAAAAGGATACTTGATTAAGACATCTGAGTCCTTGAACAAAAAAGGGTGGGAGGGCGGGAAAAACAAAGGCAGCTTGGGACAGATGAAACGAACACCTTTGGGAAAAAACTAAGGGGTGACCTTGCAAATGTTGAAATGATCGGATCCACTTGACGAGAAGCGTGCCGGTTGAAAAGGATTGACATGACAATCTCGATTATCATGAAGGATTCGTATTCACATGGGAATATGAGAACACCACTTAGGAAAGGTATGGAATCAACACTTGACATTGAAGCAACTCGAATACCACAACAAAACAAAACAAAGGATTGGCTTGCAGCATGAGCCGGAAACAAACATATGATAGATCCCATATCGTATCATGTGTCTGTTGGAAAGATATTCTAGGAGCTACTTGAATTCCCACTTATAAACTCCCAAAACTTTGTGGTTAAGCAATCAGGTGTTGGGGATACACGGGAAGCATAATATCTCACCCGAAACTAGCAAATCCTACATCCAGTTGTATCCATCCTTCAACACATAACCAAGAAACCTTCGGAAATCATTTACCTAAACCTTCGAAAAGCATCCGTTATACGAGTTATGGCAATACTCCCAAACTCCCACCCCAGTACTAGGTGGCGTCGAGGTTATCTCACCAACAACTGCATAAAAGAGATTTTCAATGTCGGCGAAACTCAGGTATTCCAGAATTGCAACGATAAATTTGTGACGACAACACCTCGGAGCTCAACTCCTCGGGACACCGCCACAACCCCTAAATGTCAGGAGGCACCAAGAACAATGTTCTCATCACAAAACCATCAGAACGATTCCAAGATACCCGCGTGATCCTAAATTTTTTTTTGTGAAATTTGAGGAGAGAAGAGTCAAAACACTACGTTAGGAGGCCTCACCAGAGCGACGAAGGGACTGAGGAGTAAAAATAATCCTACTCTCCGATATATATAATCCTGTAAGACTCAAAACATTTTTTCTAGACTCAACAACGCCAGTGATTCGATCAAGCAGGGGGCTCCTAAGTCGGGGAAGGCTCCGATTACTAACTTGTAACACCCACGATGTGGCTATATCTCCCACGTGTCAGAGCACGACTTAGAGGAATAGCCACATAGTAGACATGTTGCAAGAGGGGTAATCTTTAGACATCCCATGTACTGAATAAGAAAGGGGTAAAGAGTTGGCTTACAATCGCCAGTTCACACAATACATAAATATAGCATTACATCATCCAGATTACAATCAAGGTCCGACTATGGAACCGAAATAAAGACAACCCCAAATGCAAAAGATCCCCAATCGTCCTGACTGGGCTCCACTACTGATCGAAAGGAAACAAAACGAACATGATCTTCATCGAGCACCCACTTGAGCTCAGTTGCGTCAACTGCACGGGCATCATCGGCACCTGCAACTGGTTTTGGAAGTAATCTGTGAGTCATGGGGACTCGGCAATCTCACACCCTCGCGATCAAGACTATTTAAGCTTATGGGTAGGAAAAGGTAGTGAGGTGGAGCTGCAGCAAGCACTAGCATATATGGTGGCTAACTTACGCAAATGAGAGCGAGAAGAGAGGCAAAGCACGGTCGAGAAACTATAAAGATCAAGAAGTGATCCTGAAACTACTTACGTTCAAGCATAACACGAGGCCGTGTTCTCTTCCCGGACTCCGCCGAAAAGAGACCATCACGGCTACACATGTTGTTGGTTCATTTTAATTAAGTTAAGTGTCAAGTTTTCTACAACCGGATATTAACAAATTCCTATCTGCCCATAATCGCGGGCATGGCTTTTGAAAGTTCAAAACCCTGCAGGGGTGTCCCAACTTAGCCCATCACAAGCTCTCATGGTCAACGAAGGATATTCTTACTCCCAGTAAGACCCGATCAGACTCGGAATCCCGGTTACAAGACATTTCGACAATGGTAAAACAAGAACAGCAAGACCGCCCCGAATGTGCCGACAAATCCCGATAGGAGCTGCACATATCTCGTTCTCAGAGCTCACCGGATGAGCAATACGTAGAAATAAAACCAACCCTCAAGTTTCCCCGAGGTGGCACTGCAAGGGGCTGTAGTTCGGACCAACACTTAGAGAAGCACTGGCCCGAGGGGGGTTAAAATAAAGATGACCCTCGGGCTCACGAAAACCCAAGGGAAGGTGATAGGTTGTTATTGAAAATGTAAAAGCACGGTTGGGCCTTGCTGGACGAGTTTTATTCAAGGCGAACTGTCAAGGGGTTCCCATTATAACCCAACCGCGTAAGGAATGCAAAATCAAGGAACATAACACCGGTATGATGGAAACTAGGGGGGCAAGAGTGGAACAAAACACCAGGCATAAGGCCGAGCCTTCCACCCTTTACCAAGTGTATAGATTCATTAGTTAAAATAAGAGATATTGTGATATCCCAACATATCCATGTTCCAACATGGAACAAATATCATCTTCACCTGCAACTAGCAACGCTATAAGAGGGGCTGAGCAAAGAAGTAACATAGCCAAACAACGTTTTGCTAGGACAAGGTGGGTTAGAGGCTTGACATGGCAATATGGGAGGCATGATATAGCAAGTGGTAGGTATCGCGGCATAGCAATAGAGCGAGCAACTAGCAAGCAACGATAGAAGTGATTTCGAGGGTATGGTCATCTTGCTTGCAAAGTTCTCCGGGTTGACGTAAGCTTGATCCTCGTAAGCGTACTCAACGGGTTCCTCGATCACGAACTCATCTCCCGGCTCTACCCAAAGCAACAATACGGTGCAATGCGCAAGCAACATGATGCAAAACATGGCATGATATGCGGGATGTGATATGCAATGCACATGCGTGCTCGGGTAGGAAAAGATTGAACCAGGCCTCAACTTGGCAAACCAAGTGTGCTGCTGGAAAGATGAGTTGATTTCGGTCGAAATCGATATAAAGATCACCAGAAACGGATGCACGGTTTGCAAATGGCAAGCAAAACAAGAATGGCACAATTTTGCGATTAACAGCATGATGCCATCTAGAATGCAACAAGAAACTAAGCTACTGCACTCCAACATAGCAACAAAACACATGGCAGTGATCTACTCAAGATGCTTGACAAAAGATGAACACTGAGCTATGGCTAAATCACACAATAGCAAGTCCAAACAAACATGGCAAAAGTGCAAAAGATAACAGCATCACAGACTTAGTGAAAATAACATGCCAGGAATTAACATCAGGAAGCAATGTTTAGAGCAATCTAACAACATGCTACAGGAACAGAACATAGCAAACAAAGGCATGGCATGAATCTACGCAAAGCATATAACAAAAGTCCCTTACTGACCATAAGCCAAAAAGGATCAAAAGATATGATGACACCCATGTAAACATAGCAAGTATCATTAACAGATTCAGGCTTAGCAGAAAACTGGACATGGCATCAACAGAATTATGAAGGCATATTCGCGAGCTCGATTCACTCATCACAAGACATTGCATGACAAGATAAGCATACTACCCGCAAGAAGACATGTTCATGAAGCCAAACAAAAAAAGAACAAGTTCATATCATGCATGGATCAACTACAACAACCTTGCCAAAATTGATTAACATGTAAACAATCTGCCAGGAACATTTTATAGCAAAAGTAGAGCAAGATTGAGTCATGCTAGGGCACTCCATAAATGCAAATAGGGACATGGATGGATAGAGCACAACCATATGCCCAAGTCCTCCTTAATGAATATACTCAAAAGAAGCATGGATCTCTTTGTAGCAACATGAACACATGGCATAAAAATAACAGCAGAGCAAAGACTTAGTGGAGATTCTAAGTCCCTGAAATCAGCAATATCATGAGAGCTACTTTGCATGCTTGTGCTAGTCACCACATTGATCACAAAAATAGATGGCATACACCCCTATAAAGATGGCATGGAGTAGCCCAAAACACATGTAGAGCTCATGCCCATATGCAGCACAAAATAATCATGGCTAAAATGACAAATGCTCGTAAACTGATAAGAATCAGCACCTAACATTTTATAGCACTCTTGCATCAACGATTTGGGAACCAAGATGGACTCAAACAAGCATGGTGCAATGGAACAAAATGAAGAGCACATCGAGATGAACAATTTGATATACCATGCGCATGAAACGGAGCTGCGGTGATGAAGTTATGATGCAATGAACATGGCCTGAAAACATCACAGATCCGGGGACTTAGAGAAAATCAACCTCCGGAAAAGTCAACTCGGGAGGGAGATATCCGGGACGCGGGGATGCAGTTTGCTTCGTCTCCCGGTGGATCTGATCCATCTTCGTCTCCGGCGAGGCGCGGTTCTCCGGCGAGCTCAAGGAAGTCCGGCGAGGTCGGAGTTGGTCGGAGTTGGCAGTTCCGGGCCGGATCTGGCCGGATCTCGATGAGGGCGGCGCGGGGAGGCAGTTGCCGGCTTGGGCGGCGTGAGTGGCGCGGGCTGCGGGGCAAGGTGGCCCGTGGCCCGCTCAGGAGGCGAGGCGGCGGCGCCATGACTACGGGCGGCGGCCATGGCGTCTGGCGGCGGCGGCCAACGACAAACGGCGAGGCGGCGGAGCTTGCGCACGGGCGGCGGGAGGCGAGGTGGCACGCCAGTGAGGGCCGAGCGGGTGCAGACGGGAGGGTGCCGGGTGAAGACGGTGGCGCGGGAGACGAGGTGCTCCGGCGGCCATGGCGAGGTTCGGCGAGGTCTCGGTGGGCGGCGTGCGGGGACGGAGGAACCGGGCTTTGGCGGCGGCGGCTTGGGCCCGTGCGGGCCCGCGATGGGCTCCGCCGGCCAGTGGCGCGGGGACGGCAGCGGTGGACAAGTGGTGGCATTCGATTGGACGAGGGGGCGGAGGCGGACATGTTCGGCGGCGGAGTGGACATGTCCGGCGCGCGGAGGAGGAAGATCTAGGGTTTCATCCGTGAATTTTCGGGGGGAGGTGCAAATATATAGGTAGAGGGAGCTAGGAGAGTCCAAATGAGGTGTGGTTTTCGGCCACGCGATCGTGATCGAACGACCGAGAGGATGGATGGGGTTTGGATGGGTTTGTGGGCTGACTTGGAGCGGTGTTGGGCTGCAACACACACGAGGCCTTTACGGTTCCCCGGTTAACCGTTGGAGTATCAGACGAACTCCAAATGGCACGAAACTTGACAGGCGGTCTACCGGTAGTGTACCAAGGCCGCTTGGAAAATCTCCGTCCAATCCAAGAAAGTTTAACACCCGCACACGAAAAGAGGCAAAAGGGGGCGCCGAAGGACATAGGAGTGTCGGATCGTAAAACGGACAATAGGGAAAATGCTCGGATGCATGAGACGAATACGTATGCAAATGCGATGCACATGATGACATGATATGAGATGCATGACATGCAAACGAATGACAAGGAAACAATAGCGAATAACTGGAAAACACCTGGCGCAACGGTCTCGGGGCGTTACATAGCATGCATGTTAGGTTGAGTTTCTTCCTCGGTTAGGGTTAATAGTGCTTAG
This sequence comes from Triticum dicoccoides, assembly GCF_002162155.2. Taxonomy (NCBI): domain Eukaryota; kingdom Viridiplantae; phylum Streptophyta; class Magnoliopsida; order Poales; family Poaceae; genus Triticum; species Triticum dicoccoides. The sequence goes on along the minus strand of NC_041386.1, from coordinate 363,175,260 downwards.
CGGCGGCTAACCCCTAGCTTAGAGGTCGAGTGTGCGTCTCTCTGTTCCTTTCCATCCTCTTTGGTTCGCAGGGTACATGGACATTTCTGCTGAGCTATTTGGAAGAAAGAGAACAGGTCGACGCCCCGACCCCGACAAACCAAGGTTGCCAGGGGATGCCGGTCTAAGGGTCCAATCACGGCAGGCCAAGGTTGCCGTGGGGCTGCAACATCAGATAAGTCTTTCTCCCCCACTTTGTGCCCCCGTATGAACCTTGAACGTATAAGGCTTTGCTCGCTCTCATACCATCTTGCTCTCTCTGTCCCGTGTCCGAGAACCTTATTTTGGGTAGGAACTTGGTTGTACTGAGATGGGAAGAGGGTGCGCGAAGGGCCTAATCCAACTCGGCCCCTACCTCCGCCAAGGGCATGAGTGTAGGCGAGCCATAGAGCTGGAGGATGGCAAGGCCTGTTGCTGGGATACAATGTTTATCTTAAGATAACAAGGACGCGTTCCTCGGAGTGGACCTCGCCCACGCGCAAACAAAACCCGGCAAACACCCTTCTTTTCATTCATACGTTGTAAACAAGTACAATTCATACGGAACGAGTACACGAGCGAGGGGATTACAAGTTCTAAATTCTACCAAGGCCCATAGGCTTACAAACTAAAAAAAAGATAAGTGCCCCGTGATCCCCGTTCTTGCCCTTTTCCTCCCAGGTGCAGCAGGTGAAGGCAAAAGAGGGGCGATGGGGAACACGCCAATGGAGAGCTTGACGAGGAAAGCCCTTGGCAGGGCACGTGGCCAAGGGAGGGGTGGCACGGTCAGTCGGAGTCGGTGTTCCCCCGCTCGACACCCTCGTCGTCGCTATCGCTGTCCTCCTCGTCACTCCCGCTTGAGGAAGAGTCTTCGTCATCGGAGGAGCTCTCCACACAGCATTTTAGGCGAGTTCCAGAGTCTCCAAAGACTTTGATGGAGAGCAGGCCTTTCTCCATTAATTTGAAATAGAGAATGAGCCCCGTCGTCAGGCTATGGATACGAGCAAAAGTCTTCCATCCGCGACGAAGGTACTTGACGTGATGGGCGGGAAAGTCGGCGTCAACCCGCGTGCTGCTGTTCCCACAGCCCCTCATTTGCAACCTCAGGGTCTGGGGCGGATCGAGCTCCATCTCCCGGGCGAATGGAGCAGGGAGACGAAGACGATGGTGCGGTGGCCAGCGCAGCCTGATGAAGAACTCATGAGGCTGGTCCCTGACGTGGCCCTCCATTGGGGGAGGCATCGCTGGCGGAGGCAGGGCCGGTGCGCCGCCCCGTCCCCCTCTTCCCCGAGCGCCACGCTGAACTCAGCCTCGCCCCCTCCCCCTTCCTCTCGTGGCCGGCTCCACTACCGCAAGCTCTTGGGAGGGAGGGACACGCTGTCGAGCAGAGACCCTCGCCGCCACCGTCGAAGGGTCGGCGCCCCCTCTCCCCATCACAAGTGAAAGAACGGAGCCGAAGTGGAAGGAGAAGGATGATGAAGGATTATGGGATGCAATCCCCCTCCCCTTCTTATAAAGGGGCGGGGTCGGGGCTCGGCCGCCCAACCACCCCACTCAGCCAATCTAGCCATCAGGGGCGCATGGAATCAAGACTGACCCGCTTCTCCAATCAGGGACGGTCCGGTTTCCTGCCTCGTTATTTAAGGCCCGTGCCCCCCCCTCCCACGCGTCCACCGCTTTCCACCTTGGGGGCATGGGGGACACGTGGCGAGCAAGCAAAAATCAAGGGGACAGGTGAGTCGACCATGCTCCACCCTGTGATCGTGGGGCGCGGGCGCCTTGAAGACCGTGACCCAAGTCCACTTAGTAAATAAGCCGCGCCTCTACGTTTTCCTCTTTTTATGGGGAAGGCACGAGCCGCCTCTTTACCATTCACTGCGACATGACGCATGCGTGCAGAAACCGCCTCACGCATGAGCCCCATGTCACGCATGACCCTCCACGTCGCGCGTTCAATGCGGGTCGTGGGGGAGCGCAGCGAGCGGAGAAGTTACTACAAGTAAAAATCCGCCCGGCCTACTCGCGCACCGTTCTAGGCCTAGCCCAACAACGCATCACGCTTATGTGTGGCCCAAGCCCAGGGGCTCCTGTCGGTGTACAAAAGTAGGGGCTCTCCTTTGTACCCCTTTACTTGTGCACGGGCACTCAGAGCCGCGCCCGCGGCCGCATTGAGCAGGGCCGAGGAGGGAAGCCGGAGCACAAGACGACCGAAGCAATGCCAAGACCCGAGACACAAAGAGTGAGGAGCGAAGTGGACTCTCCCGGCAAGTCCGTTGCCGGGGCAGCCTCCGCAGCCCCGGCAAGAGCCTTGCCGAGGCAACTTGCCCAATGCCAGCAGAGCGTGCCGCCCTTGAGACAAGGGGTTCCAACGCCATCACCCACATCGGAACCAAGGCTCGGGAGACACCTCCATGGTGGCATGCAGATCTTTGTGGAGATCATAAATACACAAGATCAAATGAGGACCAGAAGATGACGATCCTTGGCAAGATCATTGCCAAGGACATCCATGAGACCCCCGGCAAGATCCTTGCCGGGGATGACCGTGGTGCCACGGCAAGACCCTTGTCGGGCCCCCGGCAAGACCCTTGCCGAGGACATCTGCGAGGCCGCAGCCAGGCCCACATTTGCCAAGACTCCACCACCGCTCCCATGTAGCTGCTAGCTCAACCAGCTGGGTAGGCATCTACGTGGCAGAGTGCGGCCTGCACACCGACTCAGCAAGCACCTACGTGGTGGCATGCAGATCTTCGTGAAGACTCCGCCACCACGTGAGCCCAGCAGCCAGCCAACGTGGCGCTACAACGCCTCATTAGCTTGGACGCGCGTCGGAGCCAGGCGAGGCGGCGATAGCTGGGACGAGCTTCCTTGTTGTCCCTGATAAAGCAAGAGGGGCACGTCGGTAGTGATTTAAATGCGTTTTTCCGACGGTGCCAGAGGATAAACTCAGCCACTGTACACCTTTCCACCTCCTATGTGCCACTGTGGCAACCCCTTTTGGCTATGAAAGGAGGCCTGAGGAGTACTGGAGGGGGATTCGGATCTTTGGAACTAGACACACACTGTAGCTAGTTCAAGAACTCAAGAACACTCAAATACACATCAAAGTGATACGTCTCCAACGTATCTATAATTTTTGATTGTCCATGCTATTATATAATCAACCTTGGATGTTTTATATGCATTTATATGCTATTTTATATGATTTTTGGGACTAACCTATTAACCTAGAGCCCAGTGCTAGTTTCTGTTTTCCCTTGTTTTAGAGTATCGCAGAAAAGGAAAATCAAACGGAGTCCAATTGACCTGAAACTTCACGGAACATATTTTTGTATGAGAAGAAGCCCATGGAGTATCGGAGATGGACCGAAAGAGTCACGGGCTGCCCACGAGGGTGGGGGCACGCCCCCCTGCCTCGTGGACAGCCCGGAGATCCACCGACGTACTTCTTCCTCCTATATATATATATATAACCATATACCCTAAAAACTTCGGGGAGTAGAATAGATCTGGAGTTCTGCCGCTAGAAGCCTCCGTAGCCACCGAAAACCAATCTAGACCCATTCCAGCACCCTGCCGGAGGGGGGAATCCCTCTCCGGTGGCCATCTTCATCATCCCGGTGCTCTCCATGACGAGGAGGGAGTAGTTCTCCCTCAGGGCTGAGGGTATGTACCAGTAGCTATGTGTTTGATCTCTCTCTCTCTCTCTCTCTCTCTCTCTCTCGTGTTCTTGAGGTGGTACGATCTTGATGTATCGCGAGCTTTGATACTATAGTTGGATCTTATGATGTTTCTCCCCCTCTACTCTCTTGTGATGGATTGAGTTTTCCCTTTGAAGTTATCTTATCGGATTGAGTCTTTAAGGATTTGAGAACACTTGATGTATGTCTTGCACGTGCTTATCTGTGGTGACAATGGGATATCATGTGATCCACTTGATGTATGTTTTGGTGATCAACTTGTGAGTTCCGTTTCCTCGTGAACTTATGCATAGGGGTTGGCACACATTTTCGTCTTGACTCTCCGGTAGAAACTTTGGGGAACTCTTTGAAGTTCTTTGTGTTGGTTCAATAGATGAATCTGAGATTGTGTGATGCATATCGTATAATCATACCCACGGATACTTGAGGTGACATTGGAGTATCTAGGTGACATTAGGGTTTTGGTTGATTTGTGTCTTAAGGTGTAATTCTAGTACGAACTCTATGATAGATTGAATGGAAAGAATAGCTTCATGTTATTTTATTACGGACTCTTGAATATATCGATCAGAACGGATAACTTTGAGGTGGTTTCGTACCCTACAATAATCTCTTCGTTTGTTCTCCGCAATTAGTGACTTTGGAGTGACTATTTGTTGCATGTTGAGGGAAAGTTATGTGATCCAATTATGTTATTATTGTTGAGAGAACTTGCAGTAGTGAAAGTATGAACCCTAGGCCTTGTTTCCTAGCATTGCACTACCATTTACGCTCACTCTTATCATTAGTTACCTTGCTGTTTTTATATTTTCAGATTACAAATACTCATATCTATCATCCATATTGCACTTGTATCACCATCTCTTCGTCGAACTAGTGCACCTATACAATTTACCATTTGTATTGGGTGTGTTGGGGACACAAGAGACTCTTTGTTATTTGGTTGCAGGGTTGTTTGAGAGAGACCATCTTCATCCTACGCCTCCGACGGATTGATAAACCTTAGGTCATCCACTTGACGGAAATTTGCTACTATCCTACAAACCTCTGCACTTGGAGGCCCAACAACGTCTACAAGAAGAAGGTTGTGTAGTAGATATCAAGCTCTTTTCTGACGCTGTTTCCGGGGAGGTTAGCACTTGAAGGTATATCTTTAGATCTTGCAATTGAATCTTTTTGTTTCTTGTTTTATCACTAGTTTAGTTTATAAAAGAAAACTACAAAAAAAGGAATTGAGTTTGTCTCATACTCTTCATTTTTTTAATATCTTTCGTGAGAATGATGGAAAGGAAAATTGTGCTCAAGTGCTAGGAGAAGAAGTCTATAAAATGTTTGGTAGTAAATCCTTGAATGATGAGCATGATTGCAATGTTATTAGTATGAACTTTTTGAATATCCATAGTACCAATGTTGATTGCACTAGTCATGATGAAAATATCTCTTATAAGCATGTCGATTTTTGTGGAGTGCATAGAGTTTGGAATTACACACCAAACAGGGAAGATAGATTTTGCAAGAGGCATAAGTATTTGGAAACTAAATGGTTGCAAGAAAGGCTAAATGTTAGTGCTGAAAATTTAAAATATCTTAGCCATACTTGTGAACTTTGCAATGAACATGGTCATTTAATTATCAAATGCAAATTCTTTCATGATCGAATCGTGTCCAAAAATTGTGATGACTTGATTTCCCTTGCACATCATAATGAACTTAATTTGCTTTTGGATTATGAAGAAATAAAACGTAAAACTAAGCTTTTTCCAGAATATAACCTCAAGAAATTCCTCGATATTGATCTAGAGGAAATTTATATGTATTGTGCGGTAAATTGCATTGAAAATCCTTATATTGCCAATTACATAAAGAAAAGAAAAGAAATAGAGGATGAAGAGAATACTAGTGAAAGGGAAGAGACTTCCCAATATCCTCCTATTATTTCTTATGATGAATCAGGTAACGAGGAGGAGCCTCCTATTCAACCAATCTCATTAATAAGGAGCTCCGAAAAGAGGATTAAACCCACACATGATGTGAAGAAGAAAAAGAAAAGACGGAGAAGCAAAATTAGAAAGGTATCTCTCCCAAATGATGTTGCTCCTATTACTCATTGTGATGATGATAATTGCTATACTATTGGTGCCGTCCATACTATTAATGATGAGAGTGATTATGCTTATGATATGAAAAGGCTCAAGCTTGGGGATACTATGTTTGATGAAGATGATGTTTTTGAGAATATATTTGCTGCAATTAATGTTTGTCCCAAGCTTGGGGATGCTACATTTAATGAAGATGATATTTTTAGTCTCCCAAGTTTTGATATGAAAATTTATAATGATGATAGCATGCCTCCTACATATGATGATTATATTGATGAAAGTTGATTTGGAGAGGTCATGACTTTATTTAGTGATGATTCCACTATCTTGTAAGAGGTTTCAATTGATTATGATGAGAACAAAGTTGCTACTTATGATGATTATTGTGATGACACTTATGCTATAAAAAGTAGTGATGATTATATTTATAAAACTTGTCATGATTATGATTACCCTTTTTTGAACATTACTCTTTTAACGTGGAAACAATTTATAGTATTCGAGTTTCTTATGATACTCCCACTATTCTGGATGGGAAGAATTTTGCTTATGTGGAGAGTAGTAAATTTTATATGCTTGTAGATCATGATTAGAATGCTCTATGTGATGGTTATATTGTTGAATTAATTTATGATGCTACTGAAAATTATTATGAGGGAGGAACATATGCTTGTAGGAATTGCAATAATATCAAGTTTCCTCTCTATGTGCTTAAAGTTTTAAAGTTATGCTTGTTTTGCCTTCCTATGCTAGTTGATTATTGCTCCCATAAATTGTTTGCTCACAAAATCCCTATGCATAGGAAGTGGGTTAGACTTAAATTTGCTAGTCATATTCTTCATGATGCTATCTTTATATTTCAATTCTTATCTTTTATGTGAGCATCATTGAAATCATCATGCCTAGCTAGGGGCATTAAACGATAGCGCTTGTTGGGAGGCAACCCAATTTTATTTTTATCCCTTGCATTTTTCTCCTGTTTAGTAATAAATAATTAATCTAGCCTCGGTTTTTTTTGTGTTTAATTAGTGTTTGTGCCAAGTAGAACCGTTGGGAATACTTGGGGAAAGTCTTTTTGATCTTGCTGTAAAAAACAGAAACCTTAGCGCTTACGAGAACTGCTGCCATTTTTATTTGGAAGGTGCTATTTAGTTAATTATTTTTGCATATAATTAATAGATAAATTCCTCACGTTCAGCAATTTATTTTAGAATTTTTGGGATTCCAGAGTTTTCTTTAGCTACAGATTACTACAGACTATTCTGTTTTTGACAGATTCTGTTTTTCGTGTGTTGTTTTCTCATTTTGATGAATCTATGGCTAGTAAAAGAGTTAATAAACCATAGAGAAGTTGGAATAAAGTAGGTTTAACAACAATATAAATCAAGAATGAGTTCATTACAGTACCTTGAAGTGGTGTTTTGTTTTCTTTCTCTAACAGAGCTCACGAGATTTTCTATTTTGAGTTTTGTGTTGTGAAGTTTTCAAGTTTTGGGTAAAGATTTGATGGATTATGGAACAAGGAGTGGCAAGAACATAAGCTTGGGTATTCCCAAGGCACCCCAAGGTAATATTCAAGGACAGCCAAGAGCCTAAGATTGGGGATACCCCGGAAGGCATCCCCTCTTTTGTCTTCGTTCATCGGTAACTTTACTTGGAGCTATATTTTTACTCACCACATGATATGTGTTTTGCTTGGAGTGTCATTTTATTTTATTTTTCTTTGGTTGCTGTTTGAATAAAATACAAAGATCTGAAATTATTAAATGTTAGAGAGTCTTCACATGGTTGCATAATTATTCGACTACTCATTGATCTTCACTTATATCTTTCAGAGTAGTTTGCCATTTGCTCTAGTACTTCACTTATATCCTTTTAGAGCACGGCGGTGGTTTTATTTTGAAGAAATAGATGAACTCTCATGCTTCACTTATATCATTTTGAGAGTCTCTAAACAGCATGGTAGTTTGCTTTGGTTATGAATTTAGTCCTAATATGATGGGCATCCAAGAGGGATATAATAAAAACTTTCATATAAAGTGCATTGAATACTATGAGAAGTTTGATACTTGATGATTGTTTTGAGATATGAGGATGGTAATATTAGAGTCATGCTAGTGAGTAGTTGTGAATTTGAGAAATACTTGTGTTAAAGTTTGTGATTCTCGTAGCATGCACGTATGGTGAACCGTTATGTGATGAAGTCGGAGCATGATTTATTTATTGATTGTCTTCCTTATGAGTGGCGGTCGGGGACGAGCGATGGTCTTTTCCTACCAATCTATCCCTCTAGGAGCATGCGCGTAGTACTTTGTTTCGATAAATAATAGATTTTTGCAATAAGTATGTGAGTTCTTTGTGACTAATGTTGAGTCCGTGGATTATACGCACTCTCACACTTCCACCATTGCTAGCCTCTCTAATACCGCGCACCTTTCACCGGTATCATACACCCACCATATACCTTCCTCAAAACAGCTGCCATACCTACCTATTATGGAATTTCCATAGCCATTCCGAGATATATTGCCATGCAACTTTCCACCATTTCATTATTATGACACGCTTCATCATTGTCATATTGCTTGCATGATCATGTAGTGACATCATATTTGTGGAAAAGCCACCGTTCATAATTCTTCATACATGTCACTCATGCATCATTGCACATCCTGGTACACCGCCGGAGGCATTCACATAGAGTCATATCTTGTTCTAAGTATTGAGTTGTAATTCTTCAGTTGTAAGTAAATAAAAGTGTGATAATCATCATTATTAGAGCATTGTCCCCGTGAGGAAAGGATGATGGAGACTATGATTCCCCCACAAGTCGGGATGAGACTCCGGACGAAAAAAAGGCCAAAAAAAGAGAAGGCCCAAAAAACAAAAAAATGAGAGAAAAAGAGAGAAGGGGCAATGCTACTATCCTTTTTACCACACTTGTGCTTCAAAGTGGCACCATGATCTTCATGATAGAGAGTCTCCTATGTTGTCACTTTCATTTACTAGTGGGAATCTTTCATTACAGAACTTGGCTTGTATATTCCAATGATGGACTTCCTCAAAATGCCCTAGGTCTTCATGAGCAAGCGAGTTGGATGCACACTCACTTAGTTTCATTTTGAGCTTTCATACACTTATAGCTCTAGTGCATCCGTTGCATGGCAATCCCTACTCACTCACATTGATATCTATTGATGGGTATCTCCATAGCCCGTTGATACGCCTAGTTGATGTGAGACTATCTTCTCCTTTTTGTCTTCTCCACAACCACCATTCTATTCCACCTATAGTGCTATGTACATGGCTCACGCTCATGTATTGCGTGAAGATTGAAGAAGTTTGAGAACATCAAAAGTATGAAACAATTTCTTGGCTTGTCATCGGGGTTGTGCATGATTTAAATATTTTGTGTGATGAAGATAGAGCATAGCCAGAATATATGATTTTGTAGGGATAGCTTTCTTTGGCCATGTTATTTTGAGAAGACATGATTGCTTAGTTAGTATGCTTGAAGTATTATTATTTTTATGTCAATATTAAACTTTTGTCTTGAATCTTATGGATCTGAATATTCTTTCCACAATAAAGTGAATTAATTAGAGAAATATGTTAGGTAGCATTCCACATCAAAAATTCTGTTTTTATCATTTACCTACTCAAGGACGAGCAGGAATTAAGCTTGGGGATGCTGATACGTCTCCAACGTATCTATAATTTTTGATTGTTCCCTGCTATTATATTATCAACCTTGGATGTTTTATATGCATTTATATGCTATTTTATATGATTTTTGGGACTAACCTATTAACCTAGAGCCCAGTGCCAGTTTCTGTTTTTCCTTGTTTTAGAGTATCACAGAAAAGGAAAATCAAACGGAGTCCAATTGACCTAAAACTTCACGGAACTTATTTTTGGACCAAAGGAAGCCCACGGAGTATCAGAGATGGACCAGAAGAGTCCCGGGCTGCCCACAATGTGGGGGCGCCCACCCCCCCTGGACGCGCCCCCTACCTCATGGACAGCCTAGAGATCCACCGACGCACTTCTTCCTCCTATATATATCCATATACCCTAAAAACTTCGGGGAGCAGAATAGATCGGGAGTTCCGCCGCCAGAAGCCTCTGTAGCCACCGAAAACCAACCTACGCCCGTTCCGGCACCCTGCCGGAGGGGTGAATCCCTCTCCGGTGGCCATCTTCATCATCCCGGTGCTCTCCATGACGAGGAGGGAGTAGTTCTCCCTCGGGGCTGAGGGTATGTACCAAAAGCTATGTGTTTGATCTCTCTCTCTCTCTCTCTCGTGTTCTTGAGGTGGTACGATCTTGATGTATCGCGAGCTTTGCTACTATAGTTGGATTGATGCGGAGCATCCCACGACCATCCCCATGGACGCCACCTCAACTATCCAAGCTCCAAGTGGACCAATGACAAGGGCTAGGGCACGTGCTATTCAATCTGAGGTGATATCACTCCTACTTGAGTTTTCCCCTCTTCAAGTGAGACATGGCTACTGCCTAAGTCCGAGATACTATGTGTCATCAGGTACAACGCTCAAGACTCGGAGCCGAGGACTGTAGAAGAAGAGACAGGCGTCAACACTCTAGACAGCCCGGAACCTCCGGCCAGAGCCCGGAACTTCCGGCCCCCGGACCTTTCGGCCGACCCGGAGCTTCCGGCCGCCGATGACTTCGACCAGCCCAGGCGTGTCAACACTCGGGTTAGCCCGGACCCCATCCCGGACCTTCCGGCGCCCGGAACTTCCGGCCTGCCCGGACCTTCCGGCCCCCGGATGCCAACACATTTCCGCCGCGCCAACTCTCTGGTTAAGCCGGACCCTCCCCGGAACCTCCGGCATCCGGGACTTCCGGCCTAGCCCGGAGCTTCCGGCCCTGCCTGCGCGCAGCCACTTGGGTCGAGGCCCGTGTACCTTTCGTCACCTAGACTATATATATTCTATCTTGTACAACTTTCTAGGGTTAGCGTTGGTTTAGCTCATACTTAGAGATAGAGCTTCGCTCATCCACATCGGATCTACTCCTCGTGAGAGACCGCGGCCTCTTCGGAGAAGATCCTTTTGGATTCAAGACCTCCTTTTGGAGAAGAACATCAAGACCTCCTCACGGAGAAGAACTGTCTACCCTTTATATTGTCCTTAGTTGTCCGTGGATTCGTGTATCGTTCTATGTATCCGCGGATCTAGCACATGTGTGACTTGTTCTTGTTAGTTTGAGTGTTCCTCTTGTGTTTCCCCTTGTGTTTTCCCCTGTTTTCCCTCGTTTCCCTCTTTGTGTTCATCGTGTTCTTCACGGGATCCGCTCCTTTCATGAAAGATCGGGCGATTAGGGTTCTACCCTACATCATTTTGGTATCTAGAGCCAGGTTGATCACGATTTCGGAGCCTCCCCGTTGTGTTTCTAGCCTAATTTTGTTGTTTTTTGTCCTAATCTGAAAATCCCCACCAAAAATAGCCCCAATTTTTTTTGTGATTTGTTGGTGTGTTGAGATTTTGTTGGTTTTGATCCGTGAATTTTGTGTGTGGCTCGTAGATCTAGCCTCCCCACCCTTCTTTTCCTCCAATTTCTTCTTTTCCCCCTTCGGATTTGGGATTTTCCCCAAGTTTTTCCACCCAAATCCATGATCCCGAAGTCTCTGTTCTTGGGAGAATCACGACCACCGGAACTTCCGGTCCAGCCCAGACATTTCGGCCCCCGGACCTTCCGACCTTCCCCGGAACCTCCGGACCCCGGACCCTCCGTCTTGCCCGGAACTTCCGGCTTCGACAGAAAGTTCGCACTACTTCCACAGCTCCGCCCAATTTTCACCAAATTTTGATCCGGTGCTCACCATATACCATATATACTTCTGCATACCTCCACCACTTCTGCATAACCCAACTATTTTTGGAACGTTTCGCTCTCCGACACAATTGCTACTTTGAGGTTTGAGAATTTGAGTTGCGGTACCGTATCCTTTTGTGTTTCGGCTATCTAGGTACGGTTCGACATCAACATCACCGCCGCTCATCTTCGCCACGGACGCGTCATCAACAACGACCACCTCGACTACGACTTGGTATTCATGCCACCATTTTGACACCATACCGGAAGCAAGACTGGTAACATCATCTTGGTATTGAACATATCACTCTTGCCATTACATTGATAGCCATCATAGCCTTACTCCTTTGTGTTGCTTACCCATCGAGACTAGCCATTGAGTATTGCCGGCAACGAGACTTGTGCACATTAGTGATCATACTTCCCATAGCATACATACACCATTGTTTCCTATATTGGTATCATCTCTTGTGTCACAAAGTTGTCATCGCATACCCACTTGCTATCTTGGTTCGTCAAGAATTGCATGAGAAAAGAGCTCAAACATCAAAGAGCCAACCAAGCTTTTAAGCAAAGAGGAAAGATAAGCAAAGAGCTTTTAAGCAGGAACCATAGCATCATGCAACATTAAGATTGTCATGCTCGATCATCTTGGATCATATCATAGAAACACCTCACATACAAAATATTTGTGATAGTAGTCATTGCATTTTTGCTAAGTAGGTTGTGCACAAGTTCTTGTATCCGCCTATTGTGCAATCGTGCTAGCGTCTCTCTAGTGTTGTGCAACAAGAGCATTTTTGTGGATTCCACATTTTGGCTCACCCTTGGTTGCACAACCCCACTTATCTTTTTGCGTGTGCGTTTCCGTGTACCTTATATGCTTTGTCTACTTGTTACATTGCATCTTGCGAATCTTTTCCAACATTATTGAAGCTCACTTACAATTGCATCAAATTTTCTGCCACCATCCTAACCAAGCTCCCCCAAAAGCTTTTACGTGTGTAGGTGTGAGAAACCGACAAGAACTCGTACCAATTGTGCTATTTCCTTGTCCTACATTGGAGTGATCCTAGATCCACTTTCAACTTCGGTCAAGGTACATTTGGTACTCATTCTTCTCTTTCTACCACTCACATTTGTCTTGGAATGATGGATAGGCCAAGTTGTAACACCCTCGATGCGGCTATATCTCCTACATGTCGAAGCACGACTTAGAGGCATAACCGCATTGAAAGCAATGTCGCAAGTAAGGTAATCTTCACAATAACCCATGTAAATAGATAAAAGGGGAAAAGGTACATAGTTCGCTTACACTCGCCACGTCACGCAAATACATGAATAACATTACAAACATCCAATACACTCATGGTCCGACTACGGTACCAAAATAAAGATCAACCCCAACATGCGACACGGTCCCCGATCGCCCCAACTGGGCACCACTACTGATCATCTGGGAAATACACATAATAACTACGAGAGTCTTCATCGAACTCCCACTTGAGATCAAGCGCATTGTCTGGAATGGTATCATCGTCTCTGCATCTGGTTTTGGAAGTAATCTGTGAGTCACGGGGACTCAGCAATCTCGCACCCTCGCGATCAAGACTATTTAAGCTTATAGGTAAGGCAAGGTAACATGTGGAGCTACAGCAAGCGACTAGCATATATGGTGGCTATCCTGTTCGCAAAAGAGAGCGAGAAGAGAAGGAAAAGCACGAGCGAAGAACTATGATCAAGAAGTGATCCTATAGCAACCTACGTCAAGCATTACTCCAACACCGTTTTCACTTCCCGGACTCCGCCGAGAAGAGACCATCACGGTAACACACGTGGTTGATTCATTTTAATTAAGTTAAGTTTCATGTTATCTACAACCAGACATTAACAAATTCCCATCTACCCATAACCGCGGGCACGGCTTTCGAAAGTTCAAATCCCTGCAGGGGTGTCCCAACTTAGCCCATCACAAGCTCTCATGGTCAACGAAGGATATTCCTTCTAGCGGGAAGATCCGACCAGGCTCGGAATCCCGGTTACAAGACATCCTCGACAATGGTAAAACTAAGCCAGCAACACCGCCAGAATGTGCCGACAAATCCCGATAGCAGCTGCACATATCTCGTTCTCAGGGCACACCGGATTGTCCAAGGTTCCGGTAGGCCAGCCCAGAGTTGCCCCTGGTGGCCACCGGTAGCTGACTGGGTGGACCAACACTCAGAGGAGCACTGGCCCGGGGGGTTAAATAAAGATGACCCTTGAGTCCGCGGAACCCAAGGGAAAAAGAGGCTAGGTGGCGAATGGTAAAACCAAAGTTGGGCATTGCTGGAAGAGTTTTGTTCAAGGCGAACTGTCAAGGGGTTCCCATTATAACCCAACCGCGTAAGGAACGCAAAATCCGGGAACATAACACCGATATGACGGAAACTAGGGCGGCAAGAGTGGAACAAAACACTAGGCAAAAGGCCGATCCTTCCACCCTTTACCAAGTATATAGGTGCATTAAGATAAACAAGATAATATGGTGATATCCCAACAATAAACAATGTTCCAATAAGGAACGATCTCCAATCCTCACCTGCAACTAGCAACGCTATAAGAGGGGCCAAGCAAAGCGGTAACATAGCCAATCAATGGTTTGCTAGGACATGGTGGGTTATAGGTTTGACATGGCAATTGGGAGGCATGATAAGCAAGTGGTACGCATCGTAGCATAGGCATAGCAAAAGAGCGAGCATCTAGCAAGCAAAGATAGAAGTGATTTCGAGGGTATGATCATCTTGTCTACAAAGTTGTCAGAGTTGACTTGATCCTTGTAAGCAAACTCAACGGGCTCCTCGTTCGCGAACTCGTCTCCCGGATCTACCCAAATAAGACAAATAAGCAAAAGGAACACAATCAACCACGTGCAATGCTCAAACAACATGATGCAAACATGGTATGATATGCGGGATGCGGTATGTGATGCATATGCAAGATTTGACAAGGAATGATTGAACCTGGCCTCAACGTGGAAATCCAAGAGTGCCACTGGAAAGGTGAGGTGATTTCGGTTGAAATCGATATAAAGATCACCGGAGTCGGATGCACGGTTTGGAAATGGCAAGCAAAACAAATATGGCACCGGTCTGCGATAATCAGTAAGTAGTCATCTAAATGCATCAAGATAAATATGCTACAGCACCCAAACATGACAACAAAATACATGGCAGGGATCCATTCATGATGCTTGACAAAATATGAACACTAAGCTACGGCTAAATCATCCATTAACAGGTTCAAACAAGCATGGCAAAAATGCAAATGATAACAGGTTTCAGACTTAGTGAAATTAACACAAGTCTGGAAGTTATCATCAGGAAGCACACTTTAGAGCATGAAAAACAGATGCTACAGGAACTTAACATGGCAAAGCAAGGCATGGCATGAAGCTACTCAAAGCACTTAACAAAAGTTCCTTAGTGACCTTGCGCCAAAAGGGATCAGAAAATACAATTGCAAGCTTGTGAACATGGCAAAAACATAAACAGATCTCAGACTTGGTGAAAAACTGGAGCATGCAAATCAGTTAATGAGTAGGCGTGTTTACGAGCTCGATGCACTCACTACAGAGCATGGCATGACAAACTAAGCATACACCCATCAAGAAGACATGGCATACGAGCTAGACATGGCAAGAACAACATCATAACATGCACGGATCTATAGCAACATCCTCGGCAAAATCGCTAACGAGTCAACAATCTGCCAGGATTCACGTAATAGCAAAAGTAGAGCTCGATTGACTCAAGCTAGATTGCTCCATAAATGCAAAAAAAGACATGGATGGATAGAGCACCACAATGTTAAGAAATCATCATTGCTGATCATCCTCAAAAGAGGCACGGATCACTAGGAAACAACATGAACATATGGCATAACGACAAAATCAGGACAAGGACTTAGTGAAATTCTAAGTCCCTGAAATCAGCATTACCGATTACGCTACTTTGCAAGCTTGTGCTAGTCACCACACATATCACAAAAATACATGGTAAGCACCTCTATAAATATGGCATGGCATATAACAAAACTCATGTAGAGCTCAGGAGCATATCATGCACACATTAATCATGGCAAAAATGACAAATATCTATTTGATGAAACAGATCTGCCAAGTTTATCACATAGCCCTCTTCCAATAGCATTTCGGGCATCAACATGAGCTCAAATGAAAATGATACAATGAGATGAAATGGTGTACTCTCTGAGACTAACATTTTGATATGCTGCACACGCAAATCGGAGCTACGAATGCAAAGTTACGACATGCCAAATATGCAAAAAATATCCGGAATTAGGGTTTCGGGGGAAAGTCAACCCGCGGATCTCAGATCCAGATCGGCCACTGTAGCGGTTACTGTAGCAGCTCGCATCGAGTTCGCCGAAAATGGCCGCGGTGGTGGCCGGACTTGACGGGGAAGAAGGGCGGCGAGGAGGGTGGTGGTCGGCCGGCGAGGAGGAAGCTGCGCGGCGGGCGGTGGTCGGCCGGCGAGGAGGAAGCGGCGCGGCGGGCGGTGGTTGGCGGCGGAGCAGGCGGACTGGGGCGCGGCGTCGTCGGCGGTCACTGGTGTCGGGGAAGACCGGCGACGAGATGGCGGGCGGCGGCGCAAGGGAGGACCGGGCGGCGCGGATCCGGTCTCCCCGCGGGCTCGGGCGGCGGTGTTGGATGGGCCGCGGGGGCCGGTTGCGGGCTATCCGGGCCCGGCGGCGCGGCGAAGTGGGCACCGAGTTGCGGCGAACCAGACGATGACACGTGGCGGCGGAGGGTGGAAATGGACATGTCGGGCCTGGGAGTTGTGTCCGGCTTCGCGGGGAGCGGAATTTTAGGGTTTCGCTCGTGATTTGGATGGAGAGGCATTTATATAGAGGTAGGAGGAGCTAGGAAGCTCCAAATGAGGTGCGGTTTTCGGCCACGCGATCGTGATCGAACGACCGAGAGGATGGAGGGTGTTTAGGTGGGATTTTGGGCCACTTTGGAGGGGTGTTGGGCTGCAACACAAACGAGGCCTTCTCGGTCCCTCGGTTAACCGTTGGAGTATCAAACGAAGTCCAAATGGCATGAAACTTGACAGACGGTCTACCGATAGTAAACCAAGGCCGCTTGGCAAGTATGGGTCCAATCCGGAAATGTTTAACCCCCACACACGAAAAGAGGTAGAAAGGACCACCGAAGGAGATAGGAGCGCCGGAATGCAAAATGGACAACGGGGAAAAAGCTCGAATGCATAAGACGAACACGTATGCAATGCAATGCACATGATGAAATGATATGATATGCAAGACAAAGGCAACAACACATGAAGACAAAAACCCGAACCCGAGGAAATAAAATAACTTAGTGCCGGAAACGGCAAGAGTTGGGATACATATAAGGTAAATTACATCCGGGGTGTTACAACACCTCATCGAGCCAAAACTCGCACTTTGAGAACTTGGTGTAGAACTGATGTTCTCTGAGCTTATCGATCACCAAACGCAGGTGCTTGGCATGATCCTCCTTGTTCTTGGAAAAGACCAAAATGTCATCGAGGTAGACCAAGACGAAGTCATTTGTGTAGGCATTGAAGATGAAGTTCATCATGTGAGAGAAAGTCGGAGGAGCGTTGACGAGGCCAAAAGACATGACAGTGTATTCATATGAACCATAGCTTGTTCTGAATGTTGTCTTGGGAATATCTTGCTCATGAATTCGAATTTGGTGATAGCCCATACGGAGATCAAGCTTGGAGAATACTTGAGCACCTTTGAGTTGTTCAAATAGCTCGTTGATATTGGGAAGTGGGTACTTGTTCTTTATAGTCTTCTTGTTCAATGGACGGTAGTCAACACAGAGTCGGTCCGTTCCATCCTTCTTCTTCACAAAAAGAACTCCACAACCCCACGGAGAAGACCTAGGTCGGATGAGACCCATTCACTCTTGAATATCGAGTTGCTTCTTCAGCTCCTTCAAATCTTCAGGTCCAAGCTTGTAAGGACGTTTGCAAACAGGTTCCGTGCCAGGCTCAAGATCGATGACGAATTCAACTGGTCGGTGCGGAGGCATTCCTGGAAGCTCTTCTGGAAAGACGTCTTGATATTCGCAAACGACTGGAATTTGAGAGATGGCATCCAGTTCACCCTTCTCATTGAGAGAAAACAGACGGTTGGTATCATCACGAGCGGCAAAGACAATTACATCCTTAGACGAATGAGTCAATTGAATCCGCCTGGCTGCACAATCAAGCTGAGCCTTGTGCTTAGAAAGCCAATCCATTCCGGGAATAAGATCAATATCCGACTCACCAAGAACCGTAGGAGAAGACAGAAATTTGTAGTCACCCAAAGTGATAGTAACATCCGGAACAATGGAGTTAGCATTCATGCGCCTACCGAGAGAGACAACTGCTATCGGTCTAGGCAAAACTTGCAAAGCCAACTCATGCTTAGATGCAAAAGGTCTTGAGATGAAACAATGTGATGCACCAGTGACAAAAAGAACTTTAGCTGGAATATCGTTAACAGGAAGGTTACCCATGATGACATCTGACGAGTCCTCTGCCTGAGCTGCATTCATCAAGTTGACCTTGGCGTGCTTGGGGTTATGCTTGACCATAGTTGTACTTGCCGATCTCACAGGAGGAGGAGGAGGGAGCCGCCTCTGATTGAAGAATTTGTTGGCATAGTGACCCTTCTGTTGGCACTTGTTGCATGTGACCTCCGAGAGCGGACGGTGATACGGAGCACTTGATCTTGGAGCTTGAGACGAAGTCTTGTTCTGAAAGCCGGGGTTGGGTGGGTGGGAAGATCCACTGCCACCTTTCATCTTCTGCTGATAAGGCTGAAGGAACGGAGGAGGAGGAAGCCAATACTTCTGCTGCTCAACCACTTGAGTTGAGGAAGAAGGAGTTGCATCTCTGACTCGCTTCTTGGAAGCATCACACTTCAGTTGAGCAGTCCCTTGCTTCATTGTCATGTTGTAAAACTCATCGTACCTCTTGGGCTCAAAGAGAACGAGAGCTAGCTAGATTTCTTCTCTGAGACCACCCCTGAACTGGTATATCATGCTCTTCTTGTCAGGGACGTCTTGCTTAGAAAAACGGGCGAGCTTCTGAAACATCTTGTTGTACTCGTAAACAGACATAGAGCCTTGCTTCAGGTTGCGGAATTCCTCACGCTTGCTTTCAACCATGCTTTGAGGAATATGATCAGCTTTGAAGTCTTGACGGAATTCATCCCAGGTAATCACACGGCCTCCTCTGGAATCTTGGTACTGCTGAAACCATTTTGTAGCTTGGTCTTTGAGTTGGAAGGAGGCGAACTTGACAAAGTCCTCGGGCCTGACGTTACTACACTCAAAATGCTTGCATATGTCCACGAGCCAATCATCTGCGTCTGTTGCCTCAACACAATTGCTAAAGGTCTTTGGCTGGTTAGCAAGGAACTGGTTGAGTGTAGCAAAGTGATTCTGATTGTTGCCATGACCCTGGTTCCCTTGGTTGCGCTCTTGAAGAAGTTGCATGATCAGCTGTGTGTTTGCATTGGTAGAGGCCATCACAGCTTGCCATGCCTCCGGAGGTGGAGGTGGTGGTGGCGGATCAAGATTCAGAGTCATGCGTGTTGGAGGAGCCATCCTGAAGAGGTTGACATCCATTAGCACATTGATAGACAAATATTGAAGCTGAATCAAACGGGTTGAAATTGCAACATAAAGTCTTCACATCCGAAAAAAATGAACGAATGCATTCCAATTGAAATGGTCACATATCCATAAATTGAGAAGCCACTTAGAATTGAGGTAGAAGAAAAACAACATGGTACGGAAAAAGAACAAATACTCGGTAAGGATCACCCAATCTCAAACCAAATATCCGTTGAAGAAGAACTAGAGCTACAAGAATTCCCACCTATCAAACTCCCGAACCTTTCCGGTTATGCAATCAGGTGTTGGGGATACAGGGGAAGCATAATATCTCACCCAAATCTAGCAAATCCTACATCCAGCTGTATCCATCCTTCAACACATAACCGAGAAAAACTTCGGAAATCATTTACCTCAACCTTCGAAAAGCATCCGTTATACGAGTTATGGCAATACTCCCGAACTCCCGCCCAGTACTGGGTGGCGTCGAGGTTATCTCACCAACAACTGCATAAAAGAGATTTTCGATGTCGGCGAAACTCAGGTATTCCAGAATCTCAACGATAAAATTGTGACGACAACACCTCGTAGCTCAACTCCCCGGGACACTGCCACAACCCCTAAATGACAGGAGGCACCAAGAATAATGTTCTCGTCACAAATCGATCGGAACGATTCCAAGATACCCGCGTGATCCTAAAAAAAATAGTGAAATTTGAGAAGAGAAGAGTAAAAACTCTACGTCAGGATGCCTTACCAGAGCGATGAAGGGACTGGGGAGTAAAAAGAATTCCTAAACTGTCCGATACATAATCCTAAATGACTCAAAACATTTTTCTAGACTCAACAACGCCAACGATTCGATCAAGCAGGGGGCTCCTAAGGTCGGGAAGGCTCTGATTACCAACTTGTAACGCAATCGATGCGGCTATATCTCCTACGTGTCGAAGCACGACTTAGAGGCATAACCGCATTGAAAGCAATGTCACAAGTAAGGTAAACTTCACAACAACCCATGTAAATAGATAAAAGGGGAAACGGTACATAGTTGGCTTACACTCGCCACCTCACACAAATACATGAATAACATTACAAACATCCAATAGACTCATGGTCCGACTACGGTACCAAAATAAAGATCAACCCCAACATGCGACACGGTCCCCGATCGCCCCAACTGGGCACCACTATTGATCATCTGGGAAAGACACATAATAACGACGAGAGTCTTCATCGAACTCCCACTTGAGCTCAAGCGCATCATCTGGAATGGTATCATCGGTCCCTGCATCTGGTTTTGGAAGTAATCTGTGAGTCACGGGGACTCGGCAATCTCGCACCCTCGCAATCAAGACTATTTAAGCTTATAGGTGAGGGAAGGTAATATGTGGAGCTGCAGCAAGCAACTAGCATATATGGTGGCTATCCTGTTCGCAAAAGAGAGCGAGAAGAGAAGGAAAAGCACGAACGAAGAACTATGATCAAGAAGTGATCCTATAGCAACCTACGTCAAGCATTACTCCAACACCGTGTTCACTTCCCGGAGTCCGCCGAGAAGAGACCATCACGGTAACACACGCGGTTGATTCATTTTAATTAAGTTAAGTTTCATGTTATCTACAACCAGACATTAACAAATTTCCATCTGCCCATAACCGCGGGCACGGCTTTCGAAAGTTCAAATCCCTGCAGGGGTGTCCCAACTTAGCCCATCACAAGCTCTCATGGTCAACGAAGGATATTCCTTCTAGCGGGAAGACCCGATCAGGCTCGGAATCCCGGTTACAAGACATCCTCGACAATGGTAAAACTAACCCAGCAACACCACCCGAATGTGCCGGCAAATCCCGATAGTAGCTGCACATATCTCGTTCTCAGGGCACACCGGATTCTCCAAGGTTCTGGTAGGCCAGCCCAGAGTTGCCCCTGGTGGCCACCGGCAGCTGACAGGTTGGACCAACACTCAGAGGAGCACTGGCCCGGGGGGTTAAATAAAGATGACCCTTGAGTCCGCGGAACCCAAGGGAAAAAGAGGCTAGGTGGCGAATGGTAAAACCAAAGTTGGGCATTGCTGGAAGAGTTTTATTCAAGGCGAACTGTCAAGGGGTTCTCATTATAACCCAACCGCGTAAGGAACGCAAAATCCGGGAACATAACACTGATATGACGGAAACTAGGGTGGCAAGAGTGGAACAAAACACTAGGCAAAAGGCCGAGCCTTCCACCCTTTACCAAGTATATAGGTGCATTAAGATAAACAAGATAATATGGTGATATCCCAACAATAAACAATGCTCCAATAAGAAACGATCTCCAATCCTCACCTACAACTAGCAATGCTATAAGAAGGGCCGAGCAAAGTGGTAACATAGACAATCAACAGTTTCTAGGACATGGTGGGTTAGAGGTTTGACATGGCAATTGGGAGGCATGATAAGCAAGTGGTAGGCATCATAGCATAGGCATAGCAAAAGAGCGAGCGTCTAGCAAGCAAAGATAGAAGTGATTTCGAGCGTATGATCATCTTGCCTGCAAAGTTGTCAGAGTTGACTTGATCCTCGTAAGCAAACTCAACGGGCTCCTCGTTCGAGAACTCGTCTCCCGGCTCTACCCAAACAAGACAAACAAGAAAAAGTAACACAATCAACCACGTGCAATGCTCAAACAACATGATGCAAACATGGTATGATATGCGGGATGCGGTATGTGATGCATATGCAATATTTGACAAGGAATGATTGAACCTGGCCTCAACTTGGAAATCCAAGACTGCCACTGGAAAGTTGAGGTGATTTCGGTTTAAATCGAGATAAAGATCACCGGAATCGGATGCACGGTTTGGAAATGGCAAGCAAAACAAATATGGCACCGGTCTGCGATAATCAGTAAGTAGTCATCTAAATGCATCAAGATAAATATGCTACAGCACCCAAACATGACAACAAAATACATGGCAGGGATCCACTCATGATGATTGACAAAAGATGAACACTGAGCTAAGGCTAAATCATCCATTAACATGTTCAAACAAGCATGGCAAAAATACGAATGATAAGAGGTTTCAGACTAAGTGAAATTAACACAAGTCTGGAATTTATCATCAGGAAGCACACTTTAGAGCATGAAAACTACATGCTACAGGAACTTAACATGGCAAAGCAAGGCATGGCATGAAGCTACTCAAAGCACTTAACAAAAGTCCCTTAGTGACCTTGAGCCAAAAGGGATAAGAAAATACAATTGCAAGCTTGTGAACATGGCAAAAACATAAACTGATCTCAGACTTAGTGAAAAACTGGAGCATGCAAATCAGTTAACGTGTAGGCATGTTTACGAGCTCGATGCACTCACTACAGAGCATGGCATGACAAACTAAGCATACACCCATCCAGAAGACATGGCATACGAGCTAGACATGGCAAGAACAACAACATAACATGCACGGATCAATAGCAACATCCTCGGCAAAATCGCTAACGAGTCAACAATCTGCCAGGATTCACGTAATAGCAAAAGTAGAGCTCGATTGACTCAAGCTAGGGTGCTCCATAAATGCAAACAAAGACGTGGATGGATAGAGCACCACAATGTTAACAAATCATCCTTATTGATCATCGTCAAAAGATGCACGGATCACTAGGAAACAACATGAACATATGGCATAACGACAAAATCAGGACAAGGACTTAGTGAAATTCTAAGTCCCTGAAATCAGCATTACCGATTACGCTACTTTGCAAGCTTGTGCTACTCACCACAGATATCACAAAAATACATGGTAAGCACCTCTGTAAAGATGGCATGGCATATAACAAAACTCATGTAGAGCTCAGGAGCATATCATGCACACATAAATCATGGCAAAAATGACAAATATCTATTTGATGAAACAGATCTGCCAAGTTTATCACATAGCCCTCTTCCAACAACATTTCGGGCATCAAGATGAGCTCAAATGAAAATGATGCAATGAGATGAAATGGTTCTCTTTGAGACAAACATTTTGATATGCTACAAGTGCAAATCGGAGCTATGGATGCAAAGTTACGACATGCCAAAGTATGCAAAACAATATCCGGAATTAGGGTTTCGGGGGAAAGTCAACCCGCGGATCTCAGATCCAGATCGGCCACTGTAGCGGTTACTGTAGCAGCTCGCATCGAGGTCGCCGGAAATGGCCGCGGTGGTGGCCGGACTTGACGGGGAAGAAGGGCGGCGAGGCGGGTGGTGGTCGGCCGGCGAGGAGGAAGCGGCGCGGCGGGCGGTGGTCGGCCGGCGAGGAGGAAGCGGCGCGGCGGGCGGTGGTCGGCGGCGGAGCAAGCGGAGTGGGGCGCGGCGTCGTAGGCGGTCACTGGTGTCGGGGAAGACCGGCGACGAGACGGCGGGCGGTGGCGCAAGGGAGGACCGGGCGGCACGGATCCGGTCTCCCCGCGGGCTCAGGCGGCGGCGTTGGATGGCCCGCGGGGGCCGGTTGCGGGCTATCCGGGCCCGACGGCGCGGCGAAGTGGGCACCGAGTTGCGGCGAACCAGACGATGACACGTGGCGGCGGAGGGTGGAAACGGACGTGTCCGGCCTGGGAGTTGTTTCCGGCTTCGCGGGGAGCGGAATTTTAGGGTTTCGCCCGTGATTTGGATGGGGAGGCATTTATATAGAGGTAGGAGGAGCTAGGAAGCTCCAAATGAGGTGCTGTTTTTGGCCACGTGATCGTGATCGAACGACCGAGAGGTTGGATGGGGTTTAGGTGGGATTTTGGGCCACTTTGGAGGGGTGTTGGGCTGCAACACAAACGAGGCCTTCTCGGTCCCTTGGTTAACCGTTGGAGTATCAAACGAAGTCCAAATGGCACGAAACTTGACCGATGGTCTACCGGTAGTAAACCAAGGCCGCTTGGCAAGTCTCGGTCCAATCCGGAAATGTTTAACCCCCACACACGAAAAGAGGTAGAAAGGACCACCGGAGGAGATAGGAGCGCCGGAATGCAAAACGGACAACGGGGAAAAAGCTCGGATGCATAAGACGAACACGTATGCAATGCAATGCACATGATGACATGATATGATATGCATGACAAAGGCAACAATACACGAAGACAAAAACCCAAACCTGAGGAAATAAAATAACTTAGTGCCGGAAACGGCAACAGTTGGGATACATATAAGGTAAATTACATTCAGGGTGTTACACAAGTACTTCTACCAACCCACTCTTCATGGAGCAACACGACGACATGAACTCCTTCGTCACCAAGAGTCACCTCTTTGGTGCACAACGTGCTTTGCATCAAGAGCAACAAGCTATGAGTGAACGCATTGACAACCTTGCCGCCGACTTGCGACTTTCCGAGCAACGTACAAAGGACTACTTCGACCACAAGCTCGACGATCACAAGCAAGAGAATGACGCAATGATGGATGAAATTCGTGCCTTGTTGCTCAACCGCTCGTCTTCCACTTCAAGAAGGAGCCGTTCAAGCCGCCACTCCGACTTCACCCTCTCCGGCTCAAGTACAGCGACACCAAACACTCTTTGTCGAGCCGCGCGCACCGACCGTCAAGCAAGCCTCAATCCCCTACGAGACACCGACTCTCAAGAGCGCCGACAATGTCAAACTCAAGAAGCCTTTGTGCTTGCACGAGAACGGCAACGTCAACGCCAACGTGAAGAGGAAGAACGAGTGCGTCTACACCAAAATGCCCTAGATGCCGAGGCACAACGTCAAGAACAACAACTCCGTGATGCTCAAGCACTTGCGGTGCAACAAGCTCTACGCGATTCGAGTCGAGTCGTTGCCGACCGAAGCCGACAAGCCCGGGAACAAGAGGAAGCACATCGCGAAGAAATTCAAGAACAAAGATTTCACGCTCGCGTGCATTGTCAAGTTCCTCTTCGAGCTCGCGAAGATCCTCCACAAGCTCGCCAACACCATCAAGTTCATCGAGAGCATGAAGACAATGGAAATCCTCCATGACAAGAGCAACATGAGGATAACAACCCTCCGCGTCAAGAGCACCACGAGTTGAACAATCATCTACAACATGGGTGTCATCATCCCCGACCCCAAAACAATGAAGAGCAATGCTACGACAAGCTCAAGTTCACCATGCCCAAGTTCAACGGAAGCAACGATACCGAAGAGTACCTTTCATGGGCATTGAAAGTTGACAAGATTTTCCGTTTGCACAATTATGAAGAAGAGAAGAAGATCGCAATGGCATCCCTTGAGTTCCAAGACTATGTGTTCATTTGGTGGGAACAAGTCATTGAGCACCGAGAGGCAAGAGGTGATCCACCCATCACTACTTGGGCGCAAATGAAGGATGTCATGAGAGCACGCTTCGTACCTACCTACTACAACCGCGATCTCTTCAAGAAACTCCAACAACTCAAGCAAGGAACCAAGAGCGTTGAAGAGTACTACAAGGAGATGGAGATTGCCATGATACGAGCCAATGTCACGGAATATGATGAGCAAACAATGGCACGTTTCTTGAATGGACTCAATCATCCTATCAAGAAGATCGCCGACTTCCAACCATACTCAAATCTCATCAAGCTAGTGCACCAAGCTACCAAAGCGGAACACCAAGTGCAAGATGATTTCAAGTATGCGAAGTTCTCATCCAAGTCCTATAGCTTCTCCAATAACCCAGCTTCATTTAATCCAACACCGACTACAAGACCTTCTACTTCCAACATCGACAAGTCGACTTCCAAGAAAGCTTTGCCAACTACAAGCAACCCTACTACGAGCAACTTCAAGCCGAGAGCTTCATCATCATCAACCCCAACCGATGCGACCATCAAGATGAGTTCCTTCAAGTGTTTCACTTGCGGAGGCCGAGGCCACAAGTCCTACGAGTGCACCGACAAGCGAACCATGGTCTTCAACGACGATGGCACTTATGACTCCATGAGCGACAGCAAAATGGAAGCCCTCGAGCAAGTCGCCATGCACCGCCAAGTGAACAATGAAGAAGAACAAGTCTTTTGTGATGAAGACTCAAGTCCCACACTTGTTGTCTCCAAATCTTGACTCTCCAACATCACCAAGAAGAAGACCAACGATGCCACATATTCCACACCAAGGCCGGCATCAATGGACGATCCGTCAAGGTCATCATTGATGGAGGGAGTTGTCACAATCTCGCAAGTGAAGAACTTTGCTCCAAGCTCCAATTACCCAAGACGAAGCACCCACATCCATACAAAGTGCAATGGCTTAGTGATTCCGGCACTATCCAAGTCGAGCACCGAGTACAAGTCTCCTTCAAGGTCGGCGCCTACGAAGACACCTTGGAGTGCGACGTCGTTCCAATGACCGTTTGTCATCTTCTCCTTGGACGGCCATGGCAATTCGATAGAGGAGTCGTCCACAACGGCCGAACAAACCACTACATCTTCAAGACGAAGGGAAAGGAGTACGTCCTCCGTCCAATGTCACCAAGTCAAGTGATCGCCGACAAGCATACCACCCATCGTGGAGATCATAGTTAGAGAGCGAGCCACCAAAACAAGAGTGAGCGCCACAAGCCAAAATCGAGTGCCTCCACGATGAGCGAAAACACGAACATAGTTCTATTTGCCACCAAACGTGAGATGAGAGAAGTGTGTGAGAACCCATCAGGTGTCCTACACTATGTCCTCGTGTGCAAAGACAATGCACCACAAACTAACACCTCTCACACTCTTCCTCTAGTGTTGTCTTCTCTTTTGCAGGAATTTCAAGATGTTTTTCCCGATGAGCTACCTCCGGGTCTACCTCCTCTACGAGGCATTGAGCACCGAATCGACCTCATCCCCGGAGCACCTCTTCCGAACGCAAGTCTAAGCTTCGACCTCGAGCCAATGGACCCTTCAAGGTGCTCGCACGCTACAACGACAACGCTTACAAGATCGACCTCCCGCGCGACAAATACAACATGAGCGACATCTTCAACATCAAAGATCTCTCCCCCTTCCATGGTGATGAAGAACTTGATCCGAGGACGGATCTTCCCCAAGGGAGGGGAGATGATGTGGAGCGTCCCACGACCATCCCCATGGACGCCACCTCAACTATCCAAGCTCCAAGTGGACCAATGACAAGGGCTAGGGCACGTGCTATTCAATCCGAGGTAACATCACTCCTACTTGAGTTTTCCCCCTCTTCAAGTGAGACATGGCTACTGCCTAAGTCCGAGATACTATGTGTCATCAGGTACAACGCTCAAGACTCAGAGCCAGGGACTGTAGAAGAAGAGACAGGCGTCAACACTCTGGACAGCCCGGAACCTCCGGCCAGAGCCTGGAACTTCCGGCCCCCGGACCTTCCGGCTGACCCGGAGCTTCCGGCCACCGATGAATTCGACCAGCCTAGGCATGTCAACTCTCTGGTTAGCCCGGACCCCGTCCCGGACCTTCCGGCGCCCGGAACCTCTGGCCTGCCCGGACCTTCTGGCCCCCGGATGCCAACACATCTCCGCCGTGCCAACTCTCTGGTTAAGCCAGACCCTCCACAGGCATCCGGAACTTCCGGTCTAGCCCGGAGCTTCCGGCCCTGCCTGCGCGCAGCCACTTGGGCCGAGGCCCGTGTACCCTTTCGTCACCTAGACTATATATATTCTATCCCGTACAACATTCTAGGGTTAGCGTTGGTTTAGCTCATACTTAGAGATAGAGCTTCGCTCATCCACATCGTATCTACTCCTCGTGAGAGACCGCAGCCTCTTCGGAGAAGATCCTTTTGGATTCAATACCTCCTTTTGGAGAAGAACATCAAGACCTCCTCACGGAGAAGAACCAGCTACCCTTTGTATCGTCCTTAGTTGTATGTGGATTCATGTATCGTTATATGTATCCGAGGATCTAGCACATGTGTAACTTGTTCTTGTTAGTTTGAGTGTTCCTCTTGTGTTTTCCCCCGTTTCCCCTCATTTCCCTCTTTGTGTTCATCGTGATCTTTGCGGGATCCGCTCCTTTCGTGAAAGATCTGGCGATTAGGGTTCTACCATACATCATGGATCTTATGATGTTTCTCCCCCTCTACTCTCTTGTGATGGATTGAGTTTTCCCTTTGAAGTCATCTTATCGGATTGAGTCTTTAAGGATTTGAGAACACTTGATGTATGTCTTGCACGTGCTTATCTGTGGTGACAATGGGATATCATGTGATCCACTTGATATATGTTTTGGTGATCAACTTGTGAGTTCCGTGACCTCGTGAACTTATGCATAGGGGTTGGCACACGTTTTCGTCTTGACTCTCCAGTAGAAACTTTGGGGCACTCTTTGAAGTTCTTTGTGTTGGTTGAAGAGATGAATATGAGATTGTGTGATGCATATCGTATAATCATACCCACAGATACTTGAGGTGACATTGGAGTATCTAGGTGACATTAGGGTTTTGGTTGATTTGTGTCTTAAGGTGTAATTCTAGTACGAACTCTATGATAGATTGAACGGAAAGAATAGCTTCTTGTTATTTTACTACGGACTCTTGAATATATCGACCAGAAAGGATAACTTTGAGGTGGTTTCATACCCTACAATAATCTCTTTGTTTGTTCTCCGCAATTAGTGACTTTGGAGTGACTCTTTGTTGCATGTTGAGGGAAAGTTATGTGATCCAATTATGTTATTATTGTTGAGAGAACTTGCACTAGTGAAAGTATGAACCCTAGGCCTTGTTTCCTAGCATTGCACTACCATTTACGCTAACTTTTATCATTAGTTACCTTGCTGTTTTTATATTTTCAGATTACAAATACTCATATCTATCATCCATATTGCACTTGTATCACCATCTCTTCGCCGAACTAGTGCACCTATACAATTTACCATTGTACTGGGTGTGTTGGGGACACAAGAGACATTATTTGGTTGCAGGGTTGTTTGAGAGAGACCATCTTCATCATATGCCTCCCACGGATTGCTACTGTCCTACAAACCTCTGCACTTGGAGGCCCAACAACGTCTACAAGAAGAAGGTTGTGTAGTAGACATCACAAAGCAGGACTAGGGTTTTACGCATCTCCGCGGCCCGAACCTAGGTAAACGATCTTTGTGCTAACCGCCAGACCCACTCTTTGCACAACCCCGCGCCCGCCAATCGTAGAAAGGATCCCAGTGATTCCATAGGTGTCGTTTCCGCCAACACCAAGTCTCTACAATATGGTGATTGAAGGCAAGGAAGCATGAAACCTTTCAACATATCCTTTGACAAATCCTATATATCAAATTTGGTATCAAATTTCATGATTGTCACTTCGGATACACAAGTGCTCTTCCTTGCAAGACTAACCCATGTAGGTAGAAGAACTCAAACTACAAGTGGTGCTTGCAACCATTGATGAGCTACATCAACCTTGAGCATCCTACACAAGTTCAACGACATGATCAAGTTCAACATTGCTACCTCTTGAGCACTGCGTTGATTTTCCCTTGAAGAGGAAAGGGTGATGCAGCAAAGTAGAGGAAGTATTTCCCTTAGTTTTTGAGAACCAAGGTATCAATCCAGTAGGAGACTACACGCAAGCCCCTCGTACCTACACAAACAAATAAGAACCTCGCAACCAACGCGATAAAGGGGTTGTCAATCCCTTCATGGTCACTTACGAGAGTGAGATCATATAGAGATGATAATAATAAGATAAATATTTTTGGTATTTTTATGATATAGATTGAAAGTAAAGATTGCACAGTAAAATAGATTGGAATCTTATATGATGGAAAATAGACCCGGGGGCCATAGGTTTCACTAGTGGCTTCTCTCAAGATAGCATAAGTATTACGGTGGGTGAAAAAATTACTGTCGAGCAATTGATAGAAAAGTGCATAATTATGAGAATATCTAGGCATGATCATGTATATAGGCATCACTTCATAAACAAGTAGACCGAAACAATTCTGCATCTACTACTATTACACCACACATCGACCGCCATCCAGCATGCATCTAGAGTATTAAGTTCATAAGAACAAAGTAACGCATTAGGCAAGATGACATGATGTAGAGGGATAAACTCAAGGAATATGATATAAACCCCATCTTTTTATCCTTGATGGCAACAATACAACACGTGCCTTGTAGCCCCTGTTGTCACTGGGAAAGGACACCGCAAGATTGAACCCAAAGCTAAGCACTTCTCCCATTGCAAGAAATATCAATCTAGTAGGCCAAACCAAACTAATAATTCGAAGAGACTTGCAAAGATAACCAATCATACATAAAAGATTTCACAGAAGAATCAAATATTGTTCATAGATAAACTTGATCATAAACCCACAATTCATCAGATCTCGACAAACACACCGCAAAAAGAGTTACATCAAATAGATGTCCAAGATGATCAAGGAGAACATTGTATTGAGATCCAAAGAGAGAGAAGAAGCCATCTAGCTAATAACTATGGACCCGAAGGTCTAAAGTAAACTACTCACACATCATCGGAGAGGCTATGGTGTTGATGTAGAAGCCCTCCGTGATTGATTCCCCCTCCGATGGAGCTCCAGAAAAGGCCCTAATATGGGATCTCTTGGGTACAGATGGTTGCGGCGGTGGAAATAGGGTTTCGTGGTGCTCCTGGATGTTTTCGGGGTATATGGATATATATATATATATATATATATATATATAGGAGGAAGAAGTTGGTCAGTGGAGCCCCGAGGGGCCCACGAGGGTGGAGGGCGCGCCCAGGGGGGTAGGCGTGCCCCTGCCTTATGGCCTCCTCATTGGTTTCTTGACGTCCACTCCAAGTCCCCTGGATCATGTTTGTTCCAAAAATAACTCTCCCGAAGGTTTCATTCCGTTTGGATTCCTTTTGATATTCCTTTTCTACGAAACACTGAAATAGGCAAAAAAACAGCAATTTGCACTGGGCCTTGGGTTAGTAGGTTAGTCCCAAAAATAATATAAAAGTGTATAAATAAGCCCATTAACATCCAAAACAGATAATATAATAGTATGGAACAATCAAAAATTATAGATACGTTGGAGATGTATCAAGCATCCCCAAGCTTAATTCCTGCTTGTCCTTGAGTAGGTAAATGATAAAAAAAGAATTTTTGATGTGGAATGCTACCTAGCATAATTCAATGTAATTTTCTTTATTGTGGCATGAATATTCAGATCCGAGTCATTCAAGACAAAAGTTTAATATTGACATAAAAATAATAATACTTCAAGCATACCAACTATGCAATCATGTCTTCTCAAAATAACATGGCAAAAGAAAGTTCATCCCTAAAAATCATATAATTTGGTCATGCAGCATTTTCATCACACAAGAATGCTCTCATCTTGCAAAACCCCGATGACAAGCCAAGCAATTGTTTCATACTTTAGTAATCTCAAACTTTTTTCAACTTTCACGCAATACATGAGCGTGAGCCATGGATATAGCACTATGGGTGCAATAGAATAATGATAGGGGGTTATGTGGAGAAGACAAAAAAGAGAAAGTCTCGCATCGACGAGGCTAATCAACGGGCTAGGGAGATGCCCATCAATTGATGTCAATGCAAGCAGTAGGGATTGCCATGCAACAGATGCACTAGAGCTATAAATGTATGAAAGCTCAACAAAAGAAACTAGGTGGGTGTGCATCCAACTTGCTTGCTCACGAAGACCTAGGGCATTTGAGGAATCCCATTGTTGGAATATACCGGCCAAGTTCTATAACGAAAAATTCCCACTAGTATATGAAAGTGACAAAACAAGAGACTCTCTATCATAAAGATCATGGTGCTACTTTGAAGCACAAGTGTGGAGAAAAGGATAGTAGCATTGCCCCTTTTTATTTCTTTTTTCTTTTCTTTTTTTACTTTTTTGGGCCTTTCTTTTTTTTATTTGGCCTTTCTCTTTTTTGGGGACAATGGTCTATTAATGATGATAATCACACTTCTATTTATTTACAACTCAATGATTACAACTCGATACTAGAACAAAACATGACTCAATATGAATGCCTTCGGCGGTGTACCGGGAAGGGCAATGAATCAAGAGTGACATGTATGGTAAATTATGCATGGTGGCTTTGCCACAAATACGATGTCAACTACATGATCATGCAAAGCAATATGACGATGATGAAGCGTGTCATAAATGAAATAGTGGAAAGTTGCATGGCAATATATCTCGGAATGGCTATGGAAATGCCATAATAGGTAGGTATGGTGGCTGTTTTGAGGAAGATATAAGGAGGTTTATGTGTGATAGAGCGTATCATATCACGGGATTTGGATGCACCGGCGAAGTTTGCACCAACTCTCAAGGTGAGAAAGGGCAATGCACGATACCGAAGAGGCTAGCAATGATGGAAGGGTGAGAATGCGTATAATCCATGGACTCAACATTAGTCATAAAGAACTCACATACTTATTGCAAAAATCTACAAGTCATCAAAAACCAAGCACTATGCGCATTCTCCTAGGGGGATAGATTGGTAGGAAAATACCATCACTCGTCCCCGACCGCCAGTCATAAGGAAGACAATCAAAGAACACCTCAGGTTTCAAATTTGTTACACAACGGTTACCATACGTGCATGCTACGGGACTTGCAATCTTCACCACAAGTATTTCTCAAATTCACAATTACTCAACTAGCACACTCTAATATCACCATCTTTATATCTCGAAACAATTATCAAGTATCAAACTTCTCATAGTATTCAATGCACTTTCTATGATAGTTTTTATTATACCCATCTTAGATGCCTATCATATTAGGACTAATTTTATAACAAAAGCAAATTACCATGATGTTCTAAAGGACTCTCAAAATGATATAAGTGAAGCATGAGAGATCAATAATTTCTATAAAATAAAACCACCACCGTGCTCTAAAAGATATAAGTGAAGCACTAGAGCAAAATTATCTAGCTCAAAAGATATAAGTGAAGCACATAGAGTATTCTAATAAATTTCAATTCATGTGTGTCTCTCCCAAAAGGTGTGTACAGCAAGGATGATTGCGGAGAACTAGAAAGCAAAGACTCAAATCATACAAGACGCTCCAAGCAAAACACATATCATGTGGTGAATAAAAATATAGCCTCAATTAAGTTACCGATAGAAGAAGACGAAAGAGGGGATGCCTTCTGGGGCATCCCCAAGCTTAGGCTTTTGTTTGTCCTTGAATTTTACCTTTGGGTGCCTTGGGCATCCCCAAGCTTAGGCTCTTGTCACTCCTTGTTCCATAATCCATCTAATATTTACCCAAAACTTGAAAACTTCACAACACAAAACTTAAACAGAAAATCTCATGAGCTCCGTTAGTATGAGAAAACAAACCACCACTTAAGGTACTGTAATGAACTCATTCCTTATTTTTTTTGGTGTTAAACCTACTGTATTCCAACTTCTCTATGGTTCATAACCTCCGATACTAGCCATAGATTCATCAAAATAAGCAAACAAAACGCGAAAAACAGAATCTGTCAAAAACAGAACCGTCTATAGTAATCTGTAGGTTTCTAATACTTCTGTGACCCCAAAAATTCTAAAATAAACTGCTGAACGTGAGTAATTTATCTATTAATCATATGCAAAACGTATCAACCTAATCACAATCCCTAGTATAAAATGGCAGCAAATCTCGTGAGCGCTAAAGTTTCTGTTTTTTACAGCAAGATCACAAAGACTTTCCCCAAGTCTTCCCAAAGGTTCTACTTGGCCCAAACACTAACTAAAACCATAAAACCACATGTAAACATAGGCTAGATGAATTATTTCTTACTAAACAGAAATAGAAAGCAAGGAACAAAAATAAAATTGGGTTGCCTCCCAACAAGCGCTATCGTTTAACGTCCCTAGCTAGGCATAAAAGCAAGAATAGATCTAGGTATTATCATCTTTGGTATGCAATCCATAAGTGGCTCTCATAATAAATTCATAAGTTAATTTAATTTTCTTTATATTAAAGTGTTCCATGCCTTTCCTTAACGGAAATTGGAATCTAATATTTTCTTCCTTCATAACAATAATTGCACCAATCGTTCTAAGGAAAGGTATACCAACAATGATGAGACATGTAGGATTGCAATCTATATCAAGAACAATGAAATCTATGGGCACATAATTCCTACTTGCAACAATAATAACATCATTAATTATTCCCATAGGTTTCTTAATAGTGGAATCTGCGAGGTGCCAATTTAAAGAACAATCATCAAATTCACGGAAACCTAACACATCACACAAAGTTTTTGGAATCATGGAAACGCTAGCACCCAAATCACATAAAGCATATCATTCATGGTCTTTAATTTTAATTTTAATAGTGGGTTCCCACTCATCATAAAGTTTTCTAGGGATAGAAACTTCCAATTCAAGCTTTTCTTCATAAGATTGCATTAAAGCATCAACGATATCTTTAGTAAAAGCTTTATTTTGATTGTAAGCATGCGGAGAATTTAGACGGATTGCAACAAGTAAATACAATCTATTAAAGAACAATTATCATAATTAATTCCTTGAAATCCAAAATAGTAGGTTCATTGCTATGTAAAGTTTTGACCTCTCCAATCCCACTTTTATTAATTTTTGCATCAAGATCTAAAAACTCCGAATCATTGGGACACCTTTTAACTAAAGTTGACTCATCTCCAATCCCATCATTATCAAGATTCATATTACAAAACAAAGATTTAATAGGGTACACATCAATCACTTTTAGATCTTCATCCTTATTATCAAGAAAACTAGAAGAACATGATTTTATAAAGTAATCTTTTTTAGCACGCATCCTAGCGGTTCTTTCTTTGCACTCATCAATGGAAATTCCCATAGCTTTGAGAGACTCATTGATATCATGCTTAGGTGTAATAGATCTAAGTTCAAATAATCAACATCAAGAGAAATTCTATCCACGTTCGTAGCCAACTCATCAATCTTAGACAGTTTTTCTTCAATCAAAGCATTGAAACTCTTTTGCAAACTAATAAATTCTTTAATATTAGATTCAAATCAGAGGGCATCTTATTATAATTTCCATAAGAGTTGTTGTAATAATTACCATAATTATTAGAGGAATTACTAGGAAATGGCATATGATTAAAATTACCTCTATACGCTTTATTACCAAATTGTTCCTACCAACAAAATTCACATCCATAGATTCATTATTATTCTCAATCAAAGTAGACAAAGGCATATCATTAGGATCAGAAGAAACACTCTTATTAGCAAACAATTTCATAAGTTCATCCATGTTTCCACTCAAAACATTGATTTCTTCTATTGCATGCACCTTTTTACTAGTAGATCTTTCAGTGTGCCATTGAGAATAATTAACCATAATATTATCTAGGAGTTTGGTAGCTTCTCCTAAAGTGATTTCCATAAAAGTGCTCCCGCGGCTGAATCTAAAAGATTTCTAGAAGCAAAATTCAATCCGGCATAAAAAATTGTATAATCATCCAAAGATTCAAACCATGTGTTGGGCAATTACGTATCATTAATTTCATCCTCTCCCATGCTTGTGCAACATGTTCATGATCAAGTTGCTTAAAATTCATAATATAGTTTCTAAGAGAGATGATCTTAGCGGGGGGAAATAGTTAGAGATAAAAGCATCTTTGCACTTATTCCATGAATCGATACTATTTTTAGGTTTAGAAGAAAACCAAGTTTTAGCACGACCTCTAAGCGAAAACGGGAATAGCTTCAATTTAACAATACCATTATCCACATCTTTCTTCTTTTGCATATGACACAAATCAACAAAGCTATTTAGATGGGTAGCGACATCTTCACTAGGAAGGCCGGAAAACGGATCTTTCATGACAAGATTCAGCAAAGAGTATTAATTTCACAAGATTCAACATCGGTAAGAGGAGCAATCGGAGTGCTAATAAAATCATTATTGTTGGTATTAGAAAAGTCACACAATTTAGTATTATCTTGAGCCATCATGACAAACAATCCAGCACAAGCACACAAGAAGCAAGCGAAAAGAGAAGAACTAGAAAAGAGAGGGGGAACGGAAAAAGAGGGCGAATAAAACGGCAAGGGTGAAGTGGGGGAGAGGAAAACGAGAGGCAAATGGCAAATAACGTAATGCGAGGGATAAGAGTTTGTGATGGGTACTTGGTATGTCTTGTCTTGTGTGTAGATCTCCCCGGCAACGGCGCCAGAAATCCTTCTTGCTACCTCTTGAGCACTGCGTTGGTTTTCCCTTGAAGTGTAAAGGGTGATGCAGCAAAGTAGTGTAAGTATTTCCCTCAGTTTTTGAGAACCAAGGCATCAATCCAGTAGGAGACTACACGCAAGTCCCTCGTACCTACACAAACAAATAAGAACCTCGCAACCAACGCGATAAAGGGGTTGTCAATCCCTTCACGGTCACTTACGAGTATGAGATCTGATAGAGATAATAATAATAAGATAATTTTTTGGTATTTTTACGATATAGATTGAAAGTAAAGATTGCAAAGTAAAATAGATTGGAAACTTATATGATGGAAAATAAACCTGGGGGCCATAGGTTTCACTAGTGGCTTCTCTCAAGATAGCAGAAGTATTACGGTGGGTGAACAAATTACTGTCGAGCAATTGATAGAAAAGTGCATAATTTTGAGAATATCTAGGCATGATCGTGTATATAGGCATCACGTCCGAAACAAGTAGACCGAAACGATTCTCCATCTACTACTATTGCTCCACACATCGACCGCTATCCAGCATGCATCTAGAGTATTAAGTTCATAAGAACAAAGTAACGCATTAGGCAAAATGACATGATGTAGAGGGATAAATTCAAGCAATATGATATAAACCCCAACTTTTTATCCTCGATGGCAACAATACAATATGTGCCTTGCTGCCCCTGTTGTCACTAGGAAAGGACACCGCAAGATTGAACCCAAAGCTAAGCACTTCTCCCATTGCAAGAAAGATCAATCTAGTAGGCCAAACCAAATTGCTAATTCGAAGAGACTTGCAAAGAGAACCAATCATACATAAAAGATTTCCGAGAAGAATCAAATATTGTTCATAGGTAAACTTGATCATAAACCCACAATTCATCGGATCTCGACAAACACACCGCAAAAAGAGTTACATCAAATAGATCTCCAAGAAGATCAAGGAGAAAATTGTATTGAGATCCAAAGAGAGAGAAGAAGCCATCTAGCTAATAACTATGGACCCGAAGGTCTGAAGTAAACTACTCACACATCATCGGAGAGGCTATGGTGTTGATGTAGAAGCCCTTCGTGATTGATTCCCCCTCCGGCGGAGCTCCGAAAAAGGCCCCAAGATGGGATCTCTTGGGTACAGAAGGTTGCGGTGGTGGAATAGGGTTTCTTGGTGCTCCTGGATGTTTTCGGGGTATATGGATATATATAGGAGGAAGAAGTAGGTCAGTGGAGCCACGAGGCGCTCATGAGGGTGGAGGGCGCGCCCAGGGGGTAGGCTTGCCCCCTGCCTCGTGGCCTTCTCGTTGGTTTCTTGACATCCACTCCAAGTCCCCTGGATCACGTTTGTTTCAAAAAATAACTCTCTCGAAGGTTTCATTCCGTTTGGACTTTGTTTGATATTCCTTTTCTGCGAAACATTGAAATAGGCAAAAAAAATAGCAATTTGCACTGGGCCTTGGGTTTGTAGGTTAGTCCAAAAAATAATATAAAAGTGTATAAATAAGCCCATTAACATCCAAAACAGATAATATTCTAGCATGTAACAATCAAAAATTATAGATGCATTGGAGACGTATCAAACACCGACACCCAAGGTATGGCATTCCATCTTAGAGAAGCTTTACCCCAAGTCATAGGTCAAAGCAGCTCAACAAGATGCGAATACATCAAAATGCTTAAACGAAAAATGGCAACCCCATTTTGAGCTTAAACAATGAGTATGACCTATGATGAAGTGTTCTCACTTGACTCCTCAGTCAATATACTCTAACATAGGTGACTTTGTCGCCGAACAATTCTAGATGAAGTTCTCTAGGGTTTTCTGCGTCCTTGCATTAGTCGGTTGCATGATTGTTTCCCTTTTCAAAAAAACAAAAAAAACTTCATATAGATTTCTTTTTTTCTCTGTTTTGTTCTGCATTCCTCGCATCCAATTCCTTGCAAATCCTTGTGAGATCTTATTTGCCTAGTGAGCTGAGATGACAATTGTTTTCCCTTTGTGCTGAATCCGGCCTCACCAGTTAGTTTCTTTCGGCTAAACTGAAACAACACGGTGCCACCGAAGAAAAAGGTCGGTGTTACCGATTTCAATGCTGAGAAAACACTTTGCCATTTGCATCCTGCATATTTGTTCCAGCTCCACTCTATGATTCTTGTCCTCTACCAGCATCCTTATATTACATGTTGCTTTGTAATGTGACTCAAGGACCAAACCTACTTGACTCATGCTCCAGAAGATCCCTTCCTGGAAATTGATGTCAAAGGGGGGAGAGAGAGAACACATCAAAGCTTATCACATATGAGAGAATGCACTCCTTAAGCTTCTCCAGATGCTTTTATCCTTAGAGCAGAGAAGTCACATGTCTTCAAGAGGGGAAATACATGTTAGCATGTGTTAAGTTTGTTATGTTTGTTTTTCTCTGATTTTCTTTTCCCTATATTCTCCCATTATCCAATATCAGATTCAGGAGGGAGAAAGACATCTAGGGGAAGGAAATCTTTGAATTCATTGCATATCTTTACTTTTGGGGGACATGTCTATATCCAAATAGATTACTAAGTACTCACTCTCTACATGTTATCCCAATCTTGGTACTCTTGTGGTTTCCTGTTCTTGCATTACTTAGTAGGTGTTCTTGTGTTATGTAACCTTGTTTTCTCAAGTTCACCTCCTCCAAAGCCAGCTCAACACCACAAGGTAAGTATATGCATCACACTCATGTGCATGATGACTTCTTACTACTGTACATATTGTTTGCAAGAAGTAATCATGAACATGGAGGTACACGTCCTATATTCATATCATTTGCTCTGATGCATATAGCCAAGATACATGTAACTCATTGCTTGCTCTGTCATGCTTATGCATTGGCATGCTCTTATATTCCATATTCACATGATTGCATCCGTGTAGGGGGAGCCTATGCATGTTACATGTCCTTCCAAAGCTTTACTTATTATATTCTTCATATCTTTATCTAAAGCTTTGATGTATGTTGTCACAATTACCAAAAAGGAGGAGACTGAAAGCACATGTGCTCCCTGGGTGATTTTGGTAATTAATGTCAACATATCTCTTGTTGGACTAATATTTTCATCTAGTATATTTCAGATGAGTTCAATAGTGGAGTGCCTTGGACAAGAAGATGTGGAACCCCTTCAAGATGGTAAGGAAAAAGATTGGCAAAAGCTCAAGACTCTTCATTTTCATTTTAGTGATCCAAGATCACATTGAGTCCATAGGAAAGCCAATACTATTAAAAGGGGATGAGGTGTTGCTTCCTCAAAGTGCTTGGTGATATACTCCAAAGCCCTCAAGCACTTTCTCATTTCCACATATGTCCTAAACCTAAAGTCAAACACGAAGTATTACGCGCATGCTCCTAGGGGGATAGATTGGTAGGAAAAGACCGTCGCTCGTCCCCGACCGCCACTCATAAGGAACCCAATCAAAAAATAAATCATGCTCCGACTTCATCACATAACGGTTCACCATACGTGCATGCTACGGGAATCACAAACTTTAACACAAGTATCTCTCAAATTCACAACTACTCAACTAGCATGACTCTAATATCACCATATTCATATCTCAAAACAATCATAAAGAACCAAACTTCTCATAGTATTCAATGCACTTTATATGAAAGTTTTTATTATACCCATCTTGGATGCCTATCATATTAGGACTAATTTCATAACCAAAGAAAATTACCATGATGTTCTAAAAGACTCTCAAAATAATATAAGTGAATCATGAGAGATCAATAACTTCTACAAAATAAAACCACCACCGTGCTCTAAAAAGAAAATATAAGTGAAGCACTAGGGCAAAATTATCTAGCTCAAAAGATATAAGTGAAGCACATAGAGTATTCTAATAAATTCCAATTCATGTCTGTCTCTCCCAAAAGGTGTGTACAGAAAGGATGATTGTGGTAAACTAAAAAGCAAAGACTCAAATCATACAAGACGCTCCAAGCAAAACACATATCATGAGGTGAATAAAAATATAGCCTCAAGTAAAGTTACCGATAGACGAAGACGAAAAAGGGGATGCCTTTCGGGGGATCCCCAAGCTTAGGCTTTTGGTTGTCCTTGGATTTTAAATTAGGGTGCCTTGGCATCCCCAAGCTTAGGCTCTTGCCACTCCTTGTTCCAAAATACATCAAATCTTTACCCAAAAACTTGAAAACTTCACAACACAAAACTCAACAGAAAATCTCATGAGCTCCGTTAGTATAAGAAAACAAATCACCACTTAAGGTACTGTAATGAACTCATTCTTTATTTATATTGGTGTTAAACCTACTGTATTCAAACTTCTCTATGGTTCATACCCCTCGATACTAGCAATAGATTCATCAAAATAAGCAAACAATGCACGAAAAACAGAATTTGTCAAAAACAAAACAGTCTGTAGTAATCTGTAGGTTTCGAATACTTCTGAGACTCAAAAAATCCTACCAAATTAGGAAGACCTAGATAATTTCCATATTGATATACTGCCGTTGGAATTAGTATTTTATCGCTCTCTGGTTAAAAATGAAAATTATTCTCGTGAGTGCATACTTCCTGTTTCTTTTCAGCAAGATCAAACAAGAATCATCCAAGAAGATCCTAAAGGCTTTACTTGGCACAAACACTAACTAAAACATAAAAAACACAATCATAACAGAGGATAGATGATTTATTTATTACTAAACAGGAACAAAAAGCAATCAACAAAAATAAAATTGGGTTGCCTCCCATCAAGCGCTATCGTTTAACGCCCCTAGCTAGGCATAAAAACAAGAATAGATCTAGGTATTGTCATCTTTGGTATGCAATCCATAAGTGCATCTCATAATAGATTCATAAGGTAATTTAATTTTATTCCTAGGAAATTGTTCCATGCCTTTCCTTAATGGAAATTTGAATCTAATATTTCCTTCTTTCATATCAATAATTGCACCAATCGTTCTAAGGAAAGGTCTACCAAGAATAATAGGAAAGGTAGGATTGCAATTTATATCAAGAACAATGAAATCTATGGGCACATAATTCCTACTTGCAACAATAAGAACAACATTAATCATTCACATATGTTTCTTAATGGTGGAACCTAGCACAACATTAATCTATGGGCACATAATTCTTAATTTAAAGAACAATCATCTAGTTCACGGAAACCTAGCACATCACACAAAGTCTTGGGAATCATGGAAACACTAGCACCCAAATCACATAAAGCATAGAATTCATGATCTTTAATTTTAATTTTAATAGTAGGTTCCCACTCATCATAAAGTTTTCTAGGAATAGAAACTTCCAATCCAAGCTTTTCTTCATAGGATTGGATTAAAGCATCAACGATATGTTTAGTGAAAGATTTGTTTTGATCATAAGCATGAGGAGAATTTAACACGGATTGCAACAAGGAAATACAATCTATCAAGGGGCAATTATCATAACTAAATTCCTTGAGATCCAAAATAGTGGGTTCATTGCTATGTAAAGTTTTGACCTCTTCAATCCCACTTTTACCAATTTTTGCATCAAGATCTAAAAACTCTGAATCATTGGGGCGCCTTCTAACTAAAGTTGACTCATCTCCAGTCCCATATTTATCAAGATTCATACTGGCAAACATAGGTTTAATAGGAGACACACCAATCACTTTTATATCTCCATCATTATTATCATGAAAACTAGAAGAACATGCTTTCACAAAGCAATCTTTCTTAGCATGCATCCTAGCGGTTCTTTCTTTGCACTCATCAATGGAAATTCTCATGGCTTTGAGAGACTCACTGATACCATGCTTAGGTGGAATAGATCTAAGTTTCAAAGAATCAACATCAAGAGAAATTATATCCATGTTCCTAGCCAACTCATCAACCTTACGCAATTTTTCTTCAAGTAAAGCATTGAAATTCTTTTGTGAATTCATAAATTATTTAACTCTAGTATCAAAATTAGAGGGCATCTTATTCAAATTTCCATAAGAGTTGTTGTAGGAATTACCATAATTATTAGAGGAATTACTAGGGATTAAAGTTTCCTCTATACACATTATTAACAAAATTGTTCCTACCAACAAAATTCACAT
Source organism: Triticum dicoccoides (assembly GCF_002162155.2). Classification (NCBI taxonomy): domain Eukaryota; kingdom Viridiplantae; phylum Streptophyta; class Magnoliopsida; order Poales; family Poaceae; genus Triticum; species Triticum dicoccoides. Next base: position 363,132,729 of record NC_041386.1, on the reverse strand, counting down.
CCATGGATTCAATACTATTCTCAATCAAAGTAGACAAAGGCATTACATTAGGATCAGAAGAAACACTCTTTAGCAAACAAATTCATACGTTCATCCATCTTTCCACTCAAGACATTAATCTCTTCTATTGCATGAACCTTTTTACTAGTAGATCTTTCAGTGTGCCATTGAGAATAATTAACCATAATATTATCTAGGAGTTTAGTAGCTTCTCCTAAAGTGATTTCCATAAAAGTGCCTCCCGCGGCCGAATCTAAAAGGTTTCTAGAAGCAAAATTTTCATCCTAGCATAAATTTTTTGTATAATCATCCATAAATTCAAATCATGTGTAGGACAATTACGTATCATTAATTTTATCCTCTCCCAAGCTTGTGCAACATGCTCATGATCAAGTTGCTCAAAATACTTAGAGATAAAAGCATCTTTGCACTTATTCCATGAATCAATACTTTTTTTAGGCAAAGAGGAGAACAAAATTTTAGCACAATCTCTAAGAGAAAATGGAAATAGCTTCAATTTAACAATATCATTATCCAAATCTTTCTTCTTTTGCATATCAGATAAATCAACAAAGCCGTTTAGATGGGTAGCGGCATCTTAACTACGAAGGCCAGCAAATTGATCTTTCATGACAAGATTCAGCAAAGTAGTATTAATTACACAAGATTCAGCATCGGTAAGAGGAGCAATCGGAGTGCTAATAAAATCATTATTGTTGGTATTGGAAAAATCACGTCATAAACCCACAATTCATCGGATCTCGGCAAACACACTGCAAAAAGAGTTACATCGAATAGATCTCCAAGAGGAGAACTTTGTATTGAGATCCAAAGAGAGAGAAGAAGCCATCTAGCTAATAACTATGGACCCGAAGGTCTGTGGTAAACTACTCACACATCATCGGAGAGGCTATGGTGTTGATGTAGAAGCCCTCCGTGATTGAATCCCCCTCCGGTGGAGCGCCGGAAAAGGCTCCAAGATGGGATCTCATGGGAATAGAAGGTTGCGGCGGTGGAAAAGGTGTTTCGTTGCTCTCCTCGAAGGTTTTAGGGTATAAGAGTATATATACGCGAAAGAAATAGGTCGGTGGACCTGCGAGGGGCCATTGAGGGTGGGGGGCGCGCCCTCCTACCTCGTGGCTTCCTCGCTGCTTCCTTGACGTCCACTCCAAGTCTCCTGGATCACGTTTGTTCCAAAAAAGATCATCGCGAAGGTTTCATTCCGTTTGGATTCCGTTTGATATTCATTTTCTGCCAAACACTGAAATAGGCAAAAAAAAGTCTAACCGGGCCTTCGGTTAATAGGTTAGTCCCCAAAATAATATAAAAAGGTATATTAAAGCCCATTAAACATCCAAAAGATAATATAATAGCATGGAACAATCAAAAACTATAGATACGTTGGAGACGTATCATGGCCCGCGGCGTGGTTCTGTCGGCGACCTAGTATGGCCCAGTTCCAGCAACAACGACTTAAGACCATCGCGAGGGGCCAAGCCTCGTGAGGTGGACGACTCCAAGACCTCCTTGGGGGCGGCCTCGCTAGGCTGGCTCCCGAGGAGTGGAGATATCAAGCCAAGGCGCACCTCGCGAGGTTCACATGACGTGAGCCATGACGACCAAGGCCAGGCGGGCGCTAGCGAGCGCAGTGTACCAGTTTCCTCTTTGGTGCTAAGGGGGCAAGGCAGGCGCGGAGTCCCGAGGAATCAAGCAAAGGTTTCCATATTGGTGCAACAAGACCAAGACTGCCAGGACGACAGGACGAAGGTCATCGCGGAGCCCACGACAGCGTCACCGTCAGAGCCTTTTGTAGGCGGAGACTACTTTTGTCAGATAGCTTGTACTAGTTGTCTCCCTTCGAATTTGGCCGTTGTGGGATCCCTTCCCACCTAACATTTTGGAAGAGGACCAAGGCCACTATAAATAGGACTTGGCCACCACCATAGAGAGGCATCTAGGATCGGATCCATTCCACCCTGACTAGCTCACTTGCTCATCGAGCCCAAGAACACCTTGCTCCTGAGGTTGTCCATCCATTGTACTAGTTCATCCTCAGCCCCTCGAGGCAATCCACCACAAAGCTAGAGTAGGGTATTACACCGCAAGGTGGCCCGAACCAGGATAAATCTCTATGTCCCTCGTTCTTTGAGTTCTTCATGCTAGGCCGCGGGATCGTTAGCGAGCGACCTAGGGCGAGAGTGTTCTTCGTGCGCACCCTAGTGTTCGAACCTCTCAAGGGTCTGTGGAGCCCTGAACCTCTCAAGGGTCTGCAGAGGATAAGGGTTCAACTACCGCAGCACACAGCAGTTTGAAACGTTGTTGTCTTAATGCAGTAAGTGAGAACAGAAGCGAGAACATGGGATTGTATTGATATGATCAATGGGGCTGCTTGCCTAATGGAGTGGTAGTAGGGTACTGCCCTTCAGTTGGTTTCTCGGAGATATCCTCGTAGGCAGAACCTACCACGAAAGACACCACAGAATATAATCAACACATGGCAATATGCAACAATATGATTCGTGCTATGACATGGCAAAATGAGGTGTCCTGCCTAATGCAATGTGAAACAAGTTGAAATGGGTCCATTTGAATCAAAGATTCAAATGGAAGCTTAAGTTCTTATGCATAATAAGTGTATTAGCTTATTTCACCTAAATAGTAAGGTTAAAGTATTTTGTCATGCATGAAACCATTACAGATGGACAGATTGAATTTTTCTGATCATATTTCATATATAATTTGTTTGATTTGGAGCTATGGTTGATTTTCTATGATTTTTAGAAGTTTTGGCTATTTTCTGGAATTTCCTATATAAGAATAAATCCAGAAAATAAATAACTGCGTCAGCAATGCGTCACTGTGACGTCAGCGAGTCAAAGGTGCCAGCCCAGGTCAAACCTGACGGCTGGGACCCACACGTCAGTGAAACAACTAATTAACCTAGTTAGGTTAATACTGACTAAACTGTCAGTGGGGCCTCGGCCCTCATGTCAGTGACCTAAACTAACTAAAATTAGTTAGTGCTAACCCTAGGTTAATTAGCATAGGGGGCCCACTTGTCATAGACTCAGGGGAGTCAACCTGGGCCCACCCAGTAAAAGTCAACGGGTCAAACCTGCCGGCGTTTAGCCGCCGGCGAGGCTAGACGCGGCGGAAGGCTTCGGAAAACGCCCACAGGTGACCATTTGCGCGGCGGAGAGGCTCTATGCGTTACTGGGAGCAAGCTGCAGCGTTTGGTGGCAGTGGTTGGGCTCGGGGTGGTCGGAAAAGGCGCCGACGATGAGTTTGGCGGCGGCCGGAGTCGGGTGAAGATGAACCCGAGGCTACGGGGCACGGCGAGGTGCGTGGAGTGGTTCTACGGGCTCCTGCGAGTGCGGTGAGTGGGTTGGTCGTAATGGTGTGGCCGGTGGGTGGCTGGAGTCACGTCGGCGACGAGCTCGGCGGCGGCGGGTGCTCGGTTGAGCGTGGTGCGGTGCACACGGTGCAGGAGGGAGTTAGTGGAGAGGGGGAGGACGGAGATGTGCTCACGGCGATTGCAGCAAGCGTCGAAGCGGGCTCGGGGAAGTCCGGAGCTGAGCGGGGCGACGATGGAGATCTCGGAGGCCGGAGTTGGTGGAGACGGGGTCAGCGGCGACTCCAGAGTGGGCGAGCGCTCGGGGCTCGGCCTGCTTGACATAGTCGACGACGGCGGAGTTCGTGGACACGGTGACGCGGCACGGGGACGACGGCGGACGTGGTTAGCACGGTGGCGCGGGCTCGGCAGCGTCGGCCATGGTGCGGGAGAGTGAGGGAGAGGAGCTGGGGAGAGAGAGGCGTGTCTGCGAGCTCGGGGGAGAGGTGCGTGACCGAACCAGGGCAGCAGCACTGCGAGGGGAGGAAGCAGGGCGGCGGGCAGCTGCATGGCGCGCGCAAGCGCTGGCGTCGAGCACCTGCCTACCTGCCTGGCCAAGCCAAGCAGCTCGCTAGAGCGGTGGCTGGGCTGGGCCGGCAGGTGGGCCTGCTAGGTGGCATCAGGTAAGCCTCTACTTTGCTTTGTTTTTCTTTTTCTATGTTTTCTGTAAGTTTGTGGCTTTATTAAAAATAGTTAGGCACTTACAAAAATCCTGAAAATAATCATAGGCTCTGTTTAGATTATTTCCAACAGCCCACACTTATTTCCAGAATTATTTGAGCATTTAAAATATTTTATAGCATTTAAATGCCCAAATGCAAATACTATATGAGTTAATCCAATGACCTTAAGATGTCCTATAAAAATGTTCACCATTTTTGTCAAAGGTTTTAACCCAAAACAAAAAGGGTGGACTTTTTAGAAGGGCATTTCAGGTTCATTGAAAAAGATTTTAGTAAACCCTAGTTGGTTTAAGGGGGGTGCTGGGGGTTCTATCATCCCCAATTCATTATCTGGGGAAATTTAAACATGATGCTATCACTCTAATGCATGAACTAGCTAGGGTGTGACACGAACGCAGAGGAGAAGTTGCATATAAGCTGGAATTGCCAGAAGGATTGTCAGGAGTTCACGATGTTTTTCACGTATCCAGCTGAAGAAATGCCATGCCGAGATGGTCGATATTCCTTTGAGAGACACAGTGCCTCCAGAGGCCATACAGCTTGACAGTGATCTGACTTATGAGGAGAAACCCGTCAGAATTCTCGAGACTGCGAACAGAGTTACCCGCAGCCAGATCATCAAGTTTTGCAAGGTTCTGTGGAGCCACCACTCCGAGGAGGAAGCCACCTGGGAGCGAGAAGAAGATCTCCGCTGGGACCACCTGCACCTATTTCTAGCCAACCCGAATCTCGAGGGCGAGATTCATATTAAGGTGGGTAGGTTTGTAACATACCAAATTTTCAATTTGGAATGTTTTACAAATATTAGTTAAGCATCTATGCATTTTGTTTGAATTGTGTGGCATTTGGATATTTTTTCAGAGGCATTTGAGTTGTTGTTTGAGTTGGATTCAACTTGGCAATTGAAAGTTATCCCTGACAAATACTTGATAAAAAGTATGAGAGGAGCTAACATGACACTCCAAAAATGTCAGAAGAAAATATTGCCAAAAGGTTTGAATTCAAATTTGAATTTTATTTGGAGTTTGCAGAAAATGTTTTTTTTGTTTCTCTTTTGCCTATGAAAAAATGTCCATGTTGTAGGATTAATTCCCCTGAGAATTTTGATATATATATATGTCCTATATAAAAATATATTAGTTTCCTCTTAGTTAGTTTTTTTCTCTCTGCCTTATTCAAAAAAAAAGGAATAGACCCAGCGGCGAGCCAGGCCAACCGGCCCAACCGACACCTGAGCCGGCCTGCCTCAGTGCCCGACCGAACCCTCCTCTCCCTCTCTCACCAACGCGCCGGCCCCACCACATCTATTTCCCCCTCGCCCACGCTATGCCGCGCCAGAGCGCGTTCGACGCCGCCGCCGCGTCCGAATTCCCCGGGATTACGATCCCGAGTCGCCCCCTTCTCCACGAAGGTGCCCTATAAATAGCCCTAGCTCTCCTCCCCTGATCCCCCTAAAACCCTAGCCCAAAACCCACCACAGCTCACGCACTCCTCCTTTGGATCTCGCCGCAACCGCCTCAGTTCATCGCCGCCTCCGCCGCCGGTGAGCAACAGCACGACTCCCTCATCCACTTTTGAGCTTCCCCGATGTTGCGCATCATTTTGACATGGTCTGCCTCCCTCTTACCCACAGCAGCGATGACCCCGAGCTCGACCGCCGCTCGCCAGAGCTGCAGCTCACCAGGCAGCCGTCGTCATCGCTCCGGCCGTTTCCATCGTCACCGAGCTCCAACAACTCCACCACCACCTCCGCCTCGCTCTGCCGCAACGCCCTGACCTCACCGCCGCCGCCCCGGAGCACCGGAGCACCCCCGCCACCAACGCCCGAGCCCACCTCGCCGTCGACCGCCGCGGTAAGCCGCTGATCCCCACTCACCGTTCGATTGGCAACCTACGGCTCAGATTAGATCAGCGAAGGGGTATGGTTTTATTTCATATAGATCGGTTTTAGTTTCGGTTTAGATCGGTTTATTTAGTTGCGGTTTAGCTAGATCGGCTGATCGGTTTATTTCTGTTAGACCATGGATGCAGCGAATGTATTAATCGCTCGCGCGTTAGATAGTTTTGAGCGCTCACTGTTTCGGCCCGTTAGCACGTTGGTTTGTTTTTGCTTTTTTCTTTTTTCATTTCTGTTTTCTTCAGAATAGTTCTGTTCTTGTAAAATCTGTATCTTTTAGGTTATTTAGTATTTTTAGTTCATTCTTTTTTTGTTAGTTTACAAATTTCTTGCAGTTTCTGTAGAAATTAGATTCGTCCATGTTTAAGTTTATAAAAATAGTTTTATATTAGTTTTAGTCAGATTAGTATTTCTGCTATCAATTGAACTAGGATTATTATTTTTAGGTGATTCTTTTTTCCACTGCATAGTTTTGACCTAGCCTAGCAGTAGGAACTTGTTGGGGTATTTGTAGATTGTATTACAATTAGTTTTAGTCGAAATCAAGCTTTTCTAGTTTTTTTAGCTTGCTGCTGCTTCCTGTTATTCTAGTTATTATAGAATTTTAGTTTATCCCTGCTATAATTTATTTTAGATTAGTTTCTATAGTTACAGAGGGTGAACATTTATTTGCAGCAAAATAAAAAGTTTTATTTTATTTTCTTATTAGTTTTGTTTTAGGTATAACATGAGTTCTATAATAGATATTGATGTGATTCCTTTTGCATCTAGTTTATATGTTGTTTTCCTTTTTGTTAGTTAGCAAAACCCTTGTTTTGGTTCTGTTAAGAAGAGTGTTAGTAGGATAAAACTATTTCTTTGTTGTTGCTTGAAGTGATGAAAACCTTGACTTCGTTTTCCTTGAGTTTTCTTTGGTTTTGTTTGAGTGCTTGTGTGTTTTCCTTTAGCTTGTTGTTATGTTATTTAGTGAAATACTTATTTGTGCTTTTGTTTGACTCAATAGAATTTCCGGAGTGCAAAGCTTGCTATCTCGAGTCACTAGCGTTTGAAGACCGTCAGCCAGGCAAGTCATTTGATCATGTTTTACAATACCTATGATTTTGTTGCATTAGAAATATTCCTCCCCACCATGCATGCAGTAGGAGAATTTTAAGTTATGTCTTGAGTAGTATCATGAGGTAGGCTGAACCCAATCCCCCTTGCTACTATTGCCCGGGACGATGTAGTTTATCTTGCTATGCTCGTAGACGGGGTTGGTTGAGAGATTCATAAGGGAGATGTGAGAGTCAAGATGATGAGAACCCCATGACTTCAAGCTCAAGATGGACTTCAAATTCACTACTGGGTGGAGGACGGTTGACGGGCACCCTGGAGGAACCAGCAGATGGCCGGGATGCATGGAGAAGCGCCATGACATCTTGCGGAAAGCTTCACCCAGCCACGAAGAGACGGATGGATACACCTTGACCGGAAGCTTACCTGTGTAGCCGCAACCATTATGGGCTCTGGCTGGGTTGACCTTAGGCGTGACTCTGGACGGACGGTGCCAGCAAATGTAGAAGAACGGTAGGACATGGATGGGTACCGGCAGTGCTCAGAGAAACTCTACGGAAGACCCTGTTTCGTTCACCCCGTCTTCAAACACCAGGCAGTGCAAGGACATAAAGGAGGGAACGATTCTTGCGGGTAAAGTGCACAAGACTCTGCAGAGTAATAACCTAATCGATTAGCCGTGTCCCCGGTTAAGGATAAATGAGCCTCTGGAAACTGGAGTGTTTCAGAAATCTCAACACCGAACAGATAGATTAAATGAGGAGTTAACTAATAATTGGGAATGGGACGTTGGTTGGCGAAACCATCTCAATAACTACCAATATTTGTAGTAATTGTAAGCAAGTACTTTGTTGTAGGGAAAAACTGGCTTTTTCGCAAAAACATAAAACTTAGAGCCCCACAACCAAATTGCATGTAGTGTTAGCATTATTATTGTTGTTCTCTCTATGACTTGCCGACATATTCTAAATGCTGACCTACACGGCTGCAATGTCTCATGTTGCAGAGGAGTTTTCCGACCAGGAGTGAGGCTACGATCTACATTTGGCAATTACCCTATGGAGTCGGATGGACTCGCTATTCGTCTACGCTTCCGCAACTTTATTTAGTTTAATTCTCATGAGTTGGCCTTCGGCCGAATTTATTATGATGTAATAAAGACTCGATATGAGAATCATGTAATAAATTCAGGTGTGATTGAACTTTGAATCTTTTCATCAATGTACTGTGTGTGCCAGCATGATCTTGGGATTGTACAACTACACAAAGACTTGACTGATTTTGGGTCGGGTCGTTACAACATCGCCCGTTCCTTTTCATTCGAACTTCTCATTCTCCTCCCTGTCCTCTAGCAACGACGCACGATGCGAGATTCTGCGGTTGTGGATCCCGCATGGAGTCGCTGGTGCACGAGGCCGTCTACGAGTGCGGCGAGTCGCCGGCTACAGGCGGAGGTATACCTCGGCACCTCTTCTCCCTCTCCTCCCCGGTTGCACTCTAGATCTGGTGTGGAGTTCATTTGCAGCATTAGAGTTTGGGTCACGGGTGAGGGAGTCCTGAATTATGGGGTCCTCAGGTGTCCGAGCTATGTGACATGGGCCGGACTGATGGGCCTTGAAGATACAAGGAAGCAGGCCTTTCCCCGTGTCCGGATAGGACTCTCCTTTGCGTGGATGGCACGACTGGTGTCCGGATGTGTGCTTTTCTTTCTCTGTAAACCGACCCTGCACAGCCCTAGGCCCCTCCAGTGTCTATATAAATCGGAGGGTTTTGTCCATAGAGACTATCAGAATTCATACAGGCTAGACATCTAGGGTTTAGCCATTACGATCTCGAGGTAGACCAACTCTTGTAACCCCTATACTTATCAAGATCAATCAAGCAGGAAGTAAGGTATTACCTCCATTAAGAGGGCCCGAACTTGGGTAAACATCGTGTCCCCTTTGTCTTTTGTTACCATCGATCCTCATCCGGACAGTTCGGGACCCCCTACCTGAGATTGGCCGGTTTTGACACCGACAACAGGGCGGGCACGGAGGTTGTCCATGGCGTCCGCGGGCTCGGCATTGCCATGGCGAGGGGAGGGGTGGGGGTTGGGGGAGGTGAATTGAAAGGGCGGAGAGGGACGGTAAGGGGATGCATCAGACCGAATCCTGGCGACCGGCCATAGGTTCGTTTTTCTATGTTGCTTGAATCCCCGGATGAAGTTGTATAGAAATATGGTGGTAGTTTCTTAGTTTTTCCTGCAATTTGCGAGATGGGAGGGGCAATCTAACTTCATAGTATCCACAGTTGCAACGAAATAGGGCAGTAATTGCCTTTTGTTCAACATCAAGCAACACTCTTTTTTTAGGAAGATGGTTTTTGTGGTTGGTCGAATTTCGCCATTACCATCTAATTTGTTGTCCAAGTGCCCAAATTCCACCACTAAGGTGTTATCATTTTACTGTTCTTTAATTTAGTGAAGTTTACGTACTAAACAATATGTATGTGCCTAGAATTTTTTCACCACCAAGTTGCCTACCATGTGGTTGGTCAATTTTAGTGAAGTTATTTATCATTCTTGTTTTTATAAGTTGCCTACAAGCAATATGTAGTTTCCTAGTTTCACCATCGAGTTGTTATTATCGTAAGCATCGGTAGAAGATGAGATATCATCACGAATAACTAGCAACTTTTAGGAGTATTTGGTGATGAAGATTTTTTGTTGTGGTTGGTTGAATGCAACAAATTGTTTTATAGTTTCTATGATGGCTAGTTATGTGATGAAGATGAATATGTGCTTTGTTGTGCGATGAGGAGCAATATGTGCTTGTTTTGTCATATTTTAGTTGCTACAAAATTGTGAGTAGTTGCCTAGTTTTCAGCACCAAGTTGGTTCTGCAAGTACTACCATTTAGCAGTTGAGTTATCTCTGGGTAGGAGTAAATGGAGATCAATTCATCTCCCAATGACAACGAAGTCACACTTTTTTTTGTCTGCAAGTAGAATTTGTGCTTATAGGGCTTGTATTTTTTTCATCAACATGACATTTTTGGTGTATTTCTTTACAAAATGGCACGGAAAAGCAAAAGGATGGCAGGAAGAACTGATGGTGAAAATGAGGGAGAAGAGCTGGTTGCTCAAACAACAAGGATTAATGTTGGACACAAGCGTGGGCGGACGAATGAGGATCCTGTCCGGGGTGGTCGGGCGTGGAAACAGGCCACCGATTTTGCCCAGGGTGGTCAGGCGAGGAAACGGGCCACCGATTCTGCCCCTCATGATGAAGAAGGGAGGCATCCGAAACATGCGAAGAAAGTCGGGCACGAGGTATTTTTTTATGAAAACTTGAAAGAATGGATTTTTTTTCTGAGTCTTTTTTTGAAATATGTGATGCTCAAATTTTTTTCTTAGGGTGTGATATATGTGTGGTTGCTTGAGGTGGGGACATTATGTGCCTTTTTTGGTATATAATGATTTTTGTGTCCTGGGGGTTTTGATACTTGTTTTGCTGTTTTTCTATGTTTTACCTTTTGATTCTTCAAAAATCACAATGTCATTTGTATACACTCTTATCTTGGATAAGCAGCAGAATAGTAGTATAGCATTTGCCTACTTTAGTACTAGCAGTTGCAGTTCAATATACTTCTCATTGCTCAATTTTAGCAAACACAGCTCGCTTTTTAATATGGTGTGTTTTGCTTAGTTTAGTATAGTGGGTTGCTCAGTTTAATATAGTGGGTTGCTTAGTTTAATATAGTTGTAGCCTCTATCCTATTTTTAATATGAATTCTTCTATACATTTTATGTAGATTGGTAGCAGTGGGCCACCACCAAGGAATAGGGCATCACCTCAAGACTATTCGTCCTAAATAGTGGCCTTGAGGATATACAAAAGGATGCTATCGGTGATATAAGATTTGGCGGTGTGCTTTATATCGGCACAAGAACAATGAAAGGAGATCTTGTCAAGTTTGCCATGAAATGTTATGACCCAGAGTTGTCACAGCTTGTTATCCAAGACAGGGGGAAGATCCCAGTTAATGCAGCTAGTGTAGAAAGGATTTGGGGCTTGCCAAGGGGGCAGAAGAAGGTTGCGTATGATGTGGAGCCAGATATAGTTAGGTCGTTCAATGAGATGTACAACATCCGCACAGGGCCCACGCCAATAGTGACCAAGTGGTGTGAAATGATAAAGAAGTTAGGAGTTGTTGCTGACGACAAGTTCTTAAGCGCTTGGCTTGTCATTGTTTTCAGTTGTTTTCTTGGACCGTCCACCAGCTTGAAGGTGTCCCCATGCGCATACTCGACTGCATTGAATCCACGTGAGATCGTGAATTCAAATGTTTGGCAGTTTGTCGTCGACCAACTTAGGCTTGCTTTCATGGGGTTTGGAGACAAGAACATGACATGGTGTTGCCTCTTTCACCTAGTGGTAAAATGATCTAGACCCCCCCGCCTTTTTAGGTTCATTGCGATCTTTCTTTCACCCTTAATATTATTACTAAGTTGGATAGGTTTTTTGCAACTTACATGTATTCTCTCTTTTTTGAAATAGCTCCTTTACCTCGACTCGCTTGATGTGGACTACAGGACAATCCACAAGGATTATGTGGATGAGAGCACGCCAATTGTTCTTCCGAGGGTCAAAGCATGGAATGAGGCTCTCATCAAGGCAGTCATTAAGAAGGACAGGATTAGGAAGGGTATTTATGGAAAGTTGCGAGTAAGTTTTACTTTACTTTCTTCTGCATAGAATTTTTTTCAGCCTATTTTTTCATTGTTGTGTTTCAGCATGCACACAAAATCCCATGTTTATGAAGTGTGGATGTAGTGTTTTGTTTTAAAATAACCATGTTATTAACCAATGCCTCAACTTTTTATTTTATTTTTTTATTTTTTTTGAAGTACATAGTTGCCAAATAACGGTTTTATTTGCCTTTTTATCACGTTGTTTTGTAGTTGCATGAATTATTTTTATCCAGTTGCCCACCTATAGGGATGTTGTTGCCTAATTTAAGGGAGCCAGTTGCTTTAGCTAATAAATGAAAGTTTCTGCATGACAATTTCCATGGTAATCATCCTCATTTTTTCCAAGTGGTGATATTTACATGAGGTTTTTTGAAGTTACAGTTGCCAATAATTTAGAATTTGTAGTTGCTCATTCATCGGGTTTCTGCAGCTGCTGTAGTTTTTATGATGTCCATAAAATTGCAGTTCCCCATCAGTAGTGCTGGTGTTGCCCTAAGTTAGGGAGGCAGTTGCTCAGCCATCCCTTTTTCACCTATTCATCTTTTTGCTAACTATTTTATATGTGCATTTTTTAACAAAAATAGCTCAAAGGCGAGTTCTTGAGGTGCGCCAAAGATAGTATTTTTGGGAACATGGATCACATCCAGAAGTTTGTCGCTGTGAGGCTTCCTCAACACTACAACCCCAATGTATTTTGCTTCCCTCTTTTTGTTCATTTCTAAGAAACACACTGCCTCTTTTTTTGTTCATCATTGAGTTATATAGTCTCCTCATTCAGTTGCATTTTTCTGTTTGCAGAAACAAAGGAAGTTGTCATTGCTAGTGCACGGTATGTGCTATTAAATATCAGTCCAAACAGGAAGGTTTGTTCAAGGTATGGGCAAGAGGACGACAAGGAGGATGCGCCGGTGATACGTCCATTTTGCATCATGTTTACCTACTGTTATTTATATTGTTTTATGCATAATAATGCTTTTTTGAATAATCCTAATGCCTTTTCTCTCATAATATGCAACGTTCACACAAAGAGGAAGAATACCGTCAGCTGGAATTCTGGACCTAAAAAAGATACGCCAGACTACCTATTTTGCACAACTCCAAATGGGCTGAAACTTTATGGAGATTTTTTTATGGAATATATAAGAAATATTGAGCTAATAAGTACCAGAAGGTTCCTACCAGGTGGGCATAACCCACCTGGGCGCGCCAGGAGGCCCACGTGCGCCCTGGTGGGTTATGCCCTTCTCGGCCCACCTCTGGTGCCCCTCTTCTGGTATATAAGTCATTTTGACCTAGAAAAATATAAGGGGAGGACTTTTTGGGACGAAGCGCCGCCGTCTCGAGACGGAACTTGGGCAGGAGCACTTTTGCCCTCAGGCGGAGCGATTCCGCTGGGGGAACTTCCCTCCTGGAGGGGGAAATCATCGTCATCATCATCACCAACAACTCTCTCATCTTGGGGAGGGCAATCTCCATCAACATCTTCAACAACACCATCTCCTCTCAAACCCTATTTCATCTCTTGTGTTCAATCTTTGTACAGGAACTATAGATTGGTACTTGTGGGTGACTAGTAGTGTTGATTATATCTTGTAGTTGATTACTATATGGTTTATGTGGTGGAAGATTATATGTTCAGACCTGTTATGCTATTTAATACCCCTATGATCTTGAGCATGATTATCATTTTTGAGTAGTTACTTTTGTTCTTGAGGTCACAGGAGAAATCTTGTTGCAAGTAATCATTTGAACTTAATATGTGTGTTCCATATTTTGATGGTATGTATGTTGTGATTCCCTTAGTGGTGTCATGTGAACGTCGACTACATGACAGTTCACCATATTTGGGCCTAAGGGAATGCATTGTGGAGTAGTTATTAGATGATGGGTTGCGAGAGTGACAGAAGCTTAAATCCTAGTTTATGCGTTATTCCGTAAGGGGCTAATTTGGATCCAAAAGTTTAATGCTATGGTTAGTGATGTCGCTTGAAGCTACGTTGGTATTTCCCCAAAGACGAAGGATGATGCAGCACAACGGCGGTAGGTATTTCCCTTAGATATGAAACCAAGGTTATCGAACCAGTAGGAGAACCAAGCAACACGACGTAAACAGCACCTGCACACAAATAACAACTACTCGCAACCCGACGTGTAAAAGGTGTTGTCAATCCCTTTCGGGTAGCGGCACCCCAAGATGGGCATACGGACGTGAGAGAGTATAAATATTGATAGATCGAACGCCAAATAAACCAAATTGCAGCAAGGTATTTTTGTATTTTTGATTTAATAGATCTGAAAATAAATGCAAAGGAAAAGTAGATCGCAAAGGCAAATATATGAGAAAGACACCCGGGGGCCGTAGGTTTTACTAGTGGCTTCTCTCGAGAAAAATAGAAAATGGTGGGTGAACAAATTACTTGTTGGGAAACTGATAGAACTTCAAATACTCATGACAATATCCAGGCAATGATCATTACATAGGCATCACGTCCAAGAATAGTAGACCGACTCCTGCCTGCATCTACTACAATTACTCCACACATTGACCGCTATCCAGCATGCATCTAGTGTATTAAGTTCTTGGAGAAACGGAGTAATGCAATAAGAATGATGACATGATGTAGACAAGATCTATCTATGTAGAGATAGACCCCATTGTTTTATCCTTAGTAGCAACGATACATACATGTCGGTTCCCCTTCTGTCTCTGGGATTAAGCACCGTATGATCGAACCCACTACAAAGCACCTCTTCCCATTGCAAGATAAATAGATCAAGTTGGCCAAACAAAACCCACATATCAGAGAAGAAATATGAGGCTATAAGAAATCATGCATAAAAGAGATCAAAGAAACTTAAATACTTTCATGGATATAAAAAGATAGATCTGATCATGACCTCGAAGTTCATCGATCCCAACAAACACACCGGAAAGATTTACATCATATGGATCTCCAAGAGACCATTGTATTGAGAATCAAGAGAGAGAGAGAGAGGAAGCCATCTAGCTACTAACTACCAACCAGAAAGTCGACAAAGTACTACTCACGCATCATCGGAGAGGCACCAATGCAGGTGGTGAACCCCATCCGAGATGGTGTCCAGATTGGATATGGTGGTTCTGGACTCTGCGGCGGCTAGATGAATATTTTGTCGACTCCCCAATGGTTTTGGGAATATTCGGGTAGTTATAGAGCACAGAGGCGGACTCTGTTCCTTCTGGTCCAAAAAAATCTCCGTAAAGTTTCATTGCGTTTGGACTCCGTTTGGTATTGATTTTCTGCGATGTAAAAGCCATGGAAAAAACAGCAACTGGCACATGGCACTATGTCAATAGGTTAGTACCAAAAATGATATAAAATGACTATAAAATGATTATAAAACATCCAAGATTGACAATAAACAGCATGGAACAATCAAAAATTATAGATATGGTTGAGACGTATCAGCATCCCCAAGCTTAACTCCTACTTGTCCTCGAGTAGGGAAGTGATAAAACAGAATTTTTTATGTGGAATGTTGCCTAACATGTCATATCATATTATTTTCTTTATAACATGGACATTCGGACTTTTATGTGATTCAAAGCAATTGTCTAGTTTTGACATGATAATTTAAATACTCAAGCGTATCAACAAGCAACCATGTCTTTCAAAATATCAACGCTAAAATAAGTTATCCCTAGCCTATCATGCTCAACCATTGATCCATCCATGAAACACACTCACATATTAGCTACACCCAATATTCAAGTACGATCGTATAGCCTCCTAGTTTGTGCTTTTATAGGAGAAGATGGAGACTCAAATTCAAAAATAAAAATTGCATAAAGTAAAAGAAAGGCCCTTCGCGGAGGGAAGTAGGGATTTGTAGAGGTGCGAGAGCTCAAAGAAAAAAACTTAGAGATAAAAACATTTTGGGAGTTGTATCCATCCCACCAACGAAAACGACTTAGAGTGCCCAACACTTTCCATGCTTAGATATATCATAGGCGGTTCCCAAACAGAAAATAAAGTTTATTTCTTTTTCCAGCATACTTTCATTTTCCATGGCTAACCGTATCCACGGGTGTCTTCCATACCAACACTTCCCAAGGAATTTATTATTTAACAACGCAAAGTAAATTCTTTTTTTTCATTTCGGGACTGGCAATCCTTGATACCCTTCCTTTGTCTAGTGCAATGACAAGTGAATAAACACTCATCGTGAGAATAACACATCTATCATGGAAAATATTAGCCACCCCTCATAGCTCTGCGAGTGAAATGAGCACACAAGAGAGGAGTTTATTTTGAAAATTAGAGATGGCACATGCAAATCTTCTTAGAATGGCAAAAGCAAACCGCATATAGGTAGATTTAGTGGACTCATGTGGCAAAACTGGTTTAAAAGATTTTGGATGCACAAGTAGAGATCATACTTAGTGCAAAATGAAGGCTAGCAAAAGATTGGGAAGCGACCAACCAAGAAACGGATAATCTCATAAAGAAGCATTAAGCATAATTAACACCGAATAATGCACCACAAGTAGGATATAATTTCATTGCATGACTATTGACCTTCATGCTTGCATAGTGAATCACAAACCTTCACACCAATATTCTTACTAAAGAATAATTACTCATCAAGATGACTCACATATCACATCATCATATCTCAAAACTATTACTAAAAATCAACTGTATTTTGTCCAATGATCTTATGAAAGTTTTTATTATATCCTTCTTGGATATCTATCACTTTGGGCCTAATTTTCATGTGTTGTTTTTCATAAGCTCAAGCAAATATAAGTGAAGATCATGAGCATAATATTTCTTTCTTTCTCTCAAATTAATTTAAGTGAAGCAAGAGAGGATTTCTTGAAATTTTTACTAACTCCCAAATAAATCTAGGTGAAGCAAGATAGCATTTCTTCAAAAATACTAAGCACACCGTGCTCAAAAAGATATAAGTGAAGCACTAGAGTAAGTCCAAGGCTCATAAAAGATTTTTTTTGCAACTGGCTCATAAGAGATTTAAGTGAAGCAAAAAGATAAATTCTAACAAGTCATGACATAATTTTGGCTCTCCTAAATAGGTGTGTCCAGCAAGATATCAAGACTTAAAAACACAAAATAAAACAAGCAAAGACTCATATCATACAACACGCTCCAACCAAAACACAGAGTATGTGACGAATAAAAATATAGCTTTGAGTAAAATACCGATGGTCATTAGAAGAAAGAGGGGATGCCACTCAGGGGCATCCCCAAGTTTAGTTGGTTGCTCATTTTTGGATAGTAGCTTGGGATGCTGGGGCATGCCCAAGCTTAGGCTCTTCTACTCCTTATTCCTTCATCCATCGTAACATAATCCAAAACTTGAAAACTTCAATCACACAAAACTCAACAAAACCTTCGTGAGATCCGTTAGTATAAGAAAATAAATATCTACTATCAGTGTTGTATCAAACCAATTCATAATTTGTTCTTGCATTATATCTACTGTATTCCAACTTCTCTATGACAAAAACTCATCAAATAAAACCATAGAGCCATCAAAATAAGCACACAGCACAAAGAAAATAGAATCTGTCAAAACAGAACAATCTGTAGCAATTTGACAATTTCTAATACTTCTGTAACTCCAAAAATTCTGAAAAATTAGGACGAGCTGAGAAATTTGTATATTGATCTACTGCAAATGGAATAGGTATTTTATCGCTCTCTGGTAAAAAATAAGAATTATTTTCGTTAGCGGAAAAGTTTCTGTTTTTTCAGCAAGATCAAACAACTATCACCCAAAAAGATCGTAAAGGCTTTACTTGACACAAACACTTATTAAAACATAAAAATCACAATCATAATAGCAGCATAACTGTGCCAACACTCAAAAACAGGAAGCAAAAAGCAAAAATAAATTTTATTCATTGGGTTGCCTCCCAACAAGCACTATAGTTTTACGCCCTTAGCTAGGCATAAAGGAAGGATCTAAGTTTTGTCTTCCGAAGTTTTGGCAACTTTTGTAAGGGTTTTCTCAAACCTAGGAGGCTCTTTACGCTTCCCTAAATTCTCTAGAAAATAAACCATCTTTAGATCCAATATATCCAATCGCTTGTTGCAAAGGCTAATGTTGGGGATATCTGATCCTCGAACACCTATGGGGCCGGCGGACCGGGCCCCTTTCGGTTCGGCGGGGGGCGGAGATTGCATGAAGAGCAGATCGAGGCGAGGCACACGAGCAGTTTACCCAGCTTCGGAGCTCTCCGGAGAGATAACACTCCTACTGCTGCTTGTCTGGTTGTATATCTGGTGTTCTTGCTTTCCCAAGCCAGAGTGTGATGTTTTCTAGGCTACGAATGAGTCGAAGTCGACTGTCCGAGGCTCCGAAAATATGAACCCCCGCTAGTTGCGCATGGACCTCCTTTTATACGCTAAAGGGGTCACCGACAGGTGGCAACGCAGAGGAGGGTAAAAACGTAAAAAGCGAGGTAGTTGATACAGTTGCTTGTATAGTGCACCCTACCTAACCCTGACGGCAGGGGACAAGGGCATTAAATGCCCGTCTGAGTCACCTGAACAGTGCAGAAAAGGACCGTTAGGGGCGCCACCGTTCGCCATGATGGTGATCTTGTCAGCTTCGCATGCCAGTGCGCACTGCTGGCTGCACAGCCTCCCACCACGCGTGCCCGGAGAGGCCCCTAGAGCGACACGTTGGTGGATGCGCTGGAGCGTGGTCGCAGAGTGGCCGCCTGCCGCGGCAAGCGCCTTGCCGCTGTCATTATCTTTGCTGGGCCCAGAAGCTCGTCGCTCACCGAGCCTCGATGTACCTTGTTTAGTATTCCCGGCAAGCTCCTCTTGCTGGGGCCTTGCTGCCTTGCCGGAGCGCGTGGCGCGTCACGGCAAGTTCCTTGGAGTGCCTTGGTTGGCCTTCCCGGCAAGCTCCTCTTGCTGGGGTCTTGTCTCCTTAGCTTAAATACTTTGTTCTTGGATGGCTCCAAGGGAACCTTGGGGGATCTTGGCGTTCGCCCGGCAAGCCTTTGCCGCGGGGTGCTGCAACTGCCCGTGCACAAGTTCGGGGTACTAGGGTACCCCTATTCTAGTACACCGACAGGAGCCCCCGGGCCTGGGCCAGACACGATGCCGAGCGCTGTTGGGCCAGGCCCAAGACAGGGCACGGGCACACGCGGGCTGGACTACGCCAAATCTTGTTCCGTATCCACCGCACTCTCCCATAACGGCACGCGTTGAATGCGGCATCGTGGGAGAGATCGTGGGTGGTTGTTTATTTGGAAGGCCGAAACGTCCGCCCCGTCCCTCTTTATAAGCAGAGGTAACAAGGGCAGTTCGTTCCCCCTCGCTGGTTGCTGCTACTCCTTCACAAACTCCGCTGCTCCCCCCTTCTTCTCGAAGCTGAGAGAGCAGCGTTCCGCCCCCCCATTGCCACCAGCATCACCACGCCGTCGACCTTCCCCACCACCTCCGCCATGGCCCCGAAAGCCGACAAGGGAAAGGGCGTGAAGTCAGCCGAGGTGCAGCGGCTCGCGGCATTGCGGAAGGAGCGGGCGATCTTCACCCCCCAGCTCGGCGTGCAGGAGCTGAGGGAGTACTTCTACCTCTTTTGGGCGACGGAGATGCGTGCGCATCCGCGCACGAGGGTACTCCCGGTCGCTGCCTCGGAGTCGGCTCCAAATGGGTACCCGTTCTTCCCGCAATTCTTCTATTGCGGGCTCTGCCCGCCCTTCTCGGAGTTCTTTTGTGACATTATGAACACATATGGCTTCCGCCTCCTTGACTTCACCCCCAATGCTGTTCTGACCATGGCAGTTTTCGCACACTTGTGCGAAAACTTTGTCGGAGTCCACCCTAGTGTAGCCCTTTTCTGCCATTACTTCATGCCTCGGGTAGAGAGAGGAGAGCCGCTTGCCGGAGGGATTGCTTGGATCTCGAGAGTCGGCAAGAAGGATGCGTACTTGGAGGGTGAGCTCCGCAGCAAGTGGGAGGAGTGGAGAGCGGAGTGGTGTTGGATTGTTGAGGAGAATCTGCAGCCCTTCACCGCCATGCGCCAAACTCCAATAGTGCGCGGTAATGACTGGAGCAACGTGGCCCCGGAAGACGAGAGGCTGAAGATTGCCATCACTAGGATTCTTCGCCTCGGGCTTGTCGGGCTCACTGTAGGTGCTGTCGGGGCAGATTTCCTCCGTCGCCGCATTGCCCCCCTGCAGGAGAGGGGGAGGCCTGCCTGGGAATTCAAGAATTCAGCGGACATCATGAGGCTGCGGCCGGGCCTCGACTACAACTTCACTATCTTGGAGTTGGACGCAATGCTCTTGGAATTGTTCAAACACGACCCCCAGCACCCATTCACACTGCCGAGGGGCGTAGTTCCTTTGTGCAATAACTCTTCGCTTGACCGGATCCGCACCATGATGCCGTTGTGCGATTCACATGGCATCGTCCCAACTTGGCAAGAGCCTGCGGATGACGTTGTGCGATCATTCTTCGACACCTTGGAGGAAGTGCCGGTCCGCGCTGACGAGCAGAAGAGCCTCACCCGTGACACCACCGACGAGGAGCTGCAGCTCATTGCTACTAGGGCGGAAGAGGCTGCGGCCGCAGCTGCTGCGGGTGTGTTTGGGTTTACTGTGGAAGAGGCGGAGGCTGCAGAGGCGGCAAACCTTGCCGAACGCACGGAGTTCATGGGCGAGGAGGAGGCTGCCGGTTCCGAAGCCGAGTCGAGCGAGGCCGGCGAGGAGGAGGCTGAGCCTTTAGAGAACTTGCCGCAGGCGGAGCCCCCGGCCCCGCCAAGGAGGCGCCTTCGCAGGGCCGGGGACGCAGCGGGGCGGCAGCCGGCTCCATAGCCACCGAGCCGCACGATGCGCTCTACCGCGGCAAGCAATCTTGCCGCGGGAGCGCCTCACGCAACAGCGGCAACTGGAGCGGGATCTTCCCGGGCCACCGCCACTGCCCCCGCCAAGTGGGCAAGGGATCCTACTCCTCCACCTCACTGCACCGGAGGAGGGCCGGACTTCGATCTTTCCGCGCTCAGCTCCGACAAGGAGGAAGAAGAGTGAGTTTCTTTGGTGCTCTTATAATCCCACAATCTTGCTGTTTTATATCTTGCATCTGACTTGCTCCAATCTGGACTCCTTTCTTTTTAGAACACTGGCCCAGAGAGCGGCGAAGAGGGCCAAGGCCGCAGTGATCGTCATCGAGGATGACCCCATCATGTCAGCAGGAGGTGGGTCCGAGACGACCTTGACGGACCCGGCAATCACCCCTCAAAACAGCCCTCAGCGCAGCCCCCAGCGTAAGTTCATGGTTTAGCCTTCTGTTGTCGGGCGCGCTTGAGTGCTTTTTCCTTTGTTGATATCTTGCTTGTTGACTTGTGCAGGAGCAGAGCAGCCTCATCAGGAGCGCCCGGAGGCCGGTCCCGAAGTGCCACCTGCTTCGACTGCGTCGCCAAGGGAGGAGCCCCCGGCAAGGGAGCGTTCTCTGGCAAGTGGGGACTCTCCGGCAAGGGACGGCACTGCTGATCCTGCGGCGACCGCGGCCGCAACTGAAGATCTTGGCGCAGGTAATCCACTTGCCCAAAAACTTTCCCTTGGGTTCTGCTTCTTCTGTTTTTCCTTTCTTGGATTTTTGATTGATTTTCCTCCCTTCTTCGTTCTTCAGACCCATCTTCGGCTGAGCCAATGGAGACAGAGGGCGCCGGTGAGGAAGGTGTCGGCGCTGATGTGACCGCCGGCGAGGAGGCCGCCGGGGCTGCTGCTGCGGAAGCCGGCGAGGGGTCGGGCGATCGCACTAACGACCCTGAGGCCGCAGGAGCGCCGGGCGCTACACCGACTGCCGAACCCTCTGCCGCTTCTGCGGAGCCGGGCTCCAAGGAGCCCCAGCCCGGCGCCTACTTGCAGGCCGGTGACAACATCTTCATCAAGCTACCCTGGGCGTCGAGCTCCAGGGCGCCGGTCGAGGGGGAGACTTTTGATGGGGAGGAGCTCGCCTCTGCTGGACTGTCATTGGTTGACGCGCCCGGCAGCAGTAGTGGCGAGCCTGGGGAGGAGCAGCTGCTGCGGAAGCTGCTGTCACTCTACCGCACCCGGCAAGCCAAGTTGGCTTCCCGGGAAGCGCTTGTCGCGAAGGCGGGAGTTGACATGGAGAAGCGCGCGGAGGAGCTCCGGGGACAAAATCAAGAAGCTCTCCGGTCCCTAGCGCAGGAGCGGGAGCGAGTCGACGAGGAGCGCACGGCCTTTCTTCTCGAGAAGGCCGAGGCTGAGGAGGAACAAAGGCTGGCCGCCGAGAAGCAGTCCGCGCGGGAAGGTGAACTAGTGCAGCAGAAGGCCCACCTTGACAGCTACGAGGAAGAGCTCGCCGAGCGCGAGCGAGCACTTGGCGGGGCGCTCAAGGAGGCAAAGGACGCCGCGGCAACTGCAGAGGCCGCCAAGAAAGAGCTAGAGGAGAAGGTGGCGCGGCTGGAGGACGATATTGGGAAGAGCGGCGAGGAGCTTGCCGCGCTCAAGCGTGAGCGCGAGAAGGATGCTGCCGCCCACAGTGAGCTGCAAGGCCTTCTCGCCGAGAGTGGCAAGGAGGTTAGTGCCGCCAAGGATTGCAAAGCAGACCTGGAGCTGAAGCTGGCCACGCTGACACAGACGCTGGAGGCCGTCGAGGAGCGGGAGAAGACCTTATCGGAGAAGGTCAAGGCTGACGCGGCGCTGCTGGAGAGCATTGCAGTCACCCAGAACTCGTTCAGAGACACAGTGGAGCACTGGACCGAGGGTCTGGTGAATACTGCCGCCGTCATCAACGAGGAGTTGGCGCAGCTGGGGATGGAGGACTTTGGGTATCCTTCCGACGAGCCTTCAACCCAGCGCCAAGCTCAGTCTATTCTTCAAGGGCGTGGCGACGGCACTCCAGCGGCTCCGGGAGAGGATCCCGAAGCTGTTGGCCGACGAGTCGCGCAAAATATACGCTGGGGTTCTCCAGAAGGTGCTGATGAAGGTGGCCTTCCGCAACCCAGGCCTCAGCTTCACCAATGTCCTCAGGTCCTTGCCGCCTGACGCCGATTTGGACGCACTCAAGGCCCTTGTCGCACCCATTGTGGACTAGGTGAGCGAGATCAAGAGAGTCGAGGGCGGACGCGTAGATTAGGCCGCCCATTTCTTCTTTTCCCTTGTCACTGTTAGTCATGTTATGAAAACAGTCTGTTAGAGCTGCGACAAGTTATCTTTGTAATATAACTTTATTTCTGTTATCAATTGCAATGTTATTTCCTCTACTAGATTCCTTCCTTTGTATGTTTTCACCCTATGCTTCTAGGGAACTTGTCGGCGCAGGCGCCCGAGCCGCGAGCGCTGAGTGCGGAACTTCAGCAGCCTGCTGGCGGCGCTGCTTCCGGCAAGAAACCTTGTTGTGACTAGACGCAACACGCTTAAGCTATTGAGCGGACTCGAAACAAAGTAAGGGCGCAACTAGCCACAAATTGGTTCCTCCGCGTACAGGTTCCATACAAAGCAGGGTCGTTCGAGGAAGATAACTCAAAAGTTTAAAAAAGTGATTGCTCAAACTTTGGCAACTTAGCTTTTCTGTCATTTGCTTCCCGGTAAGGCAAGTCCTTGTTTGAACGACGCCTGGCCCATACCACAATCTTCTCCTTCCCCCCCGGCAAACTTGTGTGCGAGAGAACCTTCTTTTCCTTTAAAAGAAAAAGAAAGAAGAGAAAATAATAATATGGAGCTCTTCGGCTCGTTACTGCTTACCGGATGTAAGTGCTGCACAAAGTGTCAAATAATCGCATGCAAGAAAGGAACTAACGCATGAAATGGACAAGCTGTGCGGAGCACATGGGGTTTTACTTATGCACGGGATCTGCGCCCGGCTTTGTACAAAGGATTATATGCAACAGCGGCAAGACTTGTACAAAAGGTGGTTACCGGAACGGGTTCCGGCAACCACGCCTTATGGGAAAAACTTACGAAGATGTTCTATGTTCCAGGAGTTGCTCACTGGAATGCCATCTTCGGTCTCAAGGCGGACAGCGCCAGGCCTTGTGACTCGTCTCACCCGATAAGGGCCTTCCCACTTTGGCGTCAACTTGTTGGAATTCTTGGCAGACTGAATGCGCCGAAGAACAAGATCGCCTTCCTCGAAGCTTCTGGCTTTAACTTTGCGGCTATGATAGCGGCCCAAATCTTGCTGGTATCGAGCAGCTCGTACAGCAGCCTGAAGACGATCTTCCTCAAGGAGCAGCGCGTCGTCTTGCCGCAGCTGTTCTTGCTCAAGCTCATCATAAGCGAGCACTCGAGGTGATCCGTATACGAGTTCCGTGGGGAGAACTGCCTCTGCTCCATAGACTAGAGCGAAAGGTGTCTAGCCAGTGGCTCGATTTGGTGTCGTTCTGATCGACCAAAGAACCACCGGCAGCTCCTCGATCCAGTTCCTTCCGCACCTGTGCAGCCTGTCAAAAGTTCTGGTCTTGAGCCCGCGCAGCACTTCAGCATTTGCCCTCTCTGCTTGACCGTTGCTTCTTGGATGAGCAACAGAAGCGAAGCAGACCTTGGCGCCAAGGTCTTGGACGTACTGCATGAAGGTGCGACTCATGAATTGCGTGCCGTTGTCGGTGATGATCCTGTTAGGGATCCCGAAACGGCAAACAATCGACCTGAAGAACTTGACTGTTGACTGTGCTGTCACCTTCCTCACTGGCTGCACTTCCGGCCACTTTGTGAACTTGTCGATTGCGACGTACAAGTACTCAAAGCCCCCGACAGCTCGGGGGAAGGGGCCGATGATATCGAGCCCCCAGACCGAAAATGGCCAGGATAAAGGGATCGTCTGGAGAGCTTGAGCTGGCTGGTGTATCTGTTTGGAGTGGAACTGGCACGCTTCACACTTGGTTACTTGTGTAGTTGCATCCTGGAGGGCTGTCGGCCAAAAGAAACCTTGCCGGAAAGCTTTGCCGGCAAGTGCTCTTGCGCCTATGTGATGGCCACATATGCCTCCATGTATCTCTGCCAACAGCTTTTGTCCATCTTCCCGGCGAATACACTTCAATTTCACACAGTTGAGTCTTCTTCTGTACAGTATGCTATCGACAAACTGGTACATACTTGACTGCCGGGCTACTCTTTCCGCTTCTTCTTGTTCTTCGGGAAGTTCTCCTGTCTGAAGGAAATGGACAATCTGTTGTGCCCATGCTGGAGCTTGTGGCTCGACAACAAGGACTAAAGGCACATCTGCTGCTGCGGGAACATCTGCTTCTACGGCAAGGACTTGCGGCCCTGCCGGAGCTTGATGTTCCCCGGCAAGCTTGCCGGAGCAAAACTTGTCGGGAACGTCTGCTTCAACGGAACAAACCATTAGGCTTGCCGGAGCAGACTACTCCTCAGCCTTCTTGGTGTTGATCTTGGGGACTTTCCTGGCGGCGGCTTCGTGGAGCTCTGCCGGAAAGTAGTCACCGGAAACCAACTTCCTCTTCTTGCTTTGTCCAGTTGATGGTGTTACGGATGGTTGAGTCAACTTAAGCACAAAGATCCCTGATTCCACAGGTAACTTTAGTGCGGCGCACTTTGACAGGCCGTCAGCAATATCATTCTGAGCTCTTGGGATATGCTCCATTTGTAGGCCGTCAAAGTGCTCTTCTAGCTTCCTCACTTCATCGACATACGCTTCCATCAACGGACTCTGGTAGTTCTTGTTCACTTGTCGGACGACAAGCTGTGAGTCACCCCTGACAATGAGCTTCTTGATCCCAAGGTCTGCTGCGATTCTGAGACCGGTAAGCAATCCTTCATACTCTGCAGTACTGTTGGTTGCTTGCTCTTTGGGAAAGTGCATCTGGACTACGTACTTGAGGTGCTCTCCGGTGGGTGCGACAAGAAGCACACCTGCACCGACGCCTTGCAGCGAGAAGGCACCGTCAAAGTACATCAGCCACTCTTTGCTTGCCTCTTTGACGGGGATGCTCGTTTCTGGAATTTCTTCATCTGGGGTTGGCGTCCACTCTGCTATGAACTCTGCCAATGCTCTGCTTTGGATAGTTGAGGTGCTCTCAAACTTGAGGCCAAAGCTTGACAGTTCCAGCGCCCACTCAACAATCCTGCCTGTTGCTTCTGGATTTTGCAATATCCTCTTCAGCGGAAAGCGAGTGACGACTGTGATCTCATGTGCTTGGAAGTAATGGCGCAGCTTTCTTGAGGCCATGAGGAGGCCGAAAAGCAACTTCTGCACACCAGAGTACCTTGATCTAGCCCCCTGCAGAAGAGAACTGACAAAGTAAACTGGGCGCTGCACCATTCTCCTTGGCATCTTATCATGTTCCTGTGCAAACTCATGTTTGTCGGGACCAGAGCTTGTCGGCGAAGCCCCCTGCTTGTCGCTGGATGGATCTGCCGTGGTTGCTGGCTCATCATCCGCCTCCCTCTCCGCCACTAACGCAGCACTAACCACTTGATTGGTTGCTGCTATATACAGCAGCAACTTCTCCTGCGGCTTAGGTGCGACAAGTGTTGGAGTGGAGGACAGGTATCTTTCAAGTCCTGCAGCGCAGCCTCCGCTTCCGGAGTCCATTTCACTGGACCTGCCTTTTTCAAAATTTTGAAAAATGGCAGGGCGCGCTCAGCAGATCTAGAGATAAACCTGCTGAGAGCAGCCACGCAACCGGCAAGCCTTCGTACATCCTTGACGCGCTTTGGTGCTTCGATCTGCTCGATGGCTTTGATCTTGTCGGGATTGGCTTCAATTCCCCGCTGAGACACGAAGAACCCGAGAAGCTTGCCGGAAGGGACTCCAAACACGCACTTCTCGGGGTTAAGCTTGAGGTTGATCTTGCGCAGGTTTGCAAATGTTTCGTCTAAATCTTGAATCAGGGTCGCCTTGTTCTTGCTCTTGACCACTATGTCATCCATGTAAGCTTCCACATTTCTGTGTATTTGTGGCTCAAAAGCATGGTGGACTACCCTTGCGAATGTTGATCCAGCATTCTTCAAACCGAAAGGCATCCATACGAAGCAGTACGTGCCACACGGGGTGATAAATGCGGTTTTCTCTTCATCTTCTTCTGCCATGAAGATCTGATGGTATCCTGAGTATGCATCAAGAAATGAAAGCAAATCACATCCGGCTGTGGAGTCAACAATCTGGTCAATACGCGGCAAGGGAAATGGGTCTTTGGGACAAGCTTTATTAACATCAGTGAAGTCAATACAAAGTCTCCATTTCCCGTTAGCTTTGTGCACAACAACAGGAATGGCCAACCACGTGGGATGGAGCACTCCTCTAACAAGGCCTGCTGCTTCCAGCTTCTTGATTTCTTCTGCGATGAATTCTTGGCGCTCTACTGCCTGCTTCCTAACTTTCTGCTTGACGGTCCGCGCATGAGGACAGACGGCAAGGTGGTGCTCAATCACTTTCCTGGGAACACCGGGGATATCAGATGGTTGCCACGCAAACACGTCGACATTCGCCCGCAGGAAAGCAATGAGCGCGCTTTCCTATTTGGGGTCAAGAGTGGCGCTGATGGTGAAGGTACCACCAGCGCCATCCTCCTTGGCGGACACCTTCTTAGTCTCAGGTGGAGCTGCCATTGCCTTCTTACACTTGCCGGTGGAGCTCGATGGTGCGTCCTCGACGGTAGCGCAGCACTCCGAAGAGGTGCGCTTGCCGGAGTGGGCATCAGAGCTCTTGCCGGACTTGGTCTTCTTCTTCCCCCCGGGAGCTTCAGCGGCAAGTGTCCTTCGTTTTGCTGTAGCTGCTGCTTCCCGGTAGATCTTGTCGGCACAGATAAGAGCATCCTTCTTGTCGCCAGGGACAGAGATGACACTTATTGGGCCCGGCATTTTCAGTACGTTGTAGGCATAGTGAGAGGCTGCCATGAATTTGGCGAGTGCCGGACGGCCAAGGATTCCATTGTAAGGTAATGGAAAGTCGGCAACGTCAAACGTGACCCTCTCAGTCCTGAAGTTCAGCTCACTGCCAAATGTTACCGGCAACGTGATCTTTCCCTTTGGCTTGCTCCTTCCCGGGTTGATTCCTTGAAATGTGCCGGTCTCTTCGAGCTTGCTGTCAGGGATCTGGAGCTTCTGGAGCACCGCGGAGGAGATCAGGTTCAAGCCGGCCCCGCCGTCAACTAGCATCTTAGTGACCTTGAGGTTGCGGATTGTTGGTGAAACCAACATCGGCAAGCACCCGACCGCAGTTATGCGATCCGGGTGGTCCTCAATATCAAAGATGATAGGCGTGCTGGACCATTTCAGAGGCTTGCGTGACTCGACGGGTGGTTCTGCTGCATTAACTTCCCGCATCCATTGCTTGAGCTGGCGGTGCGAGGCATGCAGAGAAGCACCACCGTCAACGCACAGGACCTCTGTAGCTTTCTGGAACTCCTGCTCATCAGTCTCCTCATCATCCATATCTTCATCGTCGCCGTCATCTTCATCCTTGTCGCGGCCGCGAGGAGGTCTGTCTCCTTGCCGCTGCTTGGCCTTGCCGTGGCGTCCTCCTCGGCCGGGACGTTTCTTGCCGGATCCACCAGCTCCTTCCTGGGCCTTCTCCTTGTCGCGCCGCTCGTATTCAGCTTTCTGTTGCTCAACAAGCTGCTCGACTCTCTTACAGTTCTGAAGATCATGGCCCTTGGTGCGGTGAATCTTGCAATACTGCTTGTTGGCGCCGTCCTGCTTGTCGGCGACCGCCACCTCCGCAGCAACCTCCTTGCCGGAGTCACCAGCTTTGGCTTCCTTGACGCTGCCACCGTTGCCGGACTGCTCAAAAACTAGCACTTCTTTGCCTTTTCTTCTCCTGTTGTTCCGCCGCCGGTTTTTCCTCGTCGGGGCAGCATCTTCGCTGTCAGATCCTCCTGCTCCTATATTTTCTCCGGGGAGTCTCCTCCCTTCCTCAGCACGCGCACACTTGTCGGCCAGTGCATATAACTCACTGACGTCCCTGATCTTGCACATCGCCATTTCCTCCCGCTGTCAGGACCCCGACTCAATGCCACATCGATCTAGCATGTAACACCTCATATCACTTTGCGGCCTCACGCACGGTATTCCCACGGGTGTCGCCTTACCTTTGCCCGGGACCGTTTGCGTCTTTTGGCACACGTATATGATAGTGTCGCTAGCATCCATATGATAAGGAGCCTGGGCTGACATGGCTAGTCATAAACCCAAAGTGGCACAAACTTACAGGGACAGGCATCCATGACCCAACATCGAACGTGTCGGTCATCAGCGAGTGAATCCAGGCTGTAGCACTGGGCTAGCAGGACTCCGGTGAACCGGGCTGTAGCGGGCTAACAGGACTCCGGTATTCATCGCGTGACATTTCCCCGAAGGGACAGACACAGGAACAAAGAAGGACACATGCCGGCCAGCCTAAGTGTTCCGGAGCAGTAGCAAGCTACCCTGGCTCGGTGGAAACACTAGGAGAAATTTCCCGGTAAGAGGGGCTACTAAGGATAAACAACTAGATAGTCATATCCCACACATACCAAGCATTTCAATAACATACACACAATATGCTCGATATGTGCAAGTACAACATGGCATCACAACATGACTCTACGACACAAGTATTTAATCAATAGGCTCCGAGGAGCGAGATATTACAAACAGGGGGTCTCACGACCCAACATTTAGAGCATACAAATCAAAGCACAAGCGGAAGCTATCATGTCTGAGTACAGACATCTATAAATGAAAAAGGCTGAGAAGCCTGACTATCTACCAAATCCTGCCGAGGGCACAAGATCGTAGCTGAGGTAACAAGCTAAACGTCGAAGTCCATGTGGAGCTACTAGCGAGACCGAAGTCTCTCTGCAAAAACATAAAATAGGCAAACGTGAGTACAAATGTACCCAGCAAGACTTACATCAGAACTAACTACATATGCATCATTATCAACAAGGGGATGGTGGGGTTTAACTGCAGCAAGCTAGCTTTGACTCGGTGGCTATCCTGAACTACGACTGCAAGTAACTCTTTTGAGGTGGCGCACACGAGTCCACATATTCACCATATCAATACACCACTATGGATCCGCTCCCGTCTCCCTACGAGAACGCCATCCATAGCACTCACGCTTATCTTGCGTATTTTAGAGTATCCACTTTCACTTGTCTATGAACTGATATAAGCAACCCAGAAGTCCTTTTCCGCGGACACGGCTATTCGAATAGATGATGTTAACCCTGCAGGGGTGTACTTCTTCACACACGCTCTCACCACTTACCGCCGTTTACACGACATGTACTCGGCAACCTTCAAGCGGAAGCCCAACGTGGGTGTCGGCCACAGCCTACCCAAACACTTGAGTCTCTAGTCCAGGTTTATCGCCTATTCAGGTTCCATCCATGAGGAGATCCGGCCGGAGTTTCGCTCACAGCCCCAAACGATGTGAACAGGGTTCCGTGACACCAAACGGGCGCCCGACTTACCCGGCCACGTGCCTACCGCATCACAGCCCACCCCTACGGTCAGCGCTGCGCACGGCCTCCAGCATACTACAAACACCAGAAACTACTTGCAACTCCTGGACAGAGGACAAGGGTGATTAAGAAGCTGAGAGGGTCCATTGGTTTCGGGCCCAATGCGTGGTAGTAGCTGAATCATGGATCACAAACACAGAAATCAGTTCCTGAGGACGGCTGCAATGAGACAACCCACCATGTACTCCTACATGGCCTCTCACCGCTACCTTTACCAAATCGTGTTCACACACTTAGCTCTCAACAGTAGGACATGTTCACACACCTCTGATTCATCCCCGATGAATCAGACCCGACTCAACTCTAAGCAGTAGCAGGCATGACAAACAACATGAATGAGTAGGCACAATAGGGCTCAAACAACTCCTACTCATGCTAGTGGGTTTCATCTATTTACTATGGCAATGACAGGTCATGCAAAGGATAAAGGGGTTCAGCTACCGCAGCAAGTAACAGAGGAATCGGTGTTGTCCTAATGCAGTAAAAGAGAGCAGGAGCGAGAGAGTGGGATTTTATCGGAATGAACAAGGGGGTTTTGCTTGCCTGGCACTTCTGAAGATAACATTGAGTCTTCATCAGTGTCAACGATCACATCATCGGTATCACGTCTATCGAGAGGGGACAAATACCGGCAACACAGAAGGGAACACAATCAATGCAATGCACAATATGATGCATGATCATGACTTGGGAAAATGAATGTGTTTTGGGCTAATGCAACTAGCAACAGATTAAATGAAGTTGGTTTGAATACAAGATTCAAATTCAAACTCCATATGTGATTATTCAAATGCCATTTAATTGATTTGTGCTATACAGCAGCTATAAGTTGTTCTAACATGCATGAAAATGGTACAGATGGATTCCTTGAATTTTTCTGATAATTTTTCATATATAAAGTATTTAATTTGGAGTTACAGTTGAATTTCTATGATTTTTAGAAGTTTATACAATTTTCTGGAATTTCCTGAATTATTTTAAAACCAGAAAATGATTTATTGCGTGAGCACTAGGTCATGCTGATGTCAGCAGGTCAACTAGGCGGGTCTAGGTCAAACCTGACAGTGGGTCCCGTGTGTCAGTGACTCAGTTGGTTAACCGGGTTGATTAGGGTTAAACTAATACTAACGAAAATGTCAGCAGGGCTGGGCCCACATGTCAGTGGCTTAAATAATTAACTAAATTAATTAGCGTTAACTAATCTAACACCTAAACTAATTAACAGGGGCTGGCCCCACCTGTCATCGACCCAGGGGGGGTTCCGCCGTGGTCAAGTGGGTCAACCCCACCGGCGACATGACGCCGGCGAGGCCAGATGCGGCGGCGGGCTTCGGAAATCGCCCTCAGGGCATCATTTCGAGCGCGGTTAGTTGCATTCAAACGCACGCAGTGGCACGCGTCGAACGGTGGTGGTGGCCGGACCTATGGTGGCCGGAGCCGACGAGGGCGAGCTCCAAGGCGGCGGCCGGAGTTCGGGTGTGCTTGGAATCGGCGTTGTGGTGCACGGTGAGACGAACGGGTGGGCTAGATCGGCTCCTGGGAGCAGCGCGAGCGCGATGACATGCTCAGGGGCAAGCTGGGCTTGCTCAAGCCATGGTGACGACTTCGCCGGCGGCGAGCACAACTCGGCTATGTGCATCTGTGGCTAGGGCGCGAAATCGACGCGGGGAGAAGAGGGGAATCGACCGGAGGCTCACAGGGGTTGCGACGGTGGCCTCGGGGAGCTCGGGGAGGCGTCAGGGAGGGCACACGGTCGCCAGTGATCTCGGCGGCCGAAGCTTGAAGAAGAGGTCGGGGAAGCCGCTGCAGGGCGCGTCCACTCGTGTGGCTTGGCGGGGACAGTGTAGAGGTCAGCGGCGGAGCTTCTGGAACTGGCGGAAGGGCGAGGGTGGGCTGGTGGCTGTGGCTATGGGGAACGGCGGCGACGGCGACTCTCGGGTGAGCTCGGGGAAGGGAGTCAGGGGAGGGAGAGAGGGTGCAGCGAGTGAGGCAGAGGTGAGAGGGGGTCGGGGAGGCGCGTGGCGTCACCGGGGCGTCGAGGAGGAAGCAGGAGGTGGCCAGGGGAAGCAGGAGGTGGCCGAGGCCTCTCGGGCGCGCGCCACGCCTCGGTCCTTCTAGCGAGGAGGAAGACGACAGGGGGAGTGGAGATGGGCTGGGCCGTGCTGGGCCAGGTAAGTGGGCGCCAGGTAAGTTAGGTAGGTGGCCTGGTGGCCTTCTCTCCCTTTCTTTTATTTCTATTTAATTCTGTTTTCTATTTTCTGTAGTTTGTTTTGATTTAGTTTTAGACACTAAATCATTTTAATAAATTCTGTAGGTTTTTATGTGGCTTGCTAAAATATATACAAAGCCACTCACAAACTTCCAGAATTAATTGGAGTCATATTTAATATATATTAAATATAAATCCAAAGCAAATAGTTATTGGATTAATTCAAATGGCCCAAAATAATTAACTCTGAGATACCAAAAATATTGTTTTGAGTTTTACCTCTTTGCAATATTTTCAGAGACTAAGAGGAACATTTTCTTGGACTTCTTTGAGAAGATTTTAATGTTGATCATTTTTAGAAGGTTTCTGAGGCTTTGAAAATCCCTCAATTCAAATTTCATTTGAATTAAAACATGATGCTCACATGAGGCCTAGCCTAGTGCATAAGAGGAACAGGGATGTGAAAACTCACCCCCACTAAACAAAAATCTCGTCCCGAGATTCAAGCGTAGGGTAAGGTGAAGGGGAAACGCAAACTAGTATAATCTTCACGATCCAGGGTGCACTTCATAAGAGCGTTGATTCGATCACCATCATTGTCTCGAAGTCTTTCTCTGAGAACTCCAACTAACATGACAAGAAGAGGGAAGGAAAACTCTAGAAGAATTAATCTTCTCAAGGATCGAACAACTCAGGATTAACTCACGGAATGGGACATAGCAACATCTCTCGAGCTGAGAGACGAAGCACACCTCTAGAGGAATGGAGTGGAATAGATGACGAAGGTTCACTAGGTAGACAACGATTCCACACCTAAGAAGGTGGTAAACAATTGTCAACGTAGCGAGGAGTTGAGTTGCCATGATACCACAACGAGGCACCTTAGGGATGGTGACTCGTAGAAATATCCCCTTAAGTGGCAAAAAGAATTACCTTTGATATAGAGATCATTGAGACTCTCTATATCAGCCTAAGGTAAATCACAGCAATCGATTGGCGGGGGTCGGTAGAATGGCATACTCGGACTTGAATGATATGGATTACCTTGTTGAAGACAACGTAATGGATGAATTTGCTTATCACCGGAAATGGAAGAGACCCATGGTAGAATGGCCCATTGGCGGTGCAAGCTGGGGACAAAATGCAAATGCTGGGAATGATTCTAGTAACTGGGGAGAGGCTCAACAATAGAGAGTTATTCCACTATTGGAATGGTTATAGCATAACCGAGGAAATCTGGGGCAATCCCAGTTAGTACCGATGATAACACGTAGCGCTTGTGCGTGCTCTCAAGAACTTGAGCATTTCCATAATCATCAAGGTTTCACCAACATCCATGTCAAAGGTGCTGACCACACAACATACTACCATGATGAATAGCGATGGACGATGCAGATGCAAAGGAGGATAACACTTTCTCGGATTTCACCTTAGCGAAGCCAAGGGAACGAAATCTAGATGATCGACCGAGAGACATTTAGCACTCCGCTTCTAATGTTCTCCTTGATGTGCTAGCGTAATCCACCCATAGATATGGTTTGATATCTAGAACATCAAGTAAAAAGGTCGGACTTCGGGATCTCAAAAATCATAAGGCACAACTAGGAAGTAAATCCTACGAAGTCCTTATGGGAAGGTGGCCAACTTCCTCAAACAAGATACTATAATAATAGGTCTACCGGATGGGTGTATTGGCCACGACATCCACCTTACCGGTTATCGAGAGACCAATATTATAGTTCTTGGGAAATGTTCCAACCATCACATCTGCCTGAGATTCAGATCTGGTTGGTGTCAGGATATTCCAGACTCATCGAGTCTAGGAAGAAAAACGAAAGTTTGCAACACAAATCGACGAGATGACGTTGCGAGATTCTCGGGAAATGAACTACGATAGTAAGCTCCAAAACATGAGCTGGTTCTGCTACAAACATGTGAACACGTTGTCCCAGACAAGCATGACCACAAACTAGTCTTATAATAAAACACTACCGAGTTCAGGAGGGGGAACCATCAGCGAGGATATCGAAGTTTTGTACAAATCCGTCTGGTACCTTCGGGACTAGCACTTAGAACTTATTAACCTTGAACAAATCAATCAGTGGCTTGGTGTGCTAGGGACACATATAGAATGGAGGTTGCAAGTCTCCGAACCACAGAATACTTCGCACGTATGCATGACTGATTTGGGATGATTCCAAAGGAAACAACATTGACTTTCTCGAATCCACGGCGGCAACTTGCATCAAATGCACATGAACTGGAGGAAGTCACTTCTTACATCCGAACATATGCTTCATGAACTAGCATGAAGAAATGCTTTCAAAAGTTTCCAACACTAGCTTAATGTTTAACAAATCATGGAGGAGATAAGGATGTTGTCAATGGGCTCAACAACAATTCATCCGGGTTTCCTTTTAAAAGGAATTCCATAGTTAAGTGAACACGGTGATAGCATTGGTCAGACCAAAGAATATAATGGTGTATGCTCGAGGAAAACCCACGAGTAAGACAACATTATGAACATCGTTGGTTCTGACTTGATTTGAGGATAGCCCACACCCAAATCAAAGGTTGGACAAGATGATAGGTCTATTAACTGATCACGAGGGTCAGTCGATGAAATATCAATTTTCTTCAACACACACATACAAAGGGTATCCCTTTGAAATGAACTAAGTCAGGTAAGCTTTTATCTTCCAACTCTCCAAGTTGTTGCTTGGCTTAACAAATTAGCTCAGGGGTATCCAACACAGATTCTTGGAGAAAGGATGGTTTACAGAATAAACCAACTTGATCACGAGCTCAACATAACAGTCAGGCGACAACCTGGTGATACTTTCGAGAACATATTCAGAAAATCACGAACCACCGATATGTTACTAAGCTCGAGAACAATCTTGCTTTTCAGGGCAAGACGATATAATCAAATGAGCGAGGACTTGACAAAATCCTAACTCATAATCGAAATGTGCACCAGGAAGATGAACAAGATAGCACGATCAATCTTAGAATGATGATTCAAGAACCAACACGTTAAGAATGAGGTTATTGTCCATTTAACTACCAAGCAACAAGGTTGCTAGGAGTATTGATTTCACACATCACGATTCACTTGTCGACATTCCGGTTATAACCACACGGAACCGAGGAATGAGTAATGATGGCGAGAAGTATCACTGTACCCAGAGTTCATAGGATGGTGTGCAATTCCTATAACAATCCCGATATAAAAGATGGTAATACTCCAAGGTATAACAGAGCAAAAGCTGGATTAGCAATTTGTTCTGCGGAGCACAACTTCTTTGACCCAATCCTGGATATGGAAGAGGTACTAGAGTTTGTTTCTCCTAGTCATTCCGGATAGAATGGCTTGACGGACCACAAGAATAATAGGCATCGATGAATGAATGCATACATACTCTTGACTATCAATTGATAGAGAAGGTCAGCAGACAACTAAAGAGGGACAACTCAAAGGAACATACGATTTTCTGAGTTGTGGATGCATGGTTTAGCATGTCGAA
>NC_041386.1:362996025-363095564 GCF_002162155.2 Triticum dicoccoides | reverse complement strand
CACATCGATCTAGCATGTAACACCTCATATCACTTTGCGGCCTCACGCACGGTATTCCCACGGGTGTCGCCTTACCTTTGCCCGGGACCGTTTGCGTCTTTTGGCACACGTATATGATAGTGTCGCTAGCATCCATATGATAAGGAGCCCGGGCTGACATGGCTAGTCGTAAACCCAAAGTGGCACAAACTTACAGGGACAGGCATCCATGACCCAACATCGAACGTGTCGGTCATCAGCGAGTGAATCCAGGCTGTAGCACTGGGCTAGCAGGACTCCGGTGAACCGGGCTGTAGCGGGCTAACAGGACTCCGGTATTCATCGCGTGACATTTCCCCGAAGGGACAGACACAGGAACGAAGAAGGACACATGCCGGCCAGCCTAAGTGTTCCGGAGCAGTAGCAAGCTACCCTGGCTCGGTGGAAACACTAGGAGAAATTTCTCGGTAAGAGGGGCTACTAAGGATAAACAACTAGATAGTCATATCCCACACATACCAAGCATTTCAATAACATACACACAATATGCTCGATATGTGCAAGTACAACATGGCATCACAACATGACTCTACGACACAAGTATTTAATCAATAGGCTTCGAGGAGCGAGATATTACAAACAGGGGGTCTCACGACCCAACATTCAGAGCATACAAATCAAAGCACAAGCGGAAGCTATCATGTCTGAGTACAGACATCTATAAATGAAAAAGGCTGAGAAGCCTGACTATCTACCAAATCCTGCCGAGGGCACAAGATCGTAGCTGAGGTAACAAGCTAAACGTCGAAGTCCATGTGGAGCTACTAGCGAGACCGAAGTCTCTCTGTAAAAACATAAAATAGGCAAACGTGAGTACAAATGTACCCAGCAAGACTTACATCAGAACTAACTACATATGCATCATTATCAACAAGGGGATGGTGGGGTTTAACTGCAGCAAGCTAGCTTTGACTCGGTGGCTATCCTGAACTACGACTGCAAGTAACTCTTTTGAGGTGGCGCACACGAGTCCACATATTCACCATATCAATACACCACTATGGATCCGCTCCCGTCTCCCTACGAGAACGCCATCCATAGCACTCACGCTTATCTTGCGTATTTTAGAGTATACACTTTCACTTGTCTATGAACTGATATAAGCAACCCAGAAGTCCTTTTCCGCGGACACGGCTATTCGAATAGATGATGTTAACCCTGCAGGGGTGTACTTCTTCACACACGCTCTCACCACTTACCGCCGTTTACACGACATGTACTCGGCAACCTTCAAGCGGAAGCCCAACGTGGGTGTCGGCCACAGCCTGCCCAAACACTCGAGTCTCTAGTCTAGGT
The DNA here is from genome assembly GCF_002162155.2 of Triticum dicoccoides. Classification (NCBI taxonomy): domain Eukaryota; kingdom Viridiplantae; phylum Streptophyta; class Magnoliopsida; order Poales; family Poaceae; genus Triticum; species Triticum dicoccoides. The sequence goes on along the minus strand of NC_041386.1, from coordinate 363,094,229 downwards.
TTATCGCCTATTCGGGTTCCATCCATGAGGAGATCCGGCCGGAGTTTCGCTCACAGCCCCAAATGATGTGAACAGGGTTCCGTGACACCAAACGGGCGCCCGGTTTACCCGGCCACGTGCCTACCGCATCACAGCCCACCCCTACGGTCAGCGCTGCGCACGGCCTCCAGCATACTACAAACACCAGAAACTACTTGCAACTCCTGGACAGAGGACAAGGGTGATTAAGAAGCCGAGAGGGTCCATTGGTTTCGGGCCCAATGCGTGGTAGTAGCTGAATCATGGATCACAAACACAGAACTCAGTTCCTGAGGACGGCTGCAATGAGACAACCCACCATGTACTCCTACATGGCCTCTCACCGCTACCTTTACCAAATCATGTTCACACACTTAGCTCTCAACAGTAGGACATGTTCACACACCTCTGATTCATCCCCGATGAATCAGACCCGACTCAACTCTAAGCAGTAGCAGGCATGACAAACAACATGAATGAGTAGGCACAACAGTGCTCAAACAACTCCTACTCATGCTAGTGGGTTTCATCTATTTACTGTGGCAATGACAGGTCATGCAAAGGATAAAGGGGTTCAGCTACCGCAGCAAGTAACAGAGGAATCGGTGTTGTCCTAATGCAGTAAAAGAGAGCAGGAGCGAGAGAGTGGGATTTTATCGGAATGAACAAGGGGGTTTTGCTTGCCTGGCACTTCTGAAGATAACATTGAGTCTTCATCAGTGTCAACGATCACATCATCGGTATCACGTCTATCGAGAGGGGACAAATACCGGCAACACAGAAGGGAACACAATCAATGCAATGCACAATATGATGCATGATCATGACATGGCAAAATGAATGTGTTTTGGGCTAATGCAACTAGCAACAGATTAAATGAAGTTGGTTTGAATACAAGATTCAAATTCAAACTCCATATGTGATTATTCAAATGCCATTTAATTGATTTGTGCTATACAGCAGCTATAAGTTGTTCTAACATGCATGAAAATGGTACAGATGGATTCCTTGAATTTTTCTGATAATTTTTCATATATAAAGTATTTAATTTGGAGTTACGGTTGAATTTCTATGATTTTTAGAAGTTTATACAATTTTCTGGAATTTCCTGAATTATTTTAAAACCAGAAAATGATTTATTGCGTCAGCACTAAGTCATGCTGATGTCAGCAGGTCAACTAGGCGGGTCCAGGTCAAACCTGACAGTGGGTCCCGCGTGTCAGTGACTCAGTTGGTTAACCGGGTTGATTAGGGTTAAACTAATACTAACGAAAATGTCAGCAGGGCTGGGCCCACATGTCAGTGGCTTAAATAATTAACTAAATTAATTAGCGTTAACTAATCTAACACCTAAACTAATTAACAGGGGCTGGCCCCACCTGTCATCGACCCAGGGGGGGTTCCGCCGTGGTCAAGTGGGTCAACCCCACCGGCGACATGACGCCGGCGAGGCCAGATGCGGCGGCGGGCTTCGGAAATCGCCCTCAGGGCATCATTTCGAGCGCGGTTAGTTGCATTCAAACGCACGCAGTGGCACGCGTCGAACGGTGGTGGTGGCCGGACCTATGGTGGCCGGAGCCGACGACGGCGAGCTCCAAGGCAGCGGCCGGAGTTCGGGTGTGCTTGGAATCGGTGTTGTGGTGCACGGTGAGACGAACGGGTGGGCTAGATCGGCTCCTGGGAGCAGCGCGAGCGCGATGACATGCTCAGGGGCAAGCTGGGCTTGCTCAAGCCATGGTGACGACTTCGCCGGCAGCGAGCACAACTCGGCTATGTGCATCTGTGGCTAGGGCGCGAAATCGACGCGGGGAGAAGAGGGGAATCGACCGGAGGCTCACAGGGGTTGCGACGGTGGCCTCGGGGAGCTCGGGGAGACGTCAGGGAGGGCACACGGTCGCCGGCGATCTCGGCGGCCGAAGCTTGAAGAAGAGGTCGGGGAAGCCGCTACAGGGCGCGTCCGCTCGTGTGGCTTGGCGGGGACAGTGTAGAGGTCAGCGGCGGAGCTTCTGGAACTGGCGGAAGGGCGAGGGAGGGCTGGTGGCTGCGGCTATGGCGAACGGCGGCGACGGCGACTCTCGAGTGAGCTCGGGGAAGGGAGTCAGGGGAGGGAGAGAGGGTGCAGCGAGTGAGGGAGAGGTGAGAGGGGGTCGGGGAGGCGCGTGGAGTCACCGGGGCGTCGAGGAGGAAGCAGGAGGTGGCCAGGGGAAGCAGGAGGTGGCCGAGGCCTCTCGGGCGCGCGCCACGCCTCGGTCCTTCTGGCGAGGAGGAAGACGACAGGGGGAGTGGAGATGGGCTGGGCCGTGCTGGGCCAGGTAAATGGGCGCCAGGTAAGTTAGGTAGGTGGCCTGGTGGCCTTCTCTCCCTTTCTTTTATTTCTATTTAATTCTGTTTTCTATTTTCTGTAGTTTGTTTTGATTTAGTTTTAGACACTAAATCATTTTAATAAATTCTGTAGGTTTTTATGTGGCTTGCTAAAATATATACAAAGCCACTCACAAACTTCCAGAATTAATTGGAGTCATATTTAATATATATTAAATATAAATCCAAAGCAAATAGTTATTGGATTAATTCAAATGGCCCAAAATAATTAACTCTGAGATACCAAAAATATTGTTTTGAGTTTTACCTCTTTGCAATATTTTCAGAGACTAAGAGGAACATTTTCTTGGACTTCTTTGAGAAGATTTTAATGTTGATCATTTTTAGAAGGTTTCTGAGGCTTTGAAAATCCCTCAATTCAAATTTCATTTGAATTAAAACATGATGCTCACATGAGGCCTAGCCTAGTGCATAACAGGAACAGGGATGTGACACCCGCATCCTGCGGTTCCGCACGTTCTGATGGAACGCGCTGATCACCGCGGCAGGGTGGACGTCTGGGATGTTGTGCTGCACACTACTGAATCTCTGAATGTACTTGCGCAGGGGCTCTCCTTCCTTCTGGGCGAGCAGATGAAGATCACTCTCCTGGCCATGAGGCTTGTGTCCGCCTGTAAAGGCGCCGACAAACTGATGGCACAGATCAGCCCAAGAGGATATGGAGTTGTCCGACAAGTGCATGAGCCAGGATCTGACGTTGGGCTTGAGCACCAGCGGGAAGTAGTTGGCAAGGATCTTATCATCTCGTCCCCCGGCAGCTTGCACCGCAATGGTGTAGATGCTGAGGAACTCTGACGGATGCGTCTTGCCGTCGTACTTCTCCGGTACGTCTGGCTTGAAGTTCTTTGTACTGGGCCACTGGACTTGCCGCAGCTCACGAGTGAACGCAGGACAACCTACCGTGTACGGCAGATCACCTGGTTCCCTTGGCGCATGCATGTCAACAGAGGGCCCAGCGCGCTTGTCGGATTGACGCCGCGCTTCTCTTCGGCGCTCGATGCGGGTTCGAGCGTCTTCTTGTTGTCGATCATGAAGAACTTGGCGCTGATCGCGACGAGCTCGTGGATCCGATGATGCAGTGGAGTCGCTGTCGAGGTGGATCCGGCGAGTCGGCGATCTTGGCCTTCGGGGCGGTGATTGCATGGTAGTTGCACCTCCGCCCTTTTCGTCGCCACCTGCTCGCGTCCGGCGGTCCTGCCGCGGCGGCGACGCGCTTGGCTGTCGTGGAGTGTCGCCGTTGGCGTAGCCGATGAGACTCTGAATGGTAGCCCTCCATTCGTCGATCTTGTCCGACGTCGGAGGGTAATCTAGGAGAAGTTGAGCTCGCGCCAAAGCTTCTGCTGGGGTGGTGGGTGGCAGTGGCGGACGGCGCGAGGAGCGGGACGTGCTCGAACTTCTAACTATGTTAGAAGGAGCAGTATCCCGTCCAGGCGACCGTGCCCTGCTCGTGCCAGCACGCTGGCGTGCATGCTGGTCTTGAGCGCCCCGAGATCCACCAGCTTGGTCTGGGGCTATCATGCGTATGGCACTGCTAGTGCCATGACGTTGTTGATCTTGCGCCTCCTGAGAGTGGCGTGGAACATATGCAGTCGCCGAGGTTTGTGCAGCCTTGTTCTTGGACCTGGCGGCATCATGAGCTTCCTCGTCGACGTCCTTTCTTCCGCCGGCATCCATCCCACCACTCGTTTGCTCCAATGGAGGCGGAAGTGACGTGGATGGAGCGGCTGCCGCCGAAGTCTTCTTCTTCGGTGGCATGTTGATGAAGGGAATAAGGATCTAGCTTGTGTGAACGCCGGATTTGGTTCACACAATCTCGACAGCCCCTACCTGGCGCGCCAAAGATGTTGGGGATAACTGATCCTCGAACACCTATGGGGCCGGCGGACCGGGCCCCTTTCGGTTCGGCAGGGGGCGGAGATCGCACGAAGAGCAGATCGAGGCGAGGCACACGAGCAGTTTACCCAGCTTCGGAGCTCTCCAGAGAGATAACACTCCTACTGCTGCTTGTCTGGTTGTATATCTGGTGTTCTTGCTTTCCCAAGCCAGAGTGTGATGTTTTCTAGGCTACGAATGAGTCGAAGTCGACTGTCCAAGGCTCCGAAAATATGAACCCCCCCTACATTGCGCATGGGCCTCCTTTTATACGCTAAAGGGGTCATCGACAGGTGGCAACGCGGAGGAGGGTAAAAACGTAAAAAGCGAGGTAGTTGATACAGTTGCTTGTACAGTGCACCCTACCTAACCCTGATGGCAGGGGACAAGGGCATTAAATGCCCATCTGAGTCGCCTGAACAGTGCAGAAAAGGACCGTTAGGGGCGCCACCGTTCGCCACGATGGTGATCTTGTCAGCTTCGCATGCCACTGCGCACTGCTGGCTGCACAGCCTCCCGCCACGCGTGCCCGGAGAGGCCCTCAGAGCGACACATTGGTGGATGCGCTGGAGCATGGTCGCAGAGTGGCCGCCTGCCGCGGTAAGCGCCTTGCCGCTGTCGTTATCTTCGCTGGGCCCAAAAGCTCGTCGCTCACCGAGCCTCGGTGTACCTTGTTTAGTCTTCCCGGCAAGCTCCTCTTGCCGGGGCCTTGCTGCCTTGCCGGAGCGCGTGGCGCGTCACGGCAAGTTCCTTGGAGTGCCTTGGTTGGCCTTCCCGGCAAGCTCCTCTTGCCGGGGTCTTGTCTCCTTAGCTTAAATACTTTGTTCTTGGCTGGCTCCAAGGGAACCTTGGGGGGTCTTGGCGTTCGCCCGGCTAGCCTTTGCCGCGGGGTGCTGCAACTGCCCGTGCACAAGTTCGGGGTACTAGGGTACCCCTATTCTAGTACACCGACAGGTAATCAAGTTATTCATGTGATTGATACTACCTTTGAGATGGTTGAGGGGTTCGTTATATTTTTGTAATTCAACCATGTGTTTATGCAAATCACCAAGTTTGTCCAGCATTTGAACTCCCTCTAGGGTGAAAGTAAACCCTTCTTTTGAGGCAGAATCCCAAAAATTCCTTCTAAAATTTCATAGGCAGCATTGGCATCAAGCTCAATAAAATTCCCTTTAGCGGCAAAATCTAGGAGTTGTCTATGATGCAAAGCCAATCCTATGTAAAAATTACGAAGCAAGACCTTAGCGCACCCCTTTAAATTGGAAATAGGATAAGATTCCATAAACCTATACCAAACAGATTTCAAAATTTATCCTTGTCTTTTCTTGAAGTAAAGCACTTCAAAATCTGGTGACAAAGGAGGAGTAAGCACGCTAGCCATTATGACTAGAAAGCAAGAACATAGATCGATCTGGCAAGAAAACAGCAAACGAAAAAGAGGGGCGAATAAAATGGCAAATTTGTTTGAAGTGGGGGAGAGGAAAACAAGAGGCAAATGGCAAATAATGTAAATTGCGAGGAGATGAGATTTGTGATTAGGAACCTGATATATGTTGAAGATCCTCCCCCGCAACAGCGTCAGAAATTCCGTTTGATGTCGCTTGAAGCTACGTCGGTATTTCCCCAAAGAGGAAGGGATGATGCAGCACATCGGCGGTAGGTATTTCTCTCAGATATGAAACCAAGGTTATCGAACCAGTAGGAGAACCGAGGAACACAACGTAAACAGCACCTGCACACAAATAACAACTACTCACAACCCGACATGTAAAAGGGGTTGTCAATCCCTTTCGGGTAGCGGCGCCCCAAGATTGGCAAACGGATGTGAGAGAGTATAAATATTGATAGATCGAATGCCAAATAAAATAGATTGTAGCAAGATACTTTTGTATTTTTGGTTTAATAGATCTGAAAATAAATGAAAAGGAATAGTATATCGCAAAGGCAAATATATGAGAAAGAGACCCGGGTGCCGTAGGTTTCACTAGTGGCTTCTCTCGAGAAAAATAGCAAATGGTGGGTGAACAAATTACTGTTGGGAAATTGATAGCACTTCAAATACTCATGACGATATCCAGGCAATGATCATTACATAGGCATCATGTCCAAGATTAGTAGACCAACTCTTGCCTGCATCTACTACTATTACTCCACACATCGACCGCTATCCAGCATGCATCTAGTGTATTAAGTTCATGGAGAAATAGAGTAATGCAATAAGAATGATGACATGATGTAGACAAGATCTGTCTATGTAGAGATAGACCCCATCGTTTTATCCTTAGTAGCAACGATACATACATGTCGGTTCACCTTCTGTCACTGGGATCAAGCACCGTAAGATCGAACCCACTACAAAGCACCTCTTCCCATTGCAATATAAATAGATCAAGTTGGCCAAACAAAACCCAAATGTTGGAGAAGAAATACGAGGCTATAAGCAATCATGCATAAAAGAGATGAAAGAAACTCAAATACTTTCATGGATATAAAAAGATAGATCTGATCATAAACTCAAAGTTCATCAATCCCAACAAACATACCGCAAAAGAGTTACATCATATGGATCTCCAAGAGACCATTGTATTGAGAATCAAGAGAGAGAGAGAGGAAGCCATCTAGCTACTAACTACGGACCCAAAGGTCCACAAAGAACTACTCACGCATCATTGGAGAGGCACCAATGGAGGTGGTGAACCCCATCCGAGATGGTGCCTAGGTTGGATCTGGTGGTTCTAGACTCTGCGACGGCTGGATGAATATTTCGTCAACTCCCCTAGGGTTTGGTAATATTGGGGTATTTATAGAGCAAAGAGGCGGTCTGGGGGGCACCCGAGGTGGGCACAACCCACCAGGGTGCGCCTAGGCCTCATGGCGCGCCCTGGGGGGTTGTGCTCTCCTCGGAGCACCCCCAAGCACAGCCAGGGCCCATTATGTTCCTTCTGGTCCAAAAAATCTCCGTAAAGTTTCATTGCGTTTGGACTCCGTTTGGAATTGATTTTCTGCGATGTAAAAACCATGGAAAAAACAGCAACTGGCACATGGCACTATGTCAATAGGTTAGTACCAAAAATGATATAAAATGACTATAAAATGATTATAAAACATCCAAGATTGACAATATAACATCATGGAACAATCAAAAATTATAGATATGGTTGAGACGTATCAGCATCCCCAAGCTTAACTCCTACTTGTCCTCGAGTAGGGAAGTGATAAAAACAGAATTTTTGATGTGGAATGCTGCCTAACATGTCATATCATATTATTTTCTTTATAACATGGACACTTGGACTTTTATGTTATTCAAAGCAATTGTCTAGTTTTGACATGATAATTTAAATACTCAAGCGTATCCACAAGCAACCATGTCTTTCAAAATATCAACGCTAAAATAAGTTATCCCTAGCCTATCATGCTCAACCATTGATCCATCCATGAAATACACTCGCATATTAGCTACACCCAATACTCAAGTACGATCATATAGCCTCCTAGTTTGTGCTTTTATAAGAGAAGATGGAGACTCAAATTCAAAAATAAAAATTGCATAAAGTAAAAGAAAGGCCCTTCGTAGAGGGATGTAGGGATTTGTAGAGGTGCCAGAGCTCAAATCAAAATACTTAGAGATAAAAACATTTTGTGAGGTGTATCCATCCCACCAACGAAAACGACTTAGAGTGCCCAACACTTTCCATGCTTAGATATATCATAGGTAGTTCCCAAACAGAAAATAAAGTTTATTCCTTTTTCCACCATACTTTCAATTTCCATGGCTAACCGTATCCACGGGTCCCTTCCATACCAACACTTTCCAAGGAATTTATTATTTGACAACACAAAGTAAATTCTTTTTTTTTTTTCATTTCGGGACTGGCAATCCTTAATACCCTTGCCTTACTCTAGTGCAATGACAAGTGAATAAACACTCATCGTGAGAATAACACATCCATGGAAAATATTATCCACCCCTCACAGCTCCGCGAGCGAAATGAACACACAAAAGAGGAGTTTATTTTGAAAATTAGAGATGGCACATGCAAATCTGCTTAGAATGGCAAAAGAATACCGCATATAGGTAGATATAATGGACTCATGTGGTAAAACTGGTTTAATGGATTTTGGATGCACAAGTAGAGATGATACTTAGTGAAAAATGAAGGCTAACAAAATATTGGGAAGCGACCAACCAAGAAATGGATAATCTCACAAGCAAGCATTCAGCATAATTAACACTGAATAATGCACCACAAGTAGGATATAATTTAATTGCATGACTATTGACTTTCGTGCTTGCATAGTGAATCACAAACCTTAACACCAATATTCTTACTAAAGCATAATTACTCATCAAGATGACTCACATATCACATCATCATATCTCAAAACTATTACTAAAAATCAAGTGTATTTTGTCCAATGATCTTATGAAAGTTTTTATTATATCCTTCTTGGATATCTCACTTTGGGCCTAATTTCATGTGTTGCTTTTCATAAGCTCAAGCAAATATAAGTGAAGGTCATGAGCATTATATTTCTTTCTTTCTCTCAAATCAATTTAAGTGAAGCAAGAGAGGATTTCTTGATAGTTTTACTAACTCTCAAATAACAACTACTCGCAACCCGACGTGTAAAAGGGGTTGTCAATCCCATTCGGGTAGCGGCGCCCCAAGATGGGCAAACCGATGTGAGAGAGTATAAATACTGATAGATCAAACGCCAAATAAAATAAATTGCAGCAAGGTATTTTTGTATTTTTGGTTTAATAGATCTGAAGATAAATGCAAAGGAATAGTAGATCGCAAAGGCAAATACATGAGAAAGAGACACGAGGGCCGTAGGTTTCACTAGTGGCTTCTCTCGAGAAAAATAGCAAACGGTGGGTGAACAAATTACTGTTGGGCAATTGATAGAACTTTAAATACTCATGACGATATCCAGGCAATGATCATTACATAGGCATCACATTCAAGATTACTAGACCGACTCCTGCCTGCATCTACTACTATTACTCCACACATCGACCGCTATCCAGCATGCATCTAGTGTATTAAGTTCATGGAGAAACAAAGAAATGCAATAAGAATGATGACATGATGTAGACAAGATCTGTCTATGTAGAGATAGACCCCATCGTTTTATCCTTAGTAGCAACGATACATACATGTCAGTTCCCCTTCTCTCACTGGGATCAAGCATCGTAAGATCGAACCCACTGCAAAGCACCTCTTCCCATTGCAAGATAAATAGATCAAGTTGGCCAAACGAAACCCAAATGTCAGAGAAGGAATACGAGGCTATAAGAAATCATGCATAAAAGAGATCAAAGAAACTCAAATACTTCCATGGATATAAAAAGATAGATCTGATCATAAACTCAAAGTTCATCGATCCCAACAAACACACCACAAAAGAGTTACAACATATGGATCTCCAAGAGACCACTGTATTGAGAATCAAGAGAGAGAGAGAGAGCAAGCCATCTAGCTACTAACTACAGACCCGAAGGTCCACAAAGAACTACTCACGCATCATTGGAGAGGCACCAATGGAGGTGGTGAACCCCATCCGAGATGGTGCCTAGATTGTATCTGGTGGTTCTAGACTCTGCGACGGCTGGATGAATATTTCGTCAACTCCCCTAGGGTTTTGGTAATATTGGGGTATTTATAGAGTAAAGAGGCGGTCTGGGGGGCACCCGAGGTGGGCACAACCCACCAGGGCGCGCCTAGGCCTCATGGCGCGCCCTGGTGGGTTGTGCTCCCCTTGGAGCACCCCCAAGCACAGCCAGGGCCCATTATGTTCCTTCTAGTCCAAAAAATCTCCGTAAAGTTTCATTGTGTTTGGACTCCATTTGGTATTGATTTTCTGCGATGTAAAAAACATGGAAAAATAGGAACTGGCACTTGGCACTATGTCAATAGGTTAGTACCAAAAAAGATATAAAATGACTATAAAATGATTATAAAACATCCAAGATTGACAATATAACAACATGGAACAATCAAAAATTATAGATATGGTTGAGATGTATCAACATCCCCAAGCTTAACTCCTACTTGTCCTCAAGTAGGGAAGTGATAAAAACAGAATTTTTGATGTGGAATGCTGCCTAACATGTCATATCATATTCTTTTCTTTATAGCATGGACATTTGGACTTTTATGTGATTCAAAGCAATCATCTAGTTTTGACATGATAATTTAAATACTCAACCATATCAACAAGCAACCATGTCTCTCAAAATATCAACGCTAAAATAAGTTATCCCTAGCCTATCATGCTCAACCATTGATCCATCCATGAAACACACTCGCATATTAGCTACACCCAATACTCAAGTACGATCATATAGCCTCCTAGTTTGTGCTTTTATAAGAGAAGATGGAGACTCAAATTGGGAAGTAGGGATTGTGGAGGTGCCAGAGCTCAAAGCGAAACACTTAGAGATAAAAACATTTTGGGAGTTGTATCCATCCCACCAACAAAAACAACTTAGAGTTCCCAACACTTTCCATGCTTATATATATCATAGGTGGTTCCCACTTTCAATCCCACCAACCAACTAAGCTTGGGGATGCCCCCGAGTGGCATCCCCTCTTTCTTCCAATGACCATCTGTATTTTACTCAAAGCTATATTTTTATTCGTCACATACTCTGTGTTTTTCTTGGAGCGTCTTGTATGTGACCGACAGTCATTGGAAGAAAGAGGGGATGCCACTCATAGGAGGTTCCCAAACAGAAAATGAAGTTTATTCCTTTTTCCATCATACTTTCACTTTCCATGGCTAACGGTATCCATGGGTGCCTTCCATACCAACACTTTCCAAGTAATTTCTTATTTGACACCATAAAGTAAATTCATTTTTTTCCATTTTGGGACTGGGCATCCTTAATACCTTTGCCTTACTCTCGTGCAATGACAAGTGAATAAACATTCATCGTGAGAATAACACATCTAGCATGGAAAATATTAGTCACCCCTCACAGCTCCGCGAGCGAAATGAACACACAAAAGAGGAGTTTATTTTGAAAATTAGAGATGGCACATGCAAATCTGCTTAGAATGGCAAAAGAATACCGCATATAGGTAGATATAGTGGACTCATGTGGCAAAACTGGTTTAAAGGATTTTGGATGCACAAGTAGAGATCATACTTAGTGCAAAATGAAGGCTAGCAAAAGATTGGGAAGCGACCAACCAAGAAACGGATAATCTCATAAGCAAGCATTAAGCATAATTAACACCGAATAATGCACCACAAGTAGGATATAATTTCATTGCATGACTATTGACTTTCGTGCTTGCATAGTGAATCACAAACCTTAACACCAATATTTTTGCTAAAGCATAATTACTCATGAAGATAACTCACATATCACATCATCATATCTCAAAATTATTACTAAAAATCAAGTGTATTTTGTCCAATGATCTTATGAAAGTTTTTATTATATCCTTCTTGGATATCTATTACTTTGGGCCTAATTTTCATGTGTTCCTTTTCATAAGCTCAAGCAAATATAAGTGAAGGTCATGAGCATAATATTTCTTTCTTTCTCTCAAATTAATTTAAGTGAAGCAAGAGAGGATTTCTTGAAAATTTTACTAACTCTCAAATAAATCTAAGTGAAGAAAGATAGCATTTCTTCAAAAATACTAAGCACACCGTGCTCAAAAAGATATAAGTGAAGCACTAGAGCAAGTCCATGGCTCATATAAGATTTTTGTTCTTTGCAACTGGCTCATAAGAGATTTAAGTGAAGAAAAAAGATCAATTCTAACAAGTCATGGCATTATTTTGGCTCTCCTAAATAGGTGTGTCCAGCAAGGGATCAAGACTTAAAAACACAAAATAAAACAAGCAAATACTCATCTCATACAAGACGCTCCAAGCAAAACACAGAGTATGTGACAAATAAAAATATAGCTTTGAGTAAAATACCGATGGTCATTGGAAGAAAGAGGGGATGCCACTCGGGGGCATCCCCAAGCTTAGTTGGTTGCTCATTTTTGGATAGTAGCTTGGGATGCTGGGGCATCCCCAAGCTTAGGCTCTTCTACTGCTTATTCCTTCATCCATCGTAAGATAACCCAAAACTAGAAAACTTCAATCACACAAAACTCAACAAAACCTTCATGAGATCCCTTAGTATAAGAAAATAGATCACTACTATAAGTGCTTTATCAAACCAATTCGTATTTTGTTCTTGCATTGTATCTAATGTATTCAAACTTTTCTATGGCAAAAACTAATCAAAGAAAACCATAGATCCATCAAAATAAGCACACAACGCAAAGAAAACAGAACAATCTGTAGCAATTTGACTATTTCAAATACTTCTGTAACTCCAAAAATTCTGAAACATTAGGACGACCTTATAAATTTGTATATTGATCTACTGCAAAAGGAATGGGTATTTTATCGCTCTCTGGTAAAAAACAAGAATTATTTTCGTGAGCGCAAAAGTTTCCGTTTTTCACGAAGATCAAACAACCATCACCCAAAAAGATCCTAAAGGCTTTACTTGGCACAAAAACTAATTAAAACATAAAAAACACAATCATAACAGTAGCATAATTGTGCTAACACTCAAAAATAGGAAGCAAAAAGCAAAAATAAATTTTTATTCATTGGGTTGCCTCACAACAAGCGCTATAGTTTTATGCCCTTGGCTAGGCATAAAGCAAGGATCTAAGTTTTGTCTTCCGATGTTTTGGCAACTTTTGTAAGGGTTTTCTCAAACCCAGGAGGCTCTTTACGCTTCCCAAAATTCTCTAGAATAGAAACCATCTTTACATCCAATATATCCAATCGCTTGTTGCAAAGAGTAATCAAGGTATTCATGTGATTGATACTACCTTTGAGATGGTTGAGGGGTTCGTTATATTTTTGTAATTCAACCATGTGTTTATGCAAATCACCAAGTTTGTCCAGCATTTGAACTCCCTCTAGGGTGAAAGTAAACCCTTCTTTTGAGGCGGAATCCCAAAAATTCCTTCTAAAATTTCATAGGCAGCATTGGCATCAAGCTCAATAAAATTCCCTTTAGCGGCAAAATCTAGGAGTTGTCTATGATGCAAAGCCAATCCTATGTAAAAATTATGAAGCAATACCTTAGCGCCCCCCTTTAAATTGGAAATACGATAAGATTCCATAAGCCTATACCAAGCATCTTTCAAATTTTCTCCTTGTCTTTGCTTCAAGTAAAGCTCTTCAAAATCTGGTGACAAAGGAGGAGTAGGCACGCTAGCCATTATGACAAGAAAGCAAGAACACAGATCGATCTGGCAAGAAATCAGCGAACGAAAAAGAGGGGCGAATAAAAAAACAATTTTTTTGAAGTGGGGGAGAGGAAAATGAGAGGCAAATGGCAAATAATGTAAATTGTGAGGAGATGGGATTTGTGATTAGGAACCTGGTATATGTTGAAGATCCTCCCCGGCAACGGCGCCAGAAATTCATTTTGATGTCTCGTGAAGCTACGTCGGTATTTAGCCAAAGAGGAAGGGATGATGCAGCACAACGGCGGTAGGTATTTCTCTCAGATATGAAACCAATGTTATCGAACCAGTAGGAGAACCAGGCAACACAATGTAAACAACACCTGCACACAAATAACAACTAGTCGCAACCCGACGTGTAAAAGGGGTTGTCAATCCCTTTCGAGTACCGGCACCCCAAGATGGGCAAATGGACGTGAGAGAGTATAAATATTGATAGATCGAAAGCCAAATAAAATAAATTGCAGCACGGTATTTTTGTATATTTGGTTTAATAGATCTGAAAATAAATGCAAAGAAATAGTAGATCGCAAAGGTAAATATACGAGAAAGAGACCCGGGGGCCGTAGGTTTTACTAGTGGCTTCTCTCGAGAAAAATAACAAACGGTGGGTGAACAAATTATTGTTGGGCAATTGATAGAACTTCAAATACTCATGATGATATCCAGGCAATGATCATTACATAGGCATCATGTCCAAGATTTGTAGACCGACTGCTGCCTGCATCTACTACTATTACTCCACACATCGAACGCTATCCAGCATGCATCTAGTGTATTAAGTTCATGGAGAAACGGAGTAATGCAATAAGAATGATGACATGATGTATACAAGATCTATCTAAGTAGAGATAGACCCCATCGTTCTATCCTTAGTAGCAACGATACATACATGTCGGTTCCCCTTCTGTCACTGGGATCAAGCACCGTAAGATCGAACCCACAACATAGCACCTTTCCCATTGCAAGATAAATAGATCAAGTTGGCCAAACAAAACCCAAATGTCGCAGAAGAAATATGAGGCTATAAGCAATCATGCATAAAAGAGATGAAAGAAACTCAAATACTTTCATGGATATAAAAAGATAGATCTGATCATAAACTCAAAGTTCATCAATCCCAACAAACATACCGCAAAAGAGTTACATCATATGGATCTCCAAGAGACCATTGTATTGAGAATCAAGAGAGAGAGAGGAAGCCATCTAGCTACTAACTACGGACCCAAAGGTCCACAAAGAACTACTCACGCATCATTGGAGAGGCACCAATGGAGGTGGTGAACCCCATCCGAGATGGTGCCTAGGTTGGATCTGGTGGTTCTAGACTCTGCGACGGCTGGATGAATATTTCGTCAACTCCCCTAGGGTTTGGTAATATTGGGGTATTTATAGAGCAAAGAGGCGGTCTGGGGGGCACCCGAGGTGGGCACAACCCACCAGGGCGCGCCTAGGCCTCATGGCGCGCCCTGGGGGGTTGTGCTCTCCTCGGAGCACCCCCAAGCACAGCCAGGGCCCATTATGTTCCTTCTGGTCCAAAAAATCTCCGTAAAGTTTCATTGCGTTTGGACTCCGTTTGGAATTGATTTTCTGCGATGTAAAAACCATGGAAAAAACAGCAACTGGCACATGGCACTATGTCAATAGGTTAGTACCAAAAATGATATAAAATGACTATAAAATGATTATAAAACATCCAAGATTGACAATATAACAGCATGGAACAATCAGAAATTATAGATATGGTTGAGACGTATCAGCATCCCCAAGCTTAACTCCTACTTGTCCTTGAGTAGGGAAGTGATAAAAACAGAATTTTTTATGTGGAATGCTGCCTAACATGTCATATCATATTCTTTTCTTTATAGCACGTACATTTGGACTTTTATGTGACTCAAAGCAATTATCTAGTTTTGACATGATAATTTAAATACTCAAGCATATCAACAAGCAACCATGTCCTTCAAAATATCAATGCTAAAATAAGTTATCCCTAGCCTATCATGCTGAACCATTGATCCATCCATGAAACATAATCGCATATTAGCTACACCCAATACTCAAGTACGATCATATAGCCTCCTAATTTGTGCTTTTATAAGAGAAGATGGAGACTCAAATTCAAAAATAAAAATTGCATAAAGTAAAAGAAAGGCCCTTTACAGAGGGAAGTAGGGATTTGTAGAGGTGCGAGAGCTCAAAGCGAAAAACTTAGAGATAAAAACATTTTGGGAGGTGTATCCAACCCACCAACGATAACAACTTAGAGTTTCCAACACTTTCCATGCTTAGATATATCATAGGCGGTTCCCAAACATAAAATAAAGTTTATTCCTTTTTCCACCATACTTTCACTTTCCATGGCTAACCGTATCCATGGGTGCCTTCCATACCAAGACTTTACAAGGAATTTATTATTTGACAACATAAATTAAATTCATTTTTTTTCATTTCGGGACTGGCAATCCGTAATACCTTTGCCTTACTCTAGTCCAATAACAAGTGAATAAACACTTACCGTGAGAATACCATATCTAGCATGGAAAATATTAGCCACCCCTCATAGCTCCGCGAGCAAAATGAGCACACAAAAGAGGAGTTTATTTTGAAAATTAGAGATGGCACACGCAAATCTGCTTAGAATGGCAAAAGCATACCGCATATAGGTAGATATAGTGGACTCATGTGGCAAAACTGGTTTAAAAGATTTTGGATGCACAAGTAGAGATCATACTTAGTGCAAAATGAAGGCTAGCAAAAGATTGGGAAGCGACCAACCAAGAAACGGATAATCTCATAAGCAAGCATTAAGGATAATTAACACCAAATAATGCACCACAAGTAGGATATAATTTAATTGCATGACTGTTGACTTTCGTGCTTGCATAGTGAATCACAAACCTTAACACTAATATTCTTACTAAAGCATAATTACTCATCAATATGACTCACATATCACATCATCATATCTCGAAACTATTACTAAAAATCAAGTGTATTTTGTCCAATGATATTACGGAAGTTTTTATTATATCCTTCTTGGATATCTATCACTTTGGGCCCAATTTTCATGTGTTGCTTTTCATAAGCTCAAGCAAATATAAGTGAAGGTCATGATCATAATATTTCTTTCTTTCTCTCAAATTAATTCAAGTGAAGCAAGAGAGGATTTCTTGAAAATTTTACTAACTCTCAAATAAATCTAAGTGAAGAAAGATAGCATTTCTTCAAAAATACTAAGCTCACCATGCTCAAAAAGATATAAGTGAAGAACTAGAGCAAGTCCATGGCTCATAAAAGATTTTTCTTTGCAACTGGCTCATAAGAGATTTAAGTGAAGCAAAGAGATCAATTCTAACAAGTCATGACATAATTTTGGCTCTCCTAAATAGGTGTGTCCAGCAAGGGATCAAGACTTAAAACACAAAATAAAACAAGCAAAGACTCATATCATACAAGACGCTCCAAGCAAAACACAGAGTATGTGACGAATAAAAATATAGCTTTGAGTAAAATACTGATGGTCATTATAAGAAAGAGGGGATGCCACTCGGGGGCATCCCCAAGCTTAGTTGGTTGCTCATTTTTGGATAGTAGCTTGGGATGCTGGGGCATCCTCAAGCTTAGGTTCTTCTACTCCTTATTCCTTCATCCATCGTAAGATAACCCAAAACTTGACAACTTCAATCACACAAAACTCAACAAAACCTTAGTGAGATCCGTTAGTATAAGAAAATAGATCACCATTATAAGTGTTGTATCAAACCAATTCATATTTTGTTCTTGCATTGTATCTACTGTATTCAAACTTTTCTATGGCAAAAAATCATCAAAGAAAACCATAGAGCCATCAAAATAAGCACACAACGCAAACAAAACAGAATATGTCAAAATAGAACAATCTGTAGCAATTTGACTATTTCGAATACTTCTGTAACTCCAACAATTCTGAAAAATTAGCACAACCTAAGAAATTTGTATATT
Organism: Triticum dicoccoides; assembly: GCF_002162155.2. Classification (NCBI taxonomy): domain Eukaryota; kingdom Viridiplantae; phylum Streptophyta; class Magnoliopsida; order Poales; family Poaceae; genus Triticum; species Triticum dicoccoides. Next base: position 363,076,686 of record NC_041386.1, on the reverse strand, counting down.
GATATACTGCAAAAGGAATGGGTATTTTATCGCTCTCTCGTAAAAAAATAAGAATTATTTTCGTGAGAAAAAAGATTCTGTTTTTTCAGCAAGATCAAACAACCATCACCCAAAAAGATCCTAATGGCTTTACTTGGCACAAACACTAATTAAAACATAAAAAACACAATCATAACAATAGCATAATTTTGCTTCCACTCAAAAACAGGAAGCAAAAACAAATTTTATTCATTGGGTTGCCTCCCAACAAGCGCTATAGTTTTATGCCCTTAGCTAGGCATAAAGCAAGGATCTAAGTTTTGTCTTCCGAAGTTTTGGCAACTTTTGTAAGGGTTTTCTCAAACCCAGGAGGCTCTTTACGCTTCCCTGAATTCTCTAGAAAAGAAACCATCTTTAGATCCAATATATACAATGGCTTGTTGCAAAGAGTAATCAAGGTATTCATGTGATTGATACTACCATTGAGATGGTTGAGGGGTTTGTTATATTTTTTTAATTCAACCATGTGTTTATGCAAATCACCAAGTTTGTCCAGCATTTGAACTCCCTCTGGAGTGAAAGTAAACCCCTTCTTTTCAGGTGGAATCCCCAAAATTCCTTGTAAAATTCCATAGGCAGCATTGGCATCAAGCTCAATAAAATTCCTTTAGCGGCAAAATCTAGGAGTTGTCTATGATGCAAAGCCAATACTATGTAAAAATTACGAAGCAAGACCTTAGCGCCCCCCCTTTAAATTGGAAATACGATAAGATTCCATAAGCCAATACCAAGCATCTTTCAAATTTTCTCCTTGTCTTTGCTTGAAGTAAAGCACCTCAGAATTTGGTGATAAAGGAGGAGCAGGCACGCTAGCCATTATGAATAGAAAGCAAGAACACAGATCGATCTGGCAAGAAAACAATGAACGAAAAAGAGGGGCGAATAAAACAGCAATTTTTTGAAGTGGGGGAGAGGAAAACGAGAGGGAAATGGCAAATAATGTAAATTGTGAGGATATGAGATTTGTGATTAGGAACCTGGTATATGTTGAAGATCCTCCCCGACAATGGCGCCAGAAATTCCTTTTGATGTCTCGTGAAGCTACGTCGGTATTTACCAAAAGAGGAAGGGATGATGCGGCACAATGGCGGTAGGTATTTCCCTTAGATATGAAATCAAGGTTATCGAACCAGTAGGAGAACCAAGCAACACAATGTAAACAACACCTGCACACAAATAACAACTAGTTGCAACCCGACGTGTAAAAGGTGTTGTCAGTCCCTTTCGGGTAGTGGCGCCCCAAGATGGGCAAACGGACGTGAGAGAGTATAAATATTGATAGATCGAAAGCCAAATAAAATAAATTGCAGCACGGTATTTTTGTATTTTTGGTTTAATAGATCTGAAAATAAATGCAAAGAAATAGTAGATCGCAAAGGCAAATATATGAGAAAGAGACCCGGGGGCCGTAGGTTTTACTAGTGGCTTCTCTCGAGAAAACTAGCAAACGGTGGGTGAACAAATTACTGTTGGGCAATTGATAGAACTTCAAATACTCATGACGATATCCAGGCAATGATCATTACATAGGCATCATGTCCAATATTAGTAGACCGACTCCTGGCTGCATCTACTACTATTACTCCACACATCGACCGCTATCCAGCATGCATCTAGTGTATTAAGTTCACGGAGAAACGGAGTAATGCAATAAGAATGATTACATGATGTATACAAGATCTATCTATGTAGAGATAGACCCCATCGTTTTATCCTTAGTAGCAACAATACATACATGTCGGTTCCCCTTCTGTCACTGGGATCAAGCACCGTAAGATCGAACCTACTACAAAGAACCTCTTCCCATTGCAAGATAAATATATCCGGTTGGCCAAACAAAACCCAAATGTCGGAGAAGAAATATGAGGCTATAGGCAATCATGCATAAAAGAGATGAAAGAAACTCAAATACTTTCATGGATATAAAAGAGATAGATCTGATCATAAACTCAAAGTTCATCGATCCCAACAAACACACCGCATTACATCATATGGATCTCCAAGAGACCACTGTATTCAGAATCAAGAGAGAGAGATAGGAATCTATCTAGCTACTAACTACGGACCCGAAGGTCCACAGAGAACTACTCATGCATCATTGGAGAGGCACCAATGGAGGTGGTGAACCCCATCCGCGATGGTGTCTAGATTGGATCTGGTGGTTCTAGACTCTGTGACGTCTGGATGAATATTTTGTCGACTCCCCTATAGTTTTGGTAATACAGGGGTATTTATAGAGCAAAGAGGTGGTCTGGGGGCACCCGAGGTGGGCACAACTCACCAGGGCGCGCCTAGGCCTCATGGCGCGCCCTGGTGGGTTGTACTCTCCTTGGAGCACCCCAGGCGTAGCCAGGGCCCATTATGTTCCTTCTGGTCCAAAAAAATCTCCGTAAAGTTTTGTTGTGTTTGTACTCCGTTTGGTATTGATTTTCTGCGATTTAAAAAACATGGAAAAACAACAACTGGCACTTGGCACTATGTCAATAGGTTAGTAGCAAAAAATGATATAAAATGATTATAAAACATCCAAGATTGATAATATAACAACATGGAACAATCAAAAATTATAGATACGTTGGAGACATATCAGTTAGATTTATTCTTAATACTTTTCTCGTAGTTGCGGATGCTTGCGAGGGGGTTAATCATAAGTAGGAGGTTTGTTCAAGTAAGAACAACACCCAAGCACCGGTCCACCCACATATCAAATTATCAAAGTAGCTAACACAAATCAAACCAACATGCTGAAAGTGACTAGATGAAATTCCCGTGTACCCTCAAGAACACTTTGCTTATCATAAGAGACCGTTTTGGCCTATCCTTTGCCCCCAAAGGATTGGGCTACCTTGCTGCACTTTGTTACCATTACCGTTACTTGCTCGTTACAAATTATCTTGCTATCAAACTATTCGTTACTTATAATTTCAGTACTTGCAGAGAATACCTTGCTGAAAAATACTTGTCATTTCTTTCTGCTCCTCGTTGGGTTCGACACTCTTACTTATCAAAAGGACTACGATTGGTCCCTATACTTGTGGGTCATCAAGGCTCTTTCCTGGCGCCATTGCGGGGGAGTGAAGCACTCTTGGTAAGTGGAAATTGGTAAGGAAAATTTATTATTACGTGCTGAAATTTATTGTCACTTGTTACTATGGAAAACAATCCTTTGAGGGGTTTGTTCGGGGTATCTTCACCTCGACCGGAACCACAATTAGTTACCCCTCAACCTACTGCACCTATTGAAAATATTTTTTATTAAATTCCTTCGGCTATGATAGAACAACTACTAGCTAATCCTTATGCAGGAGATGGAACCGAACATCCTGATATGCGCTTGATATATGTGGATGAAATTTATGGATTATTTAAGCTTGCAGGTTTAGCCGGAGATGAAGCTAAGAAGAATTTTTTTCCCTTTATATTTGAAGGGAAAAGCATTGGCATGGTATATGCTAGGCGATGATATTGGATCTTGGAATTGGAATCGATTGAAATTGGAGTTTCACCAAAAAAATTATCCTATGCATCTAGTTCATCGTGATCGGAATTACATATATAATTTTTGGCCTCGTGAAGGAGAAAGTACCGCTCTAGCTTGGGGGAGGCTTAAGTCAATGGTATATTCATGCCCCAATCATGAGCTCTCAATAGAAATTATCATCCAGAACTTTTATGCGCTTTCTCATGATGATCGATCCATGCTCGATACTTTTTGTACTGGTTCCTTTATGAAGAAGACTATTGACTTCCGGTGGGATCTTCTAGAAATAATTAAACGCAAATCTGAAGATTGGGAACTCGATGAAGGTAAAGAGTCTGGTATTAAGCTTAAGTATGATTGTGTTAAATCTTTTATGAATATCGATGCTTTTCAAAAGTTTACCACTAAATATGGACTTGACTCTGAGATAGTAGCCTCCTTTTGTGAATCATTTGCTACGCATGTTGATCTCCCTAAATAGAAGTGGTTTAAATATCACCCACCTATTAAAGAAGAAATTAAAGAACTAGTAATAGCTAAAGATGAAACTGTTATTTATAATGTTGATCCGGTTGTTCCTACTGCTTATATTGAAAAACCACCTTTCCCTGTTAGGATAAAGGAACATGCAAAAGTTTCAACTGTGGTCAATAAAAGCTATATTAGAACACCTAAACCAGCTGAATAAATCAAGGTAGAACCTAGTGTTGCTATGGTTAAATATCTCTTGGTAGAAAATATAGATGGGCATGTTATTTACTTCTGTGATGAAGCTACTAGAATTGCCAAACCCGATGAAAAAGATAAACATAGACCCGTTGTTGGCTTGCATGTTGTCTCAGTTAAGATAGGACATCACTGTTATCATGGTTTATGTGATTTAGGTGCTAGAGTGAGTGCTATTCCTTTTACCTTATATCAAGAAATTATGAATGATATAGCACCCACTGAAATAGAAGACATAGATGATACTATTAAACTTGCTAATAGAGACACCATCAGACCACTTGGGATTGTTAGAGATGTTGAAGTCTTGTGTGGGAAAATAAAATATCTTACTGATTTTCTCATTCTTAGTTCCCCACAAGATGACTTTTTTCCCATTATCTTAGGTAGACCTTTCTTCAACATCGTTAATGCTAAAATAGATTGTGAGAAACAAACTGTCGGTGTTAGTTTCAAATGTCGGTGTTAATCCTTTTGATGAGCATGAGATGGATGAATTTAGAAGGCACAACTCTCTGTATCCACTTTTTACTTTCTATTATTTAGTTTAAATAAGGAAAAAATAGCATTTTCTGTCTGTTTTCTGAATTATCCATGCAATAAAAAATGTCCCGAAAATAAAAGTTCTCCAAATGCCCTGAAAATTTGATATAATTTTTTATATAATATTTAAGAATTTCTGGTGCAAAGAACACCAGGGGGCCTCACCAGCTGGCCTAAAGGGTGGAGGGTGCGCCCCTAACCTTGTGGGCCCCATGTGGCCCACTCCACTTATTCTAGAACCCATCCACTCCTTCTTCATCCAAAAAAATCACTCCATTGCTCAAACTCGTGTTCTTGCTCATCGTGCTGCCATTTTCGATCTCCTTACTCAAAGCTCCATTCACAAAACTACTTTGGGGGATTGTTCTTCGGTATGGGACTCCTCCAATGGTCCAATTAGCTTTTGTTCTAGTACTTTCTTTATTGCAAATTTTTGTTGCTTTGGTGACCCTGTTCTTTTGCTTGCATGTCAAATTTATATGGTCCAAAGTAGTTTCTATGCATGATATAGCCTCTAGGCAGTTGTAGGAGTAGTTGATATCAATCTTGTTGAGTTTGGTTCACTTTTATTTTGAGTCACCAAAAATTTCAGAAAATTTCAGAGGAAGAAAATGTTGAGGACATTGTTGAGAGGTTCCTCGAGCCGCGGCTCGAAGGAAAAATAAAATGAGGAGAAGGAAAAGCCCAAGTAAAATCTTCCTCGCGCCGTGGAAATTTGGCCGTGTGAATGGCCATGTGATGCATTCTTACAAGCAACCGAGATTTATGATGATTTCTATTATTTGGCTGGGAATGCCGGCATCACCTACTTCCTCCTCGATCGGCGTAATCAGTATCTCCTATTCACCAATACTTTCGTGCAAGATTTTCATTTTCATGCTAGGAGATCACCACCCACGGTAGATTTCCACTTATATGATCAGTACAAAGAAATGTTGCTTTATGACTTTTGTGAGGTTTGTAAACTACCTTATGAAGGTAGCGTCGAGGAACCACGTCCTAGTGATTTGGAAGGCCTTATTCATGAAATTACCGTAGGGGAAGGCAGAGGAGTGTCGGGGGTGAGAGTGGCTAGTATTCATTTCCCTGTTTTACACTATTACTCATTATTTGCTGGGAGGTGTTTAATTGGTCGTGGAGAGAGTGGAGGCCTTAGTACCCCTGACCTCGCCATTTTGCGCCACGCTTTACATAGAGATAGAACTTAAAGTCTGGGCGCTATGGTTGCTAGACGTTGAGTATGAACCATGCAAAGGGTCCTATTTTCGAAGGTATCTTTGCCTCCTGCCTTGCTAAACACTTTGAGATACCCATTAGGCACCATGAAAAAGAGGAAAAATTGCTACCCACTATATATTTAGATTATGACAGCATGGTAGCACATAAGTTTATTCGCCATGATGAGGAAAATAGACTTATTTATAACCTGGTATTTAGCGAGGTCACCTTTCAAATTATTACCTTGCCTGCACCTGTTTTGTTCGATATTCATTTTGGCAGGTACTTCGTTTTTCCCGCGGACATTCATGCATACTGGGAGAGGACATGATCCCGCCTCCTGAGCCAGAGCCATCACCTGATCCATACCAAGAGTCTATTTATCAGTGGGAGCCCCAGGAGCTCGCTAACCAGTGGAACCCCCAGGATCCTCCTCAGTACACCGGAGAGGGCTACTTTTATCCATGGGCGTAGACTAACTTAGGCCAAAAGCCTAAGCTTTGGGGAGTACGTATTTCTCACCGACATTACATTCATGTTCACACACTCATTCCATTTGACGGTGCTCATACTTTTTCATTGTAATATACATGCTAGTTTATTTTTCTTTTTCCGCTTCCTTCTTGTGTGTTTGATAAACCTTAAGATTTACTGGTAGTTAGTTTACTCTCTATGCATTCTTAGTAGTAATATTAATAGAAAACCCAAAAATATTTCATGTTCTTCTTTTGCTTGTTGGGAGCTTTCCCATGTAAATAGTTTTTCTCGTTCTTATTTCCCTTCCTTCAGAAAAACAAAAACTCAAAAAATATTTGAGTGTGTTTCTTTGAAGTTCTTTTCTTTTCTTTGGGGGTCAAGAGGATAAGACCACGATGAAAATGTTGAGTGGCTCTCATATGCATTATTGTTGATATAACAAAGAAACAATATTACCTTGTCTACTCCTTTGAATAAACGTCTGCAGATTCCAGCTTAGTCCGATGCACGTGCACTATTATTATTTATCCACACCGTTCGGCATGCAAGCGAAAGGAAATAATGACAACATATGATGAAATGATTGCGATGGGGAAAAGCTGGTATGAACTCGACCTATCTTGTTTTTGTAAATATGATTAGTTCATCGTTCCTCATTCAGCCTATTATGAATGAAACATGTTTGCAATGACAACTAGAGATTGTAGTTACTCATGCCATGCTTAATTAGCTAGGAGTTTATAATGGTTTACCTTGCGTGCCAACATGGAAATTAAAATGATTGTGATGTAGTATGATAGGATGGTATCCTCCTTTGAATTATTCGAGTGGCTTGACTTGGCACATGTTCACGCATGTAGTTGAAACAAACTTAACATAGCCTCCACGATATTTATGTTCATGGTGATTTATATCCTACTCATGCTTGCATTCAATGTTGGTTAATCTCAATGCATGCTTATGACTATTGTCGCTCTCTAGTTGGTCGCTTCCCAGTCTCTTTCTAGCCTTCACTTGTACTAAGTGGGTTAGGGAGTCCTGGATTAGGGGGTCCCCGGGCGTCCGGGCTATGAGACATGGGCTGGACTGATGGGCCATGAAGATATAAGATAGAAGGCCTCCCCCCGTGTCCGGACTGGACTCTCCTTTGCGTGGAGGGCAAGCTTGGCATTCAGATATGAATATTCCTTTCTCTGTAAACCAACATTGTGCAACCCTAGGACCCTCCGGTGTCTATATAAACTGGAGGGTTTAGTCCGTAGAGGCAAGAATAATCATATAGGCTAGACATCTAGGGTTTTAGCCATTATGATCTTGAGGTAAGTCAACTCTTGTAACCCCTATACTCATCAAAGTCAATCAAGCAGGAAGTAGGGTATTGCCTCCATTAAGAGGGCCCGAACCTGGGTAAAACATCGTGTCCCTTGTCTCCTATTACCTTCGATCCTCGAACGCATAGTTCAGGACCCCCTACCCGATATAGGCCGGTTTTGACACCGACATTGGTGCTTTCATTGAGAGTTCCACTGTGCTGTCGATAGAAGGATCAATGGCTCGATTGATCATCTACAATGATGCTGTTTCGAGGGAAACTTTCCTCCCCAGGCAAATTTTTGTATTCGGCGGCTACGCTCTGCGTGCTAACTCGATTGGCCACCTTGAGCAGATCGGCAGCTACGCCCCTGGTCATCAGATTAGTTTCGGGAATGTAAATTATGTCACTGATATCCTAGGAGACTTAATCTTCGAAGGGTTCGCGGCCCCGACCATGGCTCTGGCCCTAGATCCGGAGCAGACTACCAGGTCCGAAGATGGGAGTCTAGAGCCCACCGTACTCTCCGTTGCAAACCACATTATCGAGGATCCGGAGGCGATCGTGTCCACGGCAAACTTGGAATTAGTCCAGGTTTCCCTATCATCGAAAGACTGGACTCGCCCCCGGACTCCAGATCCGAACTCTTGAAGTCCGCGCCAAGTAGGTAGGGCCAGGAGGCTTTCACCCCGGCCAGCCCCGTGGACTCTTTCTTCCACGTCCAAACCTCGCTCTTAAACAAGGCACTGGACTTAATGCGATCCCTCACTATTATAGAGGAATCACTCCCGAACTACGCCCAGCCCGGACTAGGGGCTAAGAGCGAGGAATTTTACGTCCCACCCACCACCCACTTCATAGCCACTGTCGAAGACTTAACTGACATGTTGGATTACACCTTCGAAGACATCGACGGCATGGACGACGAACAATGCCAAAGCCCGCCGATTACCGGACGTTGGATGGCCACCTCCACATATGACGTATATATGGTGGACACACCCAAAGAGGATGACGACGACGGCAAGAAGGATCCAGTTGAGGACAAGCCTGCTGAAGCACCTCCAAAGCGTGACGTCAGCGACACCGCTCAAAATCGCATCGTGAAAAAGAAAGCAATACCGACATCGGAGACAATAACACTCTGGAGAATGCCGAAGACCCCGAAGCCCCTGTCGAGCCAACATCCGAACAAGATGATTGGGAGGGTGGGCAAGTTAACCCCGATGATCCGGTCGGGAATGAGGACCCGGAGGATAGTAACTATCTACCGATCTCTAAGGAGGATGTGAGCCTCGGCGAAGAAGACTTCATCGTGCCAGAGGAACCCCTCAAACAAGAACGCTTTAAGCGCCAGCTAATCACCACTTAAGCCTAAAATGCAACAATAGCGGGTCCAAGCCGAACAGGATACACTCAACGACAGGTGGACACAAGTCCTAGCCGCCGAAGTGTATGGCCTTCAGCGCCCAACTAAGACTTATCCGAAGCATCGGCTACTTGCACAATTTGATGACGAGGCTGTGAAGCCCATACAATGTCAAGACACGACCATGCTGATGAACGAGAATAGCCGCCACGTGGGCAAGATAAAGCGGCCACCCACGCCAAACACCAAACCGCACCACCTCGCCGTAAAGGCAGAGAGACAACGGCTCCAAGATACACCTATTACCTATCGCAGGACCTGGATAATAGAGAAGGCCAAGCCAGATCAATCTATGAATCGAGGGGGCGAGCTTCAATGTGCAAAGACGGCCATCAGGCCTAGCGCAGCAGGCACAACCTCACTCAGGCCGAAAACCGCATACGGACTTCATCCGAACTACGTCGTGACATCGCCCTATACAGAGGCGCCGCACACCCCCTATGCTTCACCAACGAGGTAATGGAGCATGAGTTCCCAGAAGGGTTTAGACCCGTAAACATTGAATCATTTGATGGAATGACTGATTCCACATTATGGATCGAAGACTTCCTTGTCCATATCCACATGGCCCGCGGTGCCGATATCCATGCCATCAAGTACCTCCCCCAAAAACTCAAGGGACCAGCACGACACTAGTTAAACAGTCTACCAGAAAACTCTATTGGTAGCTGGGAAGAATTTGAAGATGCCTTTAGAGACAAATTCCAAGGCACCTATGTTCGGCTTCCAGACACCGATGACCTTAGCCACATAGTCAAGCAACCCGGAGAATCATCCCGGAAACTCTGGACCAGGTTCTTAATTAAAAAGAACCAAATTGTGGATTGTCCGGAAGCCGAAGCCCTCGCAGCCTTTAAACACAGCATCCAGGACAAGTGTCTCCCTCGACACCTCGGCCAAGAAAAACCGGAGTCCAGGGAAGCCCTTGCCACACTTATGACCCGCTTTTGTGAAGGCAATATGCCCTAGAGGCAATAATAAAGTTGTTACTTATATTTCCTTATATCATGATAAATGTTTATTATTCATGCTAGAATTGTATTAACCCGAAACTTAGTACATGTGTGAATACATAGACAAATAGAGTGTCCCTAGTATGCCTCTACTTGACTAGCTCGTTAATCAAATATGGTTAAGTTTCCTAGACATAAACATGTATTGTCATTTGATGAACGGGATCACATCATTAGAGAATTATGTGATGGACAAGACGCATCTGTTAGCTTAGCATAATGATCGTTTAATTTTTTGCTATTCCTTTCTTGTCAGGACTGGATTTTCGGGGTATTAATTTCCCAAAAAAAACGGTCCTTGTGCTCACCAGCCCCATGATTACTGTTAGCTGATGAGGCACCAACTTGTTACAGAAACTCCAAGCAAAATACAAGATATGTAGTACAAGACCATTCTGGCCTATGAGTACGACAAATGGTTTCTAGTTATTGATGGCGGAAGCGGTTTGGGGATCATCAGCGTCTATGGGACTCCACTTCCCACAGGAACAACTGACCAAGATAACTCCTATCTTCGCGAGGCTGCTATCGCCCTTGCGTAGGTTCCGGGGTTGTCACCGCAACGCTCCTCTCCATGCAAGAAATATGGCCAAGACAATAGCCAGGGACAAGCCAGTGAGTACTTTGAATGTACTCGCAAACATCATGAACACTGGTATAATATAGAAAAAGATAATCATGCTCTAAAATATGCCATGATCACTACGTCAGTCATAAATGAAATCATGATGCATGCAAGCAGGTTAATCATGTCAAATATGACTATGCAATCAGAGGGTAGAAGTAGAATGCACCGATTGGGTGTCTGAAGTGACGCCTCGAAAGGAAAATAATATAAAGCATGCCTCAGTCGGGCGTATGAGCGACACCTCATAAAGGGCTTATATATAAAAGATGTAACAAGCATGCCACAGTCGGGCGTCTGGGAAACACCATGTAAAGGGCTTATAAGTAATTTAAATGACAAACATGCCACGGTCGGGCGTCTGAGCGACACCACATAAAGGGCTTATAAGTAATTTAAATGACAAACATGCCACAGTCGGGCGTCTGAGCGACACCACATAAAGGGCTTGTATAGGAATAATCACATTGCATATCCGGGAGGTAGAACCGTCCCAGGGATACTCAATAATTCAAATAATACAAATGGTTAGTCCACAATAATAATAATAATAATCATATGTCATAGGTCATAATCAATGTTCTGGTTTGGTAGTTTCTCCTCCGAAGACCGACACTAAGACCGACACTTGACCCATCCCAGACTATAGTCCTTAACCATGGACACGACTATTTGAATAGGTATTATCTCTGCAGAGGGTGTACTCTTTACCCACGAGTAACGGATTCCTTTAGTCCATCGGGACTAATTCCGTCTACGGTCTTTTGATTGAAAACACACCTAACCGCACACACCAGCCAAACTCACCGGTGTCTGGAATCACCCTTGAAACCCGTTAAGCAGAACTCTAAGTGGGGAGGCTACAACCTCGACTTAGCATGGGATCACAAATTTATACCGCGCGCAAACTGGGGGAGCTACCCCCTTCGGCTACAACCGAAAACACCCATGCCCCCGGACCAGGTGGCATGCCTACCGGAGGCCTCCGGTATCTTCCACCATGGCCTCTCTGTACGGTGTGTGCTAGGAAAGGGGTTGACAACTTACCGAGCCATACCCTACCTGTGGTAGGGACAAGTGGTAGTACGAAACAAGTATGGGGGTTACCGGAACAAGACTCGATCTATGGTCGACTCAGGAGGTTCAAGTATTTTCCTGCATGGTTAGCATAACAAATATGTTTCAACCAACAGACAAAGTCACCACTCATCATGCCTCACTTTGCCATACCGGACACAACCGTCTCAACAAAGACCGGAGACAAGCGCGTGTCTACCCAAGACGGAGGCTCTCCCGACTTCCTCCTGGTAGGCATGAACAGTATATGAGGGTGTCTACTATCACAATATATCGAATGCCAACAGCACAGAATCATCAATATGCACTTATGAGTATGATCACATCATCACATGAAATAACGGAAACTTCGTGTCGAGGTGGTATTGCGATCGTATCAAACAACACACAATAATATTATGCCAGGGTTCAAAAATGCTTGCCTTCAAGGTGCTCTCCAAAACTTTTGAAAGTCATAATCTCCCCTCCAAGTTCCTATTTTAAATAAATTTGAATCAACACATACTTTAAAAACAGTACAAAAAAGTTGTTTGGAAAATTTTCAAATAAATATGAAAATAAACTATACAATATTTGGGAAACAACAGAAAAGAATCAAGTCATTTGGATTTATATTTAAAAAGTTATAGTCAGTCAAAGTTTAGTCAAAATTCTGTTTTATTAAAAACTAGAAAAGAAAAACGTTTCGGGAAGAATACGTTTTTGAAGCAGAGGAAACATACTTCAGTGTTTTACGCCTCCACTTAAACCACGTGGCGGTGGGGTTGGTCACTGACAGTGGGTCCAGGGGGCCCACTGGTCAGGTTTGACCAGTCGTTCCCCGCCTCCTTCCTCCTCTGCCCGAGCCAAGGCGGGGCTCCGGCGATCGTCGCCGATGAACGGAGGCTCCCCACGGGGATCAAAGGGCAGGGATGGATCCGCAAGATCGGGGCGGTCCTCCCGATGGTTGTTGGGTCGGCGGGGGTGGAGGGAGTCGCCGGCGGCGAGCTCCGCAGCGGAGGAGGCTTCGGGTGGGTTTGGAGCTTTGCTCTACGATGGTTCCCGATCACGATTGAGAGGCTGGGCAGCTCCGCAAGACTCAGGGGAAGGGGATGGTGGCGTTGGATGGGCGGGGGAGGCCCTGGTTGCGAAGCATGGCGCTGGGGCGTGGCGGCGGCCGAACCGGCCGGAGTTGGGGGAGAAGGCTTCCCCTTGACGATTTCTGGCCGTGGGGGCTTCGAGAGGATGACCTAGGGCTGCCTGAGTGGCTGGACGAGCTCGGGGGCCTCCTTTTATAGCGTGACTAGGTCAGTTCGCGGCGGCCGTGGATAGGATCATCGACGACCGCTGTTCTGTAGTTGCAGGGCGACGTGGCGGCGACGTGTGCTAGCAGACGAGCTTGCAGATGAGATCGAGCTGCTCCAGAGGGCAGCTGGCGAGCGAGGGTGGCTCGGGCGGCGCCATCCATGGCAGAGCTGTCGGGGCGGCGGTGGCGTCATGCGTCGGTGGCGCTGTGGGGCGCCAGGAGGGGGGGCCAGGGCGGCTCTGCAGCGAGGGAGGGGTCGGGGTGCTGGCTGCGAGTGGGGAGAGGCCAGAGTGGGCGCGGGGAGGCGACAGTGCGACACGGCGGCTCGGTGCGAGCGCGTGCAAAACGTGCGCTCTGGGCGCGCCCAGAGCACACACGCGACATGCTTGACATAATGTCAGGGTAGCCTAGAGTGCTTGAGCGAGGCTGGAAATTAACAGGACTAGGTTAGAGTTAGTAAGGAGATTAATGGACATGGTGGTTAGGTCAAGGGATCAAGTTTACAATGTAAACTTAAAATCATGCCAAATCTGGCTATGTGCACAGGGTGTTTGACAGGATGCCAAGGGCATCCTGGTAACTCATGGGGTGGCCAAAATCTCCAGGTCGGGGTCTCTTTAGATGCAGGAGAGGATGGCAAGGTTAGTTGGTCAAAGCTAGAAACTTGTTAGTGCAAGTTTTGCAAAACTTCAGTTCTGGACAGAAGGTGAATGGCATTATTTCATGTACCAAAAATGCTCCAATGAGTCCAACCTCCTGGACTTTAGGGTTTGGTATGGTGTAATACAAGCAGGAGAAAGCTCATTGTCACTAGAGCAAGCATAATTAGGGATGCAGTAGAAAACACCCAACTGGGCCAGAATGAAGATGGGGTTGATTCACTCAAATTTTTCAAAGAACATCAGAGGGTTTTTGCATAAAGTTTAATAACATAATACTACTAACATCCCATAATTTTGGTGGAAGCTTTAAAGAAATTTTTAAATAGGTTGTAGTGCAAAATTGCCAACTGGACCAGATTTGAAAACTTGGGGTAGAGCTCAAAATATACAATGAATGAAATATATTTTTTCATAAAAGTGATTTAAAAACATCACATGACATCCCCAAATTTTGGTTGGAATTTTAAATAAATTTATGAAATGGTTGTAGTTCAAATAGGACCCTAAAACCATGGGAAACCACTTTCAAGAAATAAGGATCAGGAAAATAATTATGTAATTAATTCCATCGATAAAAGAAATGTTTTTCTTGAGAGGGTAAACAAGTCCAAATAATATATTTGGAAAGTTTTCACTCGGGGTAAAACTCCATAATAACAAAGAAAAGAATGGTTCTGAAATCAAAAGGAAATCCAGAAAATAAAAATTTTATTTCCTGGCAAAATTTTAAATAATAAAACAAGGCTAAAAAATTGGGGTGTCACATTTCTTCATGACTTATACATGCTCCTCAGACTATGAGATTATGCAACTCCCGAATACCGGAGGAACACCTTATGTGCTATCAAACGTCACAACGTAACTGGGTGATTATAAAGATGCTCTACAGGTGTCTCCGATGGTGTTTGTTGAGTTGGCATAGATCGAGATTAGGATTTTTCACTCCGTGTATCGGAGAGGTATCTTTGGGCCCTCTCGGTAATGCACATCAGTATGAGCCTTGCAAGCAATGTCACTAATGAGTTAGTCATGGGATGATGCATTACGGAACGAGTAAAGAGACTTGCCGGTGACGAGATTGAACTATCTATGATGATACCGACGATCGAATCTCGGGCAAGTAACATACCGATGACAAATGGAACAACATAGGTTGTTATGCGGTTTGACCGATAAATATCTTCGTAGAATATGTAGGAGCCAATATGAGCATCTAGGTTCCGCTCCTGGTTATTGACCGGAGATGTGTCTCGGTCATGTCTACATAGTTCTCGAACCTGTAGGATCCGCACGCTTAACGTTCGATGACGATTTGTATTATGAGTTTCGTGTTTTGATGAACCGAAGTTTGTTCGGAGTCCCGAATAAGATCACATACATGAAGAGGAGTCTCGACATTGTTGAGACATAAAGATTGATATATTGGACCATGTTATTCTGACACCGGAAGTGTTTCGGATCGTTTCGGGTAAAAACGGAGTGCCCGAGGGGTTATTGGAAACCCCCGGGAACTGATGGGCCACCATGGGCCTTATTGGAGAGAGAGGAGGGCAGCTAGGGTAGGCCACGCCCCCCTTGCAGTCCTAATTGGACAAGGGAAGGGGGGCGGCGCCCCCCTTTCCTACTCCCTCTTCCTTCCCTTCCTTCCCCCTCTCCCCCTTTTGGTGGAATCCTACTAGGACTAGGAGTCCTAGTAGGACTCCCCTCTTGGGCGTGCCCTAGGGGCCGGCCAACCCTCCCCTCCTCCCTCCTTTATATGCAAGGGGGGGCACCATATAACACACAAGTTGATCTTTTAGCCGTGTGTGGTGCCCCCCTCCACAGTTACACACCTCGGTCATATCGTCGTAGTGCTTAGGCGAAGCCCTGCGCCAGTAAACTTCATCATCACCGTCACCGCGCCCTCATGCTGATGGAACTCTCCGTCGGCCTCAACTGGATCAAGAGTTTGAAGGAAGTAACCGAGCTGAGCGTGTGCTGATTGCGGAGGTGTCGTACACTCGGTACTTAGATCGGTTGGATCGCGAAGACGTTTGACTACATCAACCGCGTTACTAAACTCTTCAGCTTTCGGTCTATGAGGGTACGTAGACACACTCTCCCCTCTTGTTGCTATGCATCTCCTAGATAGATCTTGCGTGATCGTAGGTAAAGTTTTTGAAATACAGTGTTCCCCAATAGTGGCATCCAAGCCAGGTCTATTTGTAGATGTTATATGCACGAGTAGAACATAAAGAGTTGTGGGCGATAGTAGTCATACTGCTTACCAGCAATGTCTTACTTTGATTCGGTGGTATTGTTGGATGAAGCGGCCCAGACTGACATTACATGACCGCGTTCATGAGACTGGTTCTACCGACATGCTTCGCACACAGGTGGCTAGTGGGTGTCTGTTTCTACAACTTTAGTTGAATTGAGTTTGACTATGCCCGGTCCTTGTTGAAGGTTAAAGCATCACACTTGACGAAAAATCGTTGTGGTTTTGATGCGTAGGTAAGAATGGTTCTTGCTAGAAGCCCGTAGCAGCCACATAAAACTTGCAACAACAAAGTAGAGGACGTTTAACTTGTTTTTGTAGGGCATGTTGTGATGTGATATGGTCAAGAAGTGACGATATATAAATTGTTGTATGAGATGACCATGTTTTGTAAAAGTTATCAGCAACTGGCAGGTGCCATATGGTTGTCGCTTTATTGTATGAAATGCAATCTCCATGTAATTGCTTTACTTTATCACTAAGCGGTAGCGATAGTCGTAAAAGCAATAGTTGGCGAGACGACAACGATGCTATGACGGAGATCAAGGTGTCTAGCCAGTGACAATGGTGATCATGACGGTGCTTTGGAGATTTAGATCAAAGGCACAAGATGATGATGGCCATATCATATCACTTATTTTGATTGCATGTGATATTTATCCTTTATGCATCTTATTTTGCTTAGTATGGCGGTAGCATTATAAGATGGTCTCTCACTAAATTTCAAAGTATAAGTGTTCTCCCTGAGTATGCACCGTTGCTACAGTTCGTCGTGCCGAGACACCACGCGATGATCGGGTATGATAAGCTCTACGTTCACATACAACGGGTGCAAGCCAGTTTTGCACACACACAATACTCGGGTTAAACTTGACGTGCCTAGCATATGCAGATACGGCCTCGGAACACTGAGACCGAAAGGTTGAGCGTGAATCATATAGTAGATATGATCAACATAGTGATGTTCACCATTGAAAACTACTCCATCTCACGTGATGATCGGACATGGTTTAGTTGATATGGATCACGTGATCATTTAGATGACTAGAGACATGTCTATCTAAGTGGGAGTTCTTAAGTAACATGATTAATTGAACTTTAATTTATCATGAACTTAGTACCTGATAGTATTTTGCATGTCTATGTTGTTGTACATAAATGGCCCGTGCTACTATTCCTTTGAATTTTAATGAGTTCCTAGAGAAAGCTAATTTGAAAGATGATGGTAGCAACTACACGGACTGGGTCCATAACTTGAGGATTATCCTCATTTCTACACAGAAGAATTATGTCATCGAAGCACTGCTAGGTGCAAAGCCCGCTGGAGGAGCAACGCTGGATGTTATGAATGTCTGGTAGAGCAAAGCTGATGACTACTCGATAGTTCTGTGTGCCATGCTTTACGGCTTAGAATTGGGACTTCAACAACGTTTTAAAGATCATGGAGCATATGAGATGTTCCAGGAGTTAAAGTTAATATTTCAAGAAAATGCCTGAATTGAGAGATATGAAGTCGTCAATAAGTTCTATAACTGCAAGATGGAGGAGAATAGTTTTGTCAGTGAACATATACTCAGAATGTCTGGGTACCATAACCACTTGACTCAATTGGGAGTTAATCTTCCTGATGATAGTGTCATTGACAGAGTTCTTCAATCACTGCCACAAGCTACAAAATCTTCATGATGAACTATAATATGCAAGGGATGGATAAGACAATTCCCGAGCTCTTCGCAATGCTAAAGGCTGCGGAGGTAGAAATCAAGAAGGAGCATCAAGAGTTGATGGTCAACAAGATCACTAGTTTCGAGAAGAAGGGCAAAGGGAAGAAGGGGAACTTCATGAAGAACGGCAAGCAAGTTGTTGCTCAAGTGAAGAAGCCCAAGTCTGGACCTAAGCATGAGACTGAGTGCTTCTACTGTAGAGGGACTAGTCACTGGAAGCGGAACTGCCCCAAGTATTTGGCAGATAAGATGGATGGCAAAGTGAAAGGTATATTTGATATTCATGTTATTGATGTGTACCTTACTAATGCTCGTAGTAGCACCTGGGTATTTGATACTGGTTCTGTTGCTCATATTTGCAACTCAAAACAGGGGCTACGGATTAAACGAAGATTGGCTAAGGACGAGGTGACGATGCGCGTGGGAAATGGTTCCAAAGTCGATGTGATCGCCGTCGACACACTACCTCTACATCAACCTTCGGGATTAGTATTAGACCCGAATAATTGTTGTTTGGTGCCAATGTTAAGCATGAACATTATATCTAGATCTTGTTTGATGTGAGACGATTATTCATTTAAATCGAAGAATAATGGTTGTTCTATTTATACGAGTAATATCTTTTATGGTCATGCACCCTTAATGAGTGGTCTATTTTTATTAAATCTCGATAGTAGTGATACACATATTCATAGTATTGAAGCCAAAAGATATACGTTTAATAATGATAGTGCAACTTATTGGTGGCACTTCCGTTTAGGTCATATTGGTGTAAAGCGCATGAAGAAACTCCATGCTGATGGGCTTTTGGAATCACTTGATTATGGATCACTTGATGCTTGCGAACCATACCTCATGGGAAAGATGACTAAAACTCGTTCTCTGGAACAATGGAGTGAGCAACAAACTTATTGGAAATAATACATACTAATGTATGTGGTCCGATGAGTGTTGATGCTCGCGGCGGGTATCATTATTTTATGACCTTCACAGATGATTTGAGCAGATATGGGTATATCTACTTAATGAAACATACGTCTGAAACATTTGAAAAGCTCAAAGAATTTTGTAGTGAAGTGGAAAATCACCGTAACAAGAAAATTAAGTTTCTATGATCTGATCGTGGAGGTGAATATTTGAGTTATGAGTTTGGTATTCATTTGAAACAATGCGGAATAGTTTCACAACTCACGCCACCTGGAACAACACAGCGTAATGGTGTGTCCGAACGTCGTAACCACACTTTATTAGATATGGTGCGACCTATGATGCCTCTTACTGATTTACCACTATCATTTTGGGGTTATGCTTTAGAGACGGCTACATTCACGTTAAATAGGGCTCCATCGAAATCCGTTGAGACGACACCATATGAACTGTGGTTTGGCAAGAAATCCAAGTTGTCGTTTCTTAAAGTTTGGGGCTGCGATGCTTATGTGAAAAAGCTTCAAGCTGATAAGCTCGAACCCAAATAGGAGAAATGTGTCTTCATAGGATACCCAAAGGAGACTATTGGGTACACCTTCTATCATAGATCCGAAGGAAAGATATTCGTTGCTTAGAATGGATCCTTTCTAGAGAAGGAGTTTCTCTCGAAAGAAGTGAGTGGGAGGAAAGTAGAACTTGATGAGGTAACTGTACCTTCTCCCTTATTGGAAAGTAGTTCATCACTGAAATTAGTTCTAGTGATTCCTACACCAATTAGTGAGGAAGCTAATGATGATGATCATGAAACTTCTGATCAAGTTACTACCGAACCTCATAGGTCAACCAGAGTAAGATCCGCACCAGAGTGGTACGGTAATCCTGTTCTGGAGGTCATGTTACTTGGTCATGACGAACCTACGAACTATGAGGAAGCGATGCTGAGCCCTGATTCCGCGAAATGGCTTGAGGCCATGAAATCTGAGATGGGATCCATGTATGAGAACAAAGTATGGACTTTGGTTGACTTGCCCGTTGATCGGCAAGCAATAGAGAATAAATGGATCTTCAAGAAGAAGACTGACGCTGACGGCAATGTTACTGTCTACAAAGCTCGTCTTGTTGCGAAAGGTTTTCGACAAGTTCAAGGAGTTTACTATGATGAGACCTTCTCACCCGTAGTGATGCTTAAGTCTGTCTGAATCATGTTAGCAATTGCCGCATTTTATGATTATGAAATTTGGCAAATGGATGTCAAAACTGCATTCCTTAATGGATATCTTAAAGAAGAGTTGTATATGATGCAACCAGAAGGTTTTGTCGATCCAAAAGGTGCGAACAAAGTGTGCAAGCTCCAGCAATCCATTTATGGACTGGTGCAAGCCTCTTGGAGTTGGAATATATGCTTTGATAGTGTGATCAAAGCATATGGTTTTATACAGACTTTTGGAGAAGCCTGTATTTACAAAAAAGTGAGTGGGAGCTCTGTAGCATTTCTGATATTATATGTGGATGACATATTGTTGATCGGAAATGATACTGAATTTCTGAATAGCATAAAAGGATACTTGAATAAGAATTTTTCAATGAAAGACCTCGGTGAAGCTGCTTATATATTAGGCATCAAGATCTATAGATATAAATCAAGACGCTTAATTGGACTTTCACAAAGCACATACCTTGACAAAGTTTTGAAGAAGTTCAAAATGGATCAGCCAAAGAAAGGGTTCTTACTTGTGTTGCAAGGTGTGAAGTTGAGTCAGACTCAATGCCCGACCACTGCAGAAGATATAGAGAAAATGAAGGTCATTCCCTATTCCTCAGCCATAGGTTCTATCATGTATGCAATGCTATGTACCAGACCTGATGTGTGCCATGCTTTTAGTTTAGCAGGGAGGTACCAAAGTAATCTAGGACTAGATCACTGGAAAGCGGACAAGAATATCCTAAAATACCTGAAAAGGACTAAGGATATGTTTCTCGTTTGTGGAGGTGATAAAGAGCTTGTCGTAAACGGTTACATCGATGCAAGCTTTGACACTGATCCAGATGACTCTAAGTCACAAACCGGATACATATTTTTATTGAATGGTGGAGCTGTTAGTTGGTGCAGTTCTAAGCAGAGCGTCATGGCGGGATATATGTGTGAAGCGGAATACATAGCTACTCTAGAAAGTAGCAAATGAAGGAGTCTAGATGAAGGAGTTCATATCCGATCTAGGTGTAATACCGAGTGCATCGGGTCCAATGAAAATCTTTTGTGACAATACTGGTGCAATTGCCTTGGAAAAGGAATCCAGATTTCACAAGAGAACCAAGCACATGAAGAGACGATTCAATTCCATCCGCGATCAAGTCAAGGAGGGAGACATAGAGATTTGCAAGATACATACGGATCTGAATGTTGCAGACCTGTTGACTAAGCCTCTCTCATGAGCAAAACATGATCAGCACCATGACTCCATGGGTGTTAGAATCATTACTATGTAATCCATATTATTTACTCTAGTGCCACTGGGCAACTGAAGGAAATATGCCCTAGAGAAAATAATAAAGATGTTATTTATATTTCCTTATATCATGATAAATGTGTATTATTCATGCTAGAATTGTATTAACCGAAAACTTAGTATAGGTGTGAATACATAGACAAATAGAGTGTTCCTAGTATGCCTCTACTTGACTAGCTCGTTAATCAAAGATGGTTAAGTTTCCTAGCCATAAACATGTGTTTCCATTTGATGAACGGGATCACATCATTAGAGAATGATGTGATGGACAAGACCCATCCGTTAGCTTAGCATAATGATTGTTTAGTTTTTCTGCTATTGCTTTCTTCATGACTTATACATGTTCCTCAAACTATGAGATTACGCAACTCCCGAATACCGGAGGAACACCTTGTGTGCTATCAAACGTCACAACGTAACTGGGTGATTATAAAGATGCTCTGCAGGTGTCTCCGATGGTGTTTGTTGAGTTGGCATAGATCGAGATTAGGATTTGTCACTCCGTGTATCGGAGAGGTATCTCTGGGCCCTCTCGGTAATGCACATCACTATGAGCCTTGCAAGCACTGTGACTAATGAGCTAGTCATGCGATGATGCATTACGGAACGAGTAAAGAGACTTTCCGGTGATGAGATTGAAATAGGTATGATGATATCGATGATCAAATCTCGGGCAAGTAACATACCGATGACAAAGGGAACAACGTATGTTGTTATGTGGTTTGAACAATAAAGATCTTCGTAGAATATGTAGGAGCCAATACGAGCGTCTAGGTTCTGCTATTGGGTGACCGGAGATGTGTCTCAGTCATGTCTACATAGTTCTCCAACCGTAGGATCCGCACACTTAACGTTTGATGACGATTTGTATTATGAGTTTTGTGTTTTGATGAACCAAAGTTTGTTCGGAGTCCTGGATAAGATCACGGACATGACGAGGAGTCTCGAAATGGTCGAGACATAAAGATTGATATATTGGACCATGTTATTCGAACATCGAAAGTGTTCTGGATCGTTTCGGGTAAAAACAAAGTGCCACAGGGGTTACCGGAACCCCCCGAGGGAACTAATGGTCCACCATGGGCCTTATCGGAGAGAGAGGAGGGCAGTCAGGGCAGGCCATGCCCCCATACAGTCCAAATTGGAGAAGGGAAGGGGGCAGTGCCCCCCCTTTTGTACTCCCTCCCCCTCTCCTTCCTTACCCCTCTCTCCCTTTTGGTGGAATCCTACTAGGACTAGGAGTCCTAGTAGGACTCCCCTCTTGGGCACGCCCTAGGGGCCGCCTAGCCCTCCCCTCCTCCCTCCTTTATATACATGGGGAGGGGGGCACCCTACAACACACAAGTTGATCTTTTAGCCATGTGCGGTGCCCCCCTCCATAGTTACACACCTCGGTCATATCGTCATTGTACTTAGGAGAAGCCCTGTGCCGGTAAATTTCATCATCACTATCACCATGCCGTCGTGCTGACGGAACTCTCCCTCGGCATCAACTGGATCGAGAGTTCGAGGGATGTCACCGAGATGAACGTGTGCTGATTGCGGAGGTGCCATACGTTCGGTACTTGGATCGGTTGGATCGCGAAGATGTTCGACTACATCAACCGCGTTACTAAATGCTCCCTCTTTCGGTCTACGATGGTACGTAGACACACTCTCCCCTCTCGTTGCTATGCATCTCCTAGATTGATCTTGTGTGATTGTAGGTAATTTTTTTTGAAATATTACGTTCCCCAACATTTTGGGCGGGAGAAGATAGCTAGCTAGCTCGTAGAAGCAATAGCACCTGCGACCCTGGCACCTCCGATGCTAGAGATGGCAACAATAAGCCACGACGCAACAAACACAAGCGTCTGAGCAATAACGAAGATATCAAAGACACGACGGTCAACGCCAGATTCAGTGGCTCTAAACCCGGTTAGCGGAAGAAGCCATTCAAAGGAAACAAAAATGGTCCATCCAGTTTGAACAGAATACTCGATAGGCCCTACCAGATTCATGGCACCCTGACAAGCCTGCAAATCATACCAACAGAAATTGTTGGGTCTCTAAGTAGGCCGGTAAACTAAACACCGAACATAAGGGGAAAGGTCTGCCAAGCAAGGATGACGATGAAGAGCCTCGCCCGCCGAACACAGGGGGATAGAAGAAATTCCCCCGAGGTCAAAACGGTGAATATGATCTACGTTACCCATATCCCTAAGCGGGAGCGCAAGCACACATTAAGGGACCTCTATGCCATAGAGCCAGTCGCCCCAAAATTTAACCCATGGTCAGCTTGCCCGATCACTTTCGATCGCAGGGATCATCCGACTAGTATCCATCATGGAGGTTCGGCCACATTGGTCCTTGATCCAATTATCGGTGGATTCCACCTCACGCGAGTCCTTATGGACGGCGACAACAGTCTTAACCTGCTTTATCAGGACACTGTCTATAAAATGGCTATTGATCCATCAAGAATCAAGCCCACTAAAACCACCTTTAAAGGAGTAATACCCGGCATAGAGGCCTATTGCACAGGATCCATCATGCTGGAAGTCGTCTTCGGCTCCCCAGATAACTTTGGAAGCAAAGACTCAATCTTCGACATTGTCCCCTTCCTAAGTGGCTATCACGCACTACTTGGACGAACCGCTTTTGCCCGTTTCAATGCAGTCCTGCACTATGCCTATCTAAAGCTCAAGATGCCTGGACCACGGGGTGTTATAAAAGTCTATAGAAACATGGAGCGCTCCCTCCGTACGGAGGAGAATACTTTGGCCCTTGCGGCCGCAGTACAGGGTGGCCTCATTAAGCCGAATACTACATCGGCAGTCAAACCCCCGGACACTGTCAAACAAGTCCGGTCTACCCTGTTGAATGGAAGTCTGGCTCATCTAGAGCTAGACTAGCAATTCAGCCTCCGTCAAAACCCCAACCTGATAGCAGCATATGTACCGCGCGTACAAAATTATGCACTAAAGATACAATGGGCAAGGACGGAGGCCTGCTAAAAATATGGTCCGCAATACGGTTCGACCCTATCTGGACCATCATATTCTTCCATTTCTTCTTCTTATCTTTATTTTTCAGTTTTTCATAACCCATGTCAGCTCTCGACGGTACCAAGGGCCCTTCTTCCAGGCCCCTTATGTATGCTCAATCGTTTATCCTCTCAAAGGATCACACACCAAGGAGACCAGCAGCGCAGACGTGTGGCAGAGTATCCAAAGGATCGTCAAGATCATCTTCCCTTTTTCAGGACCTGTATACTGCTTTCCCTTGTGCCCAACATGTAAAATAGCCTAGATGCTTATCACATCGTCTGTAAAAATAGTTTTGTCCAACCCTACCCGATATTGGCTTATTTCCTAATTAGTATCCCCTCTATACGGTGTATCGTTGTATATACCTCGACACGATTCAAATTGCCAGGGGCTTTATCCGGCCACATATATTTGTCAAATAAGTTAGAACACCTTCATAGTATGCTTCAGCGTCCCGAATATGGCACTATATGCATCGGCTCCGAATCATGTTTTTGGTCAATAGTTGGGTTGCCCGGCTCCTGTGATTACCACCTTACGTTCCGCTTGTTCGGCTAAGGTAGTAAAGGGAGAACTACTGCGATTGTGTTTCTGGTTCGTCCGGTCAAAACACCTCAGTAGAGAAAGCCGAAAACTGACTGTCATGTCAGCAATTCAGTGACCTACTAAATCTCTAGCAATTTATTCCGTATTACATGAAGGACTAGCTCTTTCCTGTCACGTGCTTAAGGCACCCTAGTTCGGATAGCCGTACAAGCACCAAGGGCGATCTCACAGTCCCATTGTCGAACTCCTATGGCTAAGTGACGGTAATAAAGCCGCATAGTCCGATTGCCTGGTTCGCTGCACTAACACCTCCTTCATAGACCAAGACGTTGGGTCAAGTGTGGTTATGTGCTACCCTGAACACCTCCGTAGTATCTATGTGGGGGCTGAAGCCGACGACTGGCAAACTCTCAGGGATAAAAACGACCGCACATGAGAAACAACACTTTATGATAAACAAGCATAAATATATTACACAACATTGATTTATAATACATTCTCTGTTTAGCCCGGATACATTTACTCGAACATAACATCCTTCGAGCATTGACCCTCTATCAAGCAGGCACCCTCAAGGACATCTTCAAAGTAGCGCTCCAGCTTGCGGTGGTCCTTGCCTCCAGGCGGACCTTCAATCGCCACGACAACGGCCTTCATCTTCGCCCAGTGCATCTTGACATGGGAAAAGGCCATCCGTGCACCTTCTATGCA
The DNA here is from genome assembly GCF_002162155.2 of Triticum dicoccoides. Lineage (NCBI taxonomy): Eukaryota > Viridiplantae > Streptophyta > Magnoliopsida > Poales > Poaceae > Triticum > Triticum dicoccoides. Next base: position 363,051,098 of record NC_041386.1, on the reverse strand, counting down.
CCCTGAGCGCTTCACTGCCTCCACTCGGGGCAAGGCGTCGCCAAGTGTGACGCCCCAAGACCGGAGCTTCAGATGCCTTCTAGGGTTTCCGCGTGTGATTTGTTGGGTCCGTTGCATTTCATCTTTGCATCATGTGCATTGCATCATGTCATCATGCCATCATGTCATTTCTTTTTTTAACTCAACTAAATAAATGGCATGGATCTTTGATCCATTTAAACCGAGGGAATTCACGTGGTGATTTCTCTATATAACATATCCTCCAAATATTTTAGGGAGCTATATTGAACATTCCAATTATGTGAAATTATCATCACACACTTGCAAATATTTTCCCCATGCCTTCGTCCCATTTTTTCCCTTCTCTATTAATGTCCATTCTTTTCCTATAAATTCTAGACTGGTGCCAGGATCACCTCCTCCAATTTTCAGATCCTTTGAACTTGTTTTGGTTGGATTCAAAAATATCTCAAGTTTGAATCTAATCCAAACTTGAATTATTTTTCTATCTAAAATATTGCCAAACCATGTTATTTTATTTGGGCAAAGTTTCGACACTCTAAGAATATTTTATTTCCTGAAATATTCTTTCCCTAACCCTCTCTTTATTTTTTTTCTTCTCTCTAGTTGTTTTTTTTCTGTTGAAGCAAATTAGAGAGGAGTAGGAGAGAGTAGCCCAGTCCAGGCCGGCCTCCCTGGGTCTCCCTAGGCCAAACTCTAGGCCGGCCCGTTTGTTCTTGGCAGCCCAGCCATGCCGACCGGCCCCCAAGGCCCAGTCTTTTCCCTCCTAAGGCCCAAGGCCATCCAGCCAGCAGCGCCAGGCCTCACCCTAGCCTTCCCCGCTCGTTCCCGTGGCCTCTCCTCGAACTCCCTCGTGCCGCCAGGACACCGTGAGTGTGTTGTCTCGCTCGATCTCCCTTCCCCTCCTTCCACCTAGCGTCTCCTCTGGCCTCCCCTTTCGTCTATGTCGTTTGCTGATCCGTGCCTCAAGCACCGGCGCTCCAAGGGCGGCCGCCTGCGGCTCGTCGCGGCCATAGCTCCCCACCACCAGCAAGCAGCTGGGCCGTGCCAGCGACCGCTGTCGTGACGACCTCCACCAGCGGCCTCTCCTTCGCCCCGCTGCATCCTCTGCACGCTGCGCCCGATTCCCTCGTCTTTCTCCTCTGGCCGCCACAAGAGCCTCGCACCCGACCCCCTCGCTGGGGCCATGGTTGCTCGTGACCCCACCTTCCTGCACCTCCATTCGCCACCTACCGCTGCTCCGCCTCGATCGAGCTCCATCCCTTGCTGTCATTGGATTGCCAAGATGCAGCCCCGACACCATCGGCCCCTTCGTCCTTCAATGTTCGAGCCTTCATGCCCGAGGCCTTCATCATCTCCCTGTGATGCGCTGCGTGCGACCGTGACAGCCACATGGTCTCCACCTCGGCAGCCCCCTGCTGCTGGTTCGTGCGCCTTCCCTGTTGGTCGCATGGACGCCAAGACTTGTTGCCGAGACCGTGACCGCCCCGATTTGCTTACGCTTGCTGGACCGACAAGTACACTAGAGGCCGCGTTGACCACAAGTACCCCTCCGGATATGCCGAGGTCGACTACGGTCGGTGATGCGACAAGTACCTCTACCAACGACCCCGGACATCTACGAAAACGTGTGCCACTACCATCGCCGTGTACCACTACGCCCAAGTTCCACTACAAGATGTACCACTATCGTCGCCGAAGACCGTCAAGTGTACAACTACCGCCGCCGTTGATTTGACAAGAAAACGTGTACCACTACTTCCACGACGTCCCGTGAACGCTTACTTCCTCTACACCGCTCCGAACTCGAACCGCTTCGAAAAATGCACGCTTCAAAGGTATAACCCCGAGACGATCACCTGTGGACCGAATGCATGTGTTGTATGAGATGCTCATGTTTGCACCGTGATCGAGTTGTCGCTTGCGATGCCCCTCTTTTGCCATGCCACCTTCATGTGGGACACCCAGTATCCGGGATCACTCCCCATCTCTTGCGTGTTCCACACATCCGCACACTTCTCGTTTGCATTGGTATCTCACTCAAGTTGTCGTTGCCGTGGCACCCCTTTCGTTTCCGCCATGGTGACAAATGCTTCATAATAATGCTCTTGTCAACTTTTAATAATAATTGCATAAAACTTGCACATGTCATCCGCATCATGTTAACAACATCAAGAATGTTTAATTTGTTGTTTGCATTAATTTGCTAAATGCATATGGGGATTTACCGGATTCGTTATTTGTTATATCTGGCCCCATTTAAATTGTTTAGATGGTGTAGTTTTGTTATGCCTCACCCTCTTGCCATGTTTAACAACATTTAATATTGTTGGGTACATAAACAAGATCGAATCTAAATAACTTGAATGTAGTGTTCCGTCAATATGCAACTCGTTGCATATTGAGCTCCACTTAATTTGTAGGATTGCTTGTGCATTTTGCCATGTCTTGCCCTCTTTAAACCGGACATGCATCATACTTGGTTGTGCATCGTGCCATGATTATGTGATGGTTGTTTACTATGTTGTTTGCTTCTTTCCGGGTTGCCTTTCTCGTGAGCTTCGGTTCCGTTCCGGAGTTGTGAGGATCCGTTCGACTTCGTCCGTGTGTCTTCTTCATGACTCGTTCTTATTCCTTGCGGGATCTCAGGCAAGATGATCATACCCTCGAAATCACTTCTATCTTTTCTTGCTTAGTTGCTCGCTCTTTTGCTATGCCTATGCTGCGATACCTACCACTTGCTTATCATGCCTCCCATATTGTTGAACCAAGCCTCTAACCCACCTTGTCCTAGCAAACCGTTGTTTGGCTATGTTACCGCTTTGCTCAGCCCCTCTTATAGCGTTGTTAGTTGTAGGTGAACATTGAAGTTTGTCCCTTGTTGGAACATGGAGATGTTGTTCCTTGTTGGAACATGTTTACTTGTTGGGATATCACTATATATCTTATTTAATTAATGCATCTATATACTTGGTAAAGGGTGGAAGGCTCGGCCTTATGCCTGGTGTTTTGTTCCACTCTTGCCGCCCTAGTTTCCGTCATATCGGTGTTATGTTCCCGGATTTTGCGTTCCTTACGCGGTTGGGTTATAATGGGAACCCCTTGACAGTTTGCTTTGAATAAAACTCCTCCAGCAAGGCCCAACCTTGGTTTTACCATTCGCCACCTAGCCTTCTTCCCTTGGGAGTCGCACATCCCAAGGGTCATCTTATTTTAAACCCCCCGGGCCAGTGCTTGTCTAAGTGTTGGTCCAAACTAAAGCCCCTTGCAGCGCCACCTCGGGGAAACTTGAGGGCTAGTTTTAGTTATACGGATTGCTTATCTGGTGTTGCCCTGAGAACAAGATATGTGCAGCTCCTATCAGGATGTCAGCGCATCGGGTGGTCTTGCTGGACTTGTTTTACCATTGTCGAGGATGTCTTGTTGTACCGAGATACCGAGTCTGATCGGAATGTCTCGGGAGGAGGTCTATTCCTTCGTTGACCATGAGAGCTTGTGATGGGCTAAGTTGGGACACCCCTGCAGGGATTTGAACTTTCGAAAGTCGTGCCCGCGGTTATGGGCAGATGGGAATTTGTTAATGTCCGGTTGTAGATAACTTGAACCTTAACTTAATTAAAATGAATCAACCGCGTGTGTAACCATGATGGTCTCTTTCCGGCAGAGTCCGGGAAGTGAACACGGTGTTGGAGTTATGCTTGACGTAGGTTGTTCTAGGATCACTTCTTGATCATATTTTCATCGACCGTGCTTTGCCTTCTCTTCTCGCTCTCATTTGCGTATGTTAGCCACCCTATATGCTAGTCGCTTGCTGCAGCTCCACCTCATACCTTTACCTTACCCATAAGCTTAAATAGTCTTGATCGCGAGGGTGCGAGATTGCTGAGTCCCCGTGGCTCACAGATACTTCCAAAACCAACTTGCAGGTGCCAATGAGTCCGTGCAGATGACGCAACCAAGCTCAAGGAGGAGCTCGATGAAGATCTTGTCCTTTGTGTTGTTCCGTTCTAGTCGATCAGTAGTGGAGCCCAGTTGGGGTCGATCGGGGACCGTGTCACATTTGGGGTTCTTCTTTTATTTTGGTTCCGTAGTCGGACCTTGATTGTATCTGGATGATGTAATGCTTTATTCATGTAATTGCGTGAAGTGGCGATTGTAAGCCAACTATGTATCTTTTCCCTTATGTATTACATGGGTTGTGTGAAGATTACCTCACTTGCAACATTGCTTTCAATGCGGTTATGCCTCTAAGTCGTGCTTCGACACGTGGGAGATATAGCCGCATCGAGGGCGTTACACCAAGCCACTTGACCAGGCCAAAATAGCTGCTCGGAATAGGTCCGGCCGGCCATAGCCGGACTATGATGTCCCTCATGGCCAAACCGGACATCCTATGTAGCTCCGCCAGTTGCATCATCTGGTTGTTTAGCAGGGCTAGCCGCTCAGATGCCAAGTACTGAGACCAAAAGATCTTCTCCGTTGCATTCCCTTCTTGGACCCGGAAGTACTGGGCGGCGTCGGAAGCACTCCCCGGGAGATCCGCAAAGGTGTCTGGAGTACTCCATAGTCGATTTAGCAAAGCATATCTTCGACCGCCGAATATACTCTGTAAAAGAAAAGGCTTACCAGCCGCTATTTGTTCGGCTTGCTTGATCTCCAAGCGAGCCGCCCGAGACTAGGACCCTGCTTCCTTCGCCTCTTTAAGAGCCTTGGTGAGTTCGGCCGCTTGGGCCTTATTACTCTCCTCCAAGGACTCACACTTGTTGGTAGCTTCCTGGAGCTCTTGCTCCACTTCGGTCACCCTCGCCTCATACTGGCAACGGGCGACCTTTTCGGCCTCCACATCCGCGGCCGCTTTGTCTGCAGCATCTTTGCTTGTCCTCGCCTCCTCCTTGGCTTCGGAAAGGGAACTCTTGAGGGCCTCGACCTCTGTCACGTTGCCTATAAACATATACATAGCAGCGCATGAGGTTGAAGTCTGAGCTCATATTATAATTTAGGCTTATAAAGGGTCTTTTAAAAGCACACCTTGGGCCTCATCGAACCGCTTGTTAATATGGTCGATCTCATCGTCAGCCAGCTTCAGTTTCCACGAGAGTTCAGAAACTTCAGCATCCTTGGTTGAAGCCGCCAACAGTGAAGCCTGTGTATCACAATAGATAAACGCGTTATCCATAGCGAATATTTGATCCTCTGTCCAGCTCCTTCTTCCAAAGAGCCGACCAGAGTCTCAGGGGCCACTATCTATATACAGGCATATTCTTCCAATACGAAAAACGACTAAGTATATTATATCACATACCTCAAAGCCTGTTATCAGGATAGTGAAAGCTTCATTCGGTCCACTTTTGGCGGACTGAACCTTCTCAACTACCGTACCCATCAAGGTACGGTGCTCTTCCACGACAGAAGCATGTTGAAGTGCTTCCCTCAATGTATCCGGCGCCTCCGGATTGATAGAGGTCGCCGGTGGATTCGACACTCCCCCTCCCTTAAAGGGGGCTGCTCGCTCGACTCCAGAGCCCTGTGGGTCTCCACAGTTAGATTCGGCTGGGGGCCGGATAGATCGAGGCCCCTGTCATCAATTTCCATGGGGGCTACGCCCCCATGTTTTTGGCAGCCAAGGCATTACCCTTTGGCGCCGTTTCAGCAGCCTCCCGCACCTCTCCCTGGCCTGGAGAGGTCCTTTGGGACAACACCTCGTTGTCATCTGCGACATGTGGTGGAGAGGCCCGCAGAGGCATTTCGCTCTCCATCATCTCCGGCGCCAACAAGTTCCCTGAAGACGACGATTGTTGAGGGAGATCACGGGCCGGACTGAAGTACGTAAATAATATGTTATCCTACAATTTGTAAAAAGCCAGATATATGTGTAGTATATTTGAATATTTATGATCCGGCTGGGGGCTTCGGCCTAAGGCGTCTCTCGAGGATGACTTCGGTGTCCGAATCCGAATCGTCCGAAAGGGAGATCTTCCCCTTCTTGGACGCCTCCGCCTCTAGGTCCACTGACGGCGCCCTTTTCTTCTCTCCTCCCTTAAGGAGAGAATTGCTCTCCTCCTCCTCCTCTTCATCTTCACCCCTTCATAGGAGGAGAGAGCTTCGGTATCTTTGGACGCCATGTCCGAAGTACCTTTGTGGTGAAGGCCACTTCTGGCCTCCTTTCCCTTCTTCTCTGGCGCCTGGTATGGCGCCGGAATCAACATCTTCGTTAGTAGAGGAATAACTGGGTCTTCGGCAGTTGAGCCGGACATTGGATCCGCTCCGCCTTCTTCGTCCATCCCTAAAGAATGAGGGGAAGGCTTAGCATACTCCTCGGATCTACAAGTTGGGATTATGTTCGGAAGTCTGAAAACTTACTAGAGTAGCCGGAGGAGCGCAGTCGAGGCTGAGGTCTTCGGTCGTTCCCGGCCATGACTTCTGAGCCTTGAAAAGCAGCTTCCAAATCTCTTCGTGCGTCGTGCCGAAGAATCACGGCAGGGTCCCAGGGCGAGCCAGATTGAACTCCCGCATATGGAGAGTCCGGCGCTGGCAGGGGAGAACCCGGCAAAAAAGCATCACCTAGATCACATCCGCAAGACTGGTATCCTTCTCTATCATACTCTTGACCCGCTTCTGCAGCGTCATCACCTTGTCAGACAACGCCCAGTCCAGGCCCTTTTTGATCAATGATGTGAGCCGCATTGGAGGCCCAAATTTGAAATCAGGGGTGGCCGCCCATGTGGCGTCGCGAGGTTCCGTGATATAGAACCACTCCTGTTGCCATCCCTTCACGGTCTCCACAAAGGCCCCCTTGGGCTAGGTGACGTTGGGGAGCTTTCTCACCATGGCGCCACCACACTCCGCGTGTTGACCATCGACCACCTTCAGCTTCACATTGAAGACCTTGAGCCACATGCCGAAGTGGGGGGGGGATGTGGAGGAATGCCTCACACACGAAGATGAACGCCGACATGTGGAGGAAGGAATTCGGGGCTAGATCATGAAAATCTAGCCCGTAGTAGAACATGAGCTCGCGGACGAAAGGGTGAAGGGGATAAACACTACCCTCTCATTAGGCTCCAGAGTGGGGATGACCTGCTTTTTGGCAGGAAGCCGGTGGACGATTTCCGTGGCCAAGTACCCCGCCTCCTGGAGTTCCTTGACGTTCCCCTCCATGATGGAGGAGGCCATCCACTTGCCCTGAGCACCAGAGCCAGACATGGCTGGAGTGTTTGGTGGGAATGGAAAAGATTGAATTTTTGGGCGCTGGAGCTCGAGGGCGGATGGGCTAAGGAAGAAGAAGGCGTGGGGTAGAAAGATGGATCCTTATCCTCTTATGAAGGCAGTGAATATCAAGCGCCCCCACGGGCCTTAAAACTCGTCTATTCCCAAGGGATCATGCAAACGACGTGGTTGGATTACCCAAACCCGTATTGGTGAGAATCCTGCAATGAGGGGACGCGATCTCTGTTTTGACAAGACATGTTAATAGAGGCCCCGCCTCGAGGTGCGGAGCGGGAGGCTACAAAACGGTTCGAAATAATGACAAGGCCAGAACATAATGTCTCGCCGAGAAAGCCGTCAGTGGGCATGGCTTGTTTTGTTTAAGTATTTCCCTTTGTGGTTCAGGGTTGTAACTAATTATACAGAGCCGGATATAGTTCTTTTGTTCAGCTACCTTGGAGTATTTGGAGGAGGAACCTACTTGCAATGCCGAAGACAATCTGCTTGCCGGACACATCGCCACTGAAGCCTGGTTCAGGGGCTACTGAGGGAGTCCTGGATTACGGGGTCCCCGGGCATCCGGGCTATGAGACATGGGTCGGACTGATGGGCCGTGAAGATAAAGATAGAAGGCCTTCCCCCGTGTCTGTATAGGACTCTCCTTTGCGTGGAGGGCAATCTTGGCGTTCGGATACGAAGATTCCTTTCTCTGTAAACCGACTCTATGCAACCCTAGGCCCCTCCGATGTCTATATAAACTGGAGGGTTTAGTCCGTAAAGGAAAGAATAATCATATAGGCTAGACATCTAGGGTTTTAGCCATTATGATCTCAAGGTAGATCAACTCTTGTAACCCCTACACTCATCAGAGTCAATCAAGCTGGAAGTAGGGTATTACCTCCATTAAGAGGGCCCGAACCTGGGTAAAACATCGTGTCCCTTGTCTCCTATTAACTTCGATCCTCAGACGCACAGATCAGTACCCCCTACCCGAGATCGGCCCATTTTGACACCGACAACGGGAATACTGCTTGTGCATCCACTTCCATAAACCCCAAAGTTGTTCCATATGAGTCCACCATACCTACCTATATATGGTATTTACCTGCCACTCCAAGTAAATTTGCATGTGCCAAACTCTAAACCTTCAAATAATCATATGTTTTTTATGCTTGAATAGCTCATGTACCAACTAGAGCTGTCAATATCTTCCATGCTAGGTGGGTTATTCTCATGATGAGTGGACTCTGCTCATCATTCACGAGAAAATGGCTGGTAACCGGGATGCCCAATCCCATCCTCAAAGCAAATCAAATCAAAATAATTACAAACAAAACTCCTCGAGGATTGTTGTTAGTTGGATGGTACCTGTTGTTTCGGACCAGCCATGGAGTGTGCTTGTTGGTGGTGGGGGAGTATAAACTTTACCATTCTGTTTGGGAACCGGCTATAATGTATGTAGCATGGAAGATACCGAGATCTCTTGGTTGTTACGTTGACAATGAAAGCATACCGCTCAAAATATTATTCATCTCTATTTCAAAACTCGAGCTCTGGCACCTATGCAAATCCCTGCTTCCCTCTGCAAAGGGCCTATCTATTTACTTTTATGCCGAGTCATCATCCTATTATAAAAAGCACCAGCGAGCACCACTGTCATTTTTATGCATTGTTATTAATTTATATAGAGTTATGTTTTCTTTTATCCGAATAGAAGTTATATTGTCATGGATCATCCAACATGTTGAGCTTGCCTTTCCCTCTCATGCTAGCCAAATTATTTGCACCAAGTAGAGATGCTACGTGTGCTTCCAAACATCCCTAAACCCAGTTTTGCCATGAGAGTGCACCATACCTACCTATGGATCGAGTAAGATCCTTCAAGTAAGTTGTTATCGATGCAAGCAATAAAAATTGCTCTCTAAATATGTATGATCTATTAGTGTGAAGAAAATAAGCTTTATATGAACTTGTGATATGGAAGAAATAAAAGCGACGGACTGCATAATAAAGGTCCTTACAACAAGCGGCAATATAAAGTGATGTTCTTTTGCATTAAGATTTTGTGCATCCAACCATGAAAGCGCATGACAACCTCTGCTTCCCTCTGCGAAGGGCCTATCTTTTACTTTTATCTTCTACCCTTTTACAAGAGTCATGGTGATCATCACCTTTCCTTTTTATACATTTTTCCTTTGGAAGCACTATGTGTTGGAGAGATCTGGATATATATATATATATATATATATATATATATCCACTCGGATGTAGGTTTTCATAAGGTATTATTGTTGACATCACCCTTGAGGTAAAAGTTTGGGAGGCGAAACTATAAGCCCCTATCTTCATCTGTGTCTGATTGAAACTTTGAACCCATAAGTATCGCGTGAGTGTTAGCGATTGTAAAAGATTATCTGATAGTTGAGTATGTGGACTTGCTAAAAAGCTCTTGAATTGACTCTTTCCAATGTTATGATAAATTGCAATTGCTTCAATTACTGAGATCATAGTTTGTTAGTTTTCAATGAAGTTTCTGATTCATACTTTACTTTGTGAATGAATTGTAACTTTAGCATAAGAGATTATATGACAATATATATGTTGTTGTTCTAAAGATAATCTTGATGCCCTCAGGTATGTATTTTATTTTATCGACTCCTCTATCTCTAAACATGTGGACATATTTATTGATGTCAGCTTTCGCTTGAGGACAAGCGAGCTCTAAGCTTGGGGGAGTTGATACGTCCATTTTGCATCATGCTTTTATATTGATATTTATTGCATTATGGGCTGTTATTACACAATATACCACAATATTTATGCCTATTCTCTCTTATTTTTTAAGGTTTACATGAAGAGGGAGAATGCCAACAGCTGGAATTCTGGACTGGTAAAGGAGAAAATATTAGAGACCTATTCTGCACAACTCCAAAAGTCTTGAAACTTCACGAAGCATGTTTTTGGAATATATAAAAATATTGGGCGAAGAAAGTACCAGAGGGGACCACCAGCCAGCCACAAGGGTGGAGGGCGCGCCCTACCCCCCTTGGCGCGCCCCCTGACCTTGTGGGCCCCCTGGCAGGCCTTCGGTGCCCATCTTTGGCTATATGGTGTGTTTTAACCTGGAAAAATCAGAAGGATGCTTTCGGGACGAAGCGATCTCGAGGCGGAACCCGGGTAGAACCAATCTAGGGCTCTGGCAGACTTGTTCTGTCGGGGAAACATCCCTCCGGGAGGGGGAAATCCTCGCCATCTTCATCACCATCGATCTCATCGAGAGGGGATCAATCACCATCAACATCTTCACCAACACCATCTCCTCTCAAACCCTAGTTCATCTCTTGTATTCGATCTTGGTCCCAAAACCTCAAATTAGTACTTGTGGGTCGCTAGTAGTGTTTATTACTCCTTGTAGTTAATGCTAGTTGGTTTATCCAATGGAATATTATATTTCAAGATCCCGAATGATAATTAATACTCCTCTGATTATGATTATGATTATGAATATGCTTTCTGAGTAGTTACGTTTGTTCCTAAGGACATGGGAGAAGTCTTGTTATAAGTAATCATGTGAATTTGGTATTCATTGGATATTTTGATGAGATGTATGTTTTCTCTCCTCTAGTGGTGTTATGTGAACATTGACTACATGAAACTTCACCATTATTTGGGCCTCGGGGAAGGCATTGGGAAGTAATAAGTAGATGATGGGTTGCTAGAGTGACAGAAGGTTAAAACCCTAGTTTATGCGTTGCTTCGTAAGAGGCTGATTTGGATCCATATGTTTCATGCTATGGTTAGGTTTACCTTAATTCTTCTTTTGTAGTTGCGGATGCTTGCAAGAGGGGTTAATCATAAGAGAGAGGCTTGTCCAAGGAAGGGCAGCACCCAAGCACCGGTCCACCCACATATTAAATTATCAAAGTAACGAACGTGAATCATGTGAGCATGATGAAAACTAGCTTGACAACAATTCCCATGTGTCCTCGGGAGCGCTTTGATTTATATAAGAGTTTATCCAGGCTTGTCCTTTGCTACAAAAAGGATTGGGCCACCTTGTTGCACCTTGTTTACTTTTATTACTTGTTACCCGTTACGATTTGTCTTATCACAAAACTATCTGTTACCAATAATTTCAGTGCTTCAGAAAATACCTTGCTGAAAACCACTTGTCATTTCCTTCTGCTCCTCATTGGGTTCGACACTCTTACTTATCGAAAGGACTATGATAGATCCCCTATACTTGTGGGTCGTCAACTGTTATCATGCCTTATGTGACATAGGTGCTAGCGTTAGTGCTATTCCTTTTACCTTATATCAAGAAATTATGAATGATATAGCACCCGCTGAAATAGATAAACCATCACACCACTTGGGATTGTTAGAGATGTTGATGTCTTGTGTGGGAAAAATAAAGTATCCTACTAATTTTCTTGTCATTGGTTCCCCACAAGATGACTTTTGTTCCATTATCTTTGGTAGACCCTTCTTGAACACCGTCAATGCTAGAAAACATTATGAGAAACAAACTGACAGTGTTAGGTTTGTGATGAGTCTCATGAGTTTAATTTTTCCAAGTTTAGTAGAAAGCATCATAATAAAGAATTGCCTAGTAAGGATGAAATAATTGGTCTTGCTTCTATTGTCATGCCTCCTACTGATCCACTGGAACAATATTTGCTAGACCATGAAAATGATATGCATCTGCATGAAAGAAATGAACTAGATAAGATTTTCTTTGAACAACGCCCTCTACTTAAACACAATTTGTCTATTGAAACTCTAGGAGGTCCTCCTCCACCTAAAGGTGATACTATGTTTTAATTAAAACAATTACCAGACACTTTGAAATATGCTTATCTTGATGAGAAAAAGATATATCATGTTATTATTAGTGCTAACCTTTCGGAACATGAAGAAGAAAGATTATTGAAGGTTTTGAAGAAGCACCAAGATGCTATTGGGTATACTCTTGATGATTTAAAGGGCATTAGTCCCACTCTGTGACAACACAAAATTAATATGGAACCTGATGCTAAACCCGTTGTTGATCACCAATGACATTTGAATCCTAAGATGAAAGAAGTGGTAAGAACTGAAATACTGAAGCTTCTGGAAGCAGGTATAATTTATCCTATAGCTGATGGTAGATGGGTAAGTCATGTTCACTGTTCCTCGAAGAAGGGAGGTATTACTATTTGTTCCTAATGATGAAAATGAACTTATTCCACAAAGAATTGTCACTGGCTATGGAATGGTAATTGATTTTAGAAAATTAAATAAAGCTACTAGAAAAGATCATTACTGCCTTTTGTTGATCAAATGTTAGAAAGATTGTGAAAGCACACACACTTTTGTTTCCTTGATGGATATTCTGGTTTTTCTAAAATACCTGTTTCACAACCTGATCAAGAGAAAACCACCTTTACTTGTCCTTTTGGAACTTATGCTTATGAACATATGCATTTTGGTTTATGTAATGCACCTGCTACCTTTCAAAGATGTGTGACTGCTATATTCTCTGATTTTTGTGAAAAGATTGTTGAGGTTTTCATGGATGATTTTTCTGTTTACGGAACTTGTTTTGATGATTGCTTAAGCAACCTTGATCGAGTTTGCAGAGCTGTGAGCAAACTAATCTTGTCATGAATTGGGAGAAGTGCCACTTTATGGTTAATTAAGGTATTTTGTTGGGACATAAAAGTTCTAAACGAGGTATTGTGGTGGATATAGCTAAAGTTAGTTTAATTGAGAAACTGCCATGTCCTAAAGATATCAAATGTATTCGTAGTTTCCTCGGTCATGCTAGTTTCTATAGGAGATTTATTAAAGACTTCTCTAAAATTTCTAGGCCTCTTATGAATCTTTTACAAAAGGATGTTCCATTTGTTTTTGATGATGATTGTGTAGAAGCCTTTGAAACACTTAAGAAAGCCTTGATTTCCACACCTATTGCTCAACCACCTGATTGGAGCTTGCCTTTTGAAATTATGTGTGATGCTAGTGATAATGTTATTGGTGATGTTCTAGGACAAAGAGTTGATAAGAAATTAAATGTTATCCATTATGCTAGTAAAACTCTAGACAGTGCTCAATGAAATTATGCTACTACTGGAAAAAAATTAGTACTTGTTTTTGCTTGTGACAAGTTCAGATCTTACATTGTTGATTCTAAAGTAATTGTTCACACTAGTCATGCTGCTATAAAATACCTTATTGAAAAGAAAGATGCTAAACCTAGACTCATTAGGTGGGTTCTTTTGCTACAAGAATTTGACTTACATATCACTGATAGAAAAGGAGTTGAGAACCCCGTGGCTGATAACTTCTCTAGGCTTGAAAATATTCTTGATGACCCACAACCTATTAATGATAGTTTTCCTCATTAGAAATTATCTGCAATAAATGTTTCTCATAACACTTGTTGGTATGCTGACTATGCTAATTATATTGTTGCTAAATATATACCACCTAGCTTCACATACCAACAAAATAAAAAATTATTCTATGATTTAAGACATTACTTTTGGGATAACCCACATTTTTGTAAACAAGGAGTAGATGGTATTATTAGATGTTGTGTACCTAAGCATGAATAGGGACAAATCCTATGGAAATGTCACTCTGAAGCTTATGGAGGGCATCATGCGGGAGATAGAAATGCTCACAAGGTATTGCAGTCTGGATTTTATTGGCCTAGCCTCTTCAAGGATGCCCATAAGTTTGGTAATATTGGTAAGCATCAGGAAATGCCTATGAACTATTCTCTTGCTGTTGAACCATTTGATGTTTGGGGTTTTGATTATATGGGACCTTTTTCCTTCCTCTAATGGGTATACACATATTTTGGTTGCTGTTGATTATGTTACTAAGTAGGGTTGCCTGAAATCATATCAGAAATTGATGTTTTTGTTATGCACTGAACATATCACTTCTTCTGTTATACCTAACATCATGTTTCTTTTTTTGAAGGTTATGATTCCTGTCCTTGAAAATTTATATCTAGATAATGTCCATGGTGCACACCACTATTGGCTATTCAACATCAATTCAAGGGATAAAAGGTTCGAAGTGTTTGACTCATGGAGGACGATAAAGAAAAGCAAGAGTCTGGATGAAGTAGGAAGGGCTACTGTAGCAGTAGTTCACGTATTGTGGGACAAATACTATCCAAAACAAGCAAACATGATGGAGAAGTTCCCGCTTCTGGATATCGATGCACCAAAGCAGACTGTATCGTAAGGACTAACCTACCTACATACATCTCATTGTTATAAGACATAGTTTTGCTTTTTTTCCCAAGTGCGTTCCTGACATAGGTTTTTTTGCTGCTTTGTTGTTTATCCTTTTTTGCAGTGGTGACTATAGCATATTTGCATTGATGAACGCATTATTGTGGAATGGGGCGTGGCTCCCAAACTATTGATAAAGCGACAAACCAAACATCAGGAAGAACATGACCATCTCCATGCTGAAGCGTGACCTGAACATGGTTCTATGGCAGGAGATTCTCAAACCGGTCAAGAACTCAATGAATAACTAGGAACACTTATTTGCCGCAGAATGTGTGCCATTAGGAAACTCACAAAAGTTTCTCCAAAACAACCAGAAAAAAGTTTGCATAAATCATAAGCGTCCATAGGTTTTGCAAGTTTTTGAGTAAGGAATAAAGCAAAAATGTTAAGCATCCACCCCTAAAATATCTTCATTATGTGAATTTAAAGCTAGGAAAACACATAAATTAAAACAAGTTCCTGTAAATCAATCCATAGTTACTTTGAACTATAAGTTTCTTGATTTCCCTTCTACATCTGCTCAAAAACCAGGCCACAGTTGCTTCATCTAGTAGGTCACTATTTCTTTTTTGCTTCAACTAGTTTGCAAGCCCAGGGGTTGTTTTCTTCATGTGGTAACCATCACAACACCTTTCCTAGGCACGTCGCGGCATTGTGGTCGATTGATTCACGGATGTTGCATTTGTTCTTTTTCTTTGGGTGTAGCTCTAGTGCTGATTGGAAGCTCCTACTGCAGTTGCACCCTTTTGTGACTAACCGAGGTGGATCCATAGGAGTAGGGGGGCAAGGGGTAGGAGGTTGGCCTGAACCACTTGGGGCAGTACAGTTTGATGCTTCCCTAGCCCGAACTACTTCTCGGTCTGCCATTAGCCTCTTCTTCCTTAGTTTTTCCATCTTAGTGACCTCAACATGTGCCACTTTCATGTGCCTCCTAACTACAGCAGCTGCCTCATCACTTTTCATTGCCTTCTTGGCTAGCTTTGCAAAATCCATTGTCATATTCACTTGCCGAACCTGGTTCTCCGACTCAACGGGCAAGTCTGGTCGAGGGCCCTTGGTAGTTGGCGGCGGCGCACTTGGTACCGCTTCCTGCGTCCAGCGGTGCTTAATGTAGTGTGCAGGTATCTCATCAACACCAAGGTGCATGAAGATTTTAAAGACATGGCAACAAACTAGGACGTCCCTATGCCACTTGCAACATTCACAATCATAGATTTTGGTGCTTCGGGCCTCACTATGACCAGACACTTCCTTGAGCCATACTCTGGAACTTCTTCTATATTGGGCTCAAGGTGATAGAAGTTGATTCCAGTGGGGTGCACATTGTACTAACCAATTGTAACGACTCGAGACCGACGCACCAGATGCCTTCCAGTTATTTCGTTGTCGTCGTGTGTTTTATTTGTTTATTGCATTCATCATCACATCATCCACATTGCATCCACATGTTTTCATATAACTTGTGTTCGCTCATCATTCTTGAGGGAGTCCTGGATTAGGGGGTCTCCGGACAGCCGGCCTATCTCTATTGGCCGGACTGTTAGACTATGAAGATACAAGATTGAAGACTTCGTCTCGTGTCCGGATGGGACTCTACTTGGCGTGGAAGGCAAGCTAGGCAATACAGATATGGATATCTCCTCCTTTGTAACCGACCTTGTGTAACCCTAACCCTCTCTGGTGTCTATATAAACCGAAGGGTTTTAGTCCATAGGACAACAACCACAACATACAATCATACCATAGGCTAGCTTCTAGGGTTTAGCCTCTCCGATCTCGTGGTAGATCTACTCTTGTACTACCCATATCATCAATATTAATCAAGCAGGACGTAGGGTTTTACCTCCATCAAGAGGGCCCGAACCTGGGTAAAACATCGTGTCCCCTCCCTCCTGTTACCATCTGGCCTAGACGCACAGTTCGGGACCCCCTACCCGAGATCCGCCGGTTTTGACACCGACATTGGTGCTTTCATTGAGAGTTCCTCTGTGTCGTCGCCATTAGGCTTGATGGCTCCTACTATCATCGATACTGATGCGGTCGAGGGTGAGACTTTTCTCCCCGGACAGATCTTCGTATTCGGCGGCTTTGCACTGTGGGCTAATTCGTTTGGCCATCTGGAGCATATTGAAAGCTACGCCCCCGGCCATCAGGTCAGATTTGGAAGTTTGAACTACACGGCCGACATCCACGGAGACTTGATCTTCGACGGATTCGAGCCACAGCCGGGCGCGCCGCACTGTCACGATGGGTATGACCTAGCTCTGCCGCCGAACAGTACCCCAGAGGCCGTGCCCGCATCAGCTCTGACCCTTAGCTCGGAGCCAACTGCGCCAATTGAGGACGGGTGGTTAGACACCGCCTCAGGGGCTGCAGTCTCAACGACGATCGAGCCGTACACCAGCCTAATCCTCTGCGTAGCCCGTGACTCCAAGGGGTCGCACTCTTTTTCAGACTCCGAACCGCCCGCGCCCCTGCCAATCGAATCCGATTGGGTGCCGATCATGGAATTCACCGCCACGGATATCTTTCAGCACTCGCCCTTCGTCGACATTCTGAATTCACTAAGGTCTCTCTCGTTGTCAGGAGAGCCCTAGTCGGTTTATGGCCAACAGGATTGGGATGCGGACGACGAAGAAATTCGACGCCCACCCACCACCCACTTCGTAGCCACTATCGATGATTTAACCGACATGCTCGACTTCGACTCCGAAGACATCGATGGTATGGACGATGATGTAGGAGACGAACATGAACCAGCGCCTATAGGGCACTGGAAAGCCACCTCGTCATATGACATATACATGGTGGATACACCCAACGAAGGCAATGGCGACGAGATAGCGGAGGATGACCCCTCCAAGAAGCAACCAAGCACCAACGTCAGTGGCGCCACTCTAAGTCCCGCCAAAGCAAAAGTGGTGATACCGGCACAGGAGATAATAACACTCCGGATAGTGCCGAAGACAACAACAATCCCCTCCAGCAAGATTTAGAGCAGGAGGATGGAGGAGCCAGCTCTCCTGAGAGAGCGGCAGACGAAGAGGAGGAGGATGACAATTACATGCCCCCCTCCGAAGACGAGGCAAGCCTCGGCGATGATGAATTCGCCGTACCAGAGGATCCCGTCGAACAAGAGCGCTTCAAGCGTCGGCTTATGGCCACGGCAAATAGCCTGAAGAAAAAGCAGCAACAGCTTCAAGCTGATCAAGATCTGCTAGCTGACAGATGAACTGAAGTCCTCGCGGTTGAGGAATATAAACTCGAGCGCCCCTCCAAGAATTACCCAAAGTGCAGGTTACTACCCCGACTGGAGGAAGAAGCATATGATACGGCTGATCGGCCACCTCGTGGCCGCGATAGAGAGGCATTCCAGCCAAAAGCTCAGCCTCCACCCTGACGCCATTCAAATAAAAAGGCATGGGGAGATAGGCCAGACCCACGAGACATATTGGAGGACAAAGCAAAGCATGCAAGATCGATCTACGGATCACGAGGGCGCACTACTCTGCGAGACGATAAACGTCACGCCGGATACAGTAAAAGCAAATCCGGCCGGGCCAAACACAGCGGGCAAGACCCATTCGAGCTGCGTCGCGACATAGCCCAATACAGAGGCTCCGCACACCCCTTATGCTTCACGGACGAAGTAATGGAACACCAACTCCCAGAAGGTTTCAAACCTGTAAATATTGAATCATACAATGGCACAACAGATCCCGCAGTATGGATCGAGGATTTCCTCCTCCACATCCACATGGCCCGCGGTGATGACTTACACGCCATCAAATACCTCCCACTAAAGCTCAAAGGACCAGCAGGGCATTGGCTTAACAGCTTGCCAGCGGACTCCATTAGCTGTTGGGAAGATCTGGAAGCCGCATTCCTCAACAACATTCAGGGCACTTATGTGCGACCACCAGACGCCGATGACTTGAGCCACATAATTCAACAGCCAGAAGAGTCGGCCAGGCAATTCTGGACTCGGTTCCTTACAAAGAAAAATCAGATTGTCGACTGTCTGGATGTAGAGGCCTTAGCGGCTTTCAAACACAACATCCAAGACGAGTGGCTAGCCCGGCACCTTGGTCAGGAAAAGCCGAAATCTATGGCAGCTCTCACGACGCTCATGACCCGCTTTTGTGCGGGAGAAGACAGCTGGCTGGCTCGCAGTAATAACATATCAAAGAACCATGGTACCCCGGATACCAAGGACAGCAATAGCAAGTCACGTCGCACAAACATAAGCGCCGTATTAACAGCGAAAACACCGAGGATACGGCAGTCAATGCCGGATTCAAAGGCTCTAAACCTGGTCAGCAGAAAAAGCCATTCAAACAAAGTACGCCAGGTCCGTCCAGCTTGGACCGTATACTCGATTGCTTGTGTCAAATACACGGCACCCCAGATAAGCCAGCCAATCACACCAACAGAGATTGTTGGGTGTTCAAACAGGCCGGCAAGTTAATTTCCGAAAACAAGGACAAGGGGCCACATAGCGATGACGGGGAGGAGCCCCGACAGCGGCACACTGGACAGAAGAGGTTTCCCCCGCAAGTGCAGATGGTGAACATGATATACGCAACCCACATCCCAAGAGGGAGCGGAAGCATGCGCTCAGGGACGTATATGCGTTGGAGCTAGTCGCCCCAAAATTCAACCCTTGGTCCTACTGTCCGATCACCTTCGATCGCAGGGACCACCCCACTAGTATCCGTCATGGCGGATTCGCCGCACTGGTCCTAGACCCAATCATTGACGGATTTCACTCACTCGAGTCCATATGGATGGCGGCAGCAGCCTGAACCTGCTTTATCAGGACACAGTGTGCAAAATGGGTATAGACCCCTCAAGGATCAAACCCACAAAAATGACCTTTAAAGGCGTCATTCCAGGTGTAGAGGCCCATTGCACAGGATCAATTACACTGGAAGTGGTCTTCGGATCCCCGGATAACTTCCAAAGTGAAGAGTTAATCTTCGATATAGTCCCGTTCCGCAGTGGTTATCACGCGCTGCTCGGGCGAACTGCATTTGTTAGATTCAATGCGGTACCGCATTATGCATACCTCAAGCTCAAGATGCCAGGACCTCACGGAGTTATTACAGTCAATGGAAACATAGAGCGCTCCCTCCGAAAGAGGAGCACACCGTAGCCCTCGCAGCAGAAGCGCAAAGCAGCCTCTCAAGGCAATCAACTAGTTCGGCGCTTCAAAGCCCGGACACCTTCAAGCGCGCTCGGAGCAATCGGCAAATAGGCCGCCTGGCGTAATCTGAGCTCGCGTAGCAATGCGGCGGCCACCCCAAGCCCAGCCCAACTGCGAAACCCGTGCCGCGCGTACATAATTACGCATTAAAAATACCATGGGCACAGGTGGGGAGGGTGGCACAACCGCGGCACGCCCCAAGACGCGGCTTAAACCACACTAGGGGCTTCCCGTTTGGTTATTTTTCCTTTTTTCAGGACCTTAATCTCTGGAAACACTGTTCGGTAGCACTATTGCCGAACACATGATGGAGCAACCAAGGAGGCAGAGAGCTACGTCATACCATGAAATTCCCAGGTGGATTACAGTAACGAGCGAAATATTCGATGTAATATCATTCCTCAGCTTGCCCTTGGAAGGGACATAGTCCTACTCTTTGCTTATCGCACTATCTGTATCATTATACTTTAACGCAATTTTTTGAATAAACAATGCATGACATTATGACTATTATTGCATTCTTGTTATATATACATATATATATATATATATATATATATATATATATATATATATATATATATATATATATATACTAGTACAAATGCCCGTGCGTTGCACCGGGCGAAAAAATATACCTGCTTCATGTGCATTGTGCACTATTTATATCCAATTTTAATAAATGTCGATGATAATGTTAAACATGGAAATTTTCTTATTTTTAATAAAAGTTAATGTTTTCAAAAAAATGGAAGACTTTTTAAAGAGTAGTTAAATTATTTTTAAGAAATTGGATCATCTATCTAAAAAGGAACATTGTTTGAGCAGATGTTTAAAAATAATATTGTTTTGTTTGTTTTTTGTTGTACATTTTTAAGTGGAAATATTTTTTAATAAATAGGGAACATTTTTTGGATTTTTTTGCTTTTTTTATGTGTGAACATATTTTTTTGAATTAATAATAGTGTGAACATATGTAAAACTGTGAATATGTTTAAACTATATTTACAGTACAAGAAGGAACACAATGGTTGACAAATTAACAACAATAGTTCTTTACTCATCAAGAGAACGACTTTTGTTTCTAAGCTAAGAAGATTCAGTTAGATTCATCTCCTCCTATGAGCTCCAGTCAAATAGCCAACGGAATGATGACCAGACCATTGTATAAGATTTAAAGTCGAGGTGGCAACGCATTCGAGCATAGATTCTCTCACACACAGAAGTCAGGAATTCAGGCCAGACTCATTAGTAAATTGATGAATGGCAGTACAATTTCTTTAATTGGCACCATCCAACACTAAACGAAACAAATCAAATAGATCTAAGATTGGGTTCTGATTTGTGATCACCAGTCAATAGGAGCAGAGCATGGTGCAGATCGACCAATGTATTTAGGTGCCACCGAAAACACAACAGTTCAAAATGATTTACCGTCATCTAGTAAACACAATGGAATATCAGAAGCACTTCATGAAGATACTCTATCGTAGGCCAAATATAGTAGCCTGATATTTGTGAGCACCGTCATCTAGTAAAACAGAAAATGTGCGAGTAGCATCTGATTAAATAGTTTTGGGATCTATTTCAAAAATTATATAAGATTGAAGCAAATGCTAGAAATTTGTCTCTTCACAACTCATATTTTGTAACTAATATGGAGCTAGAGAAATCATCTACCATACTAATTTAAAACTCTAATTAGACAAAAGAATAAGAACAAGTGCTTCTACCACAATTGTATAGTATGCATATATGAACCTGCAAATGTGTGCTATAATTTAGGAGCATTCAACACATGAAATGCTTATATATCATGGAGCTTATTCTAGAAAGAACATACTTTTAGGCATAAAAATAAACACCTATTTGGTAGGAATGTGTTCTTTATTGAAATTAAAACAAAACAAGCATGGGAAGACCATACTATATGTCATCTTCAGATATATCCATCAAGCTTGCTCTTCACTTTCTTGATTCAGAACCTCACCACAGAAGAAATTATAACTTTGAGGTGCAGATTCACAAGAATGACAGGACAATATTCAAAATATTTTATTTTGAGCTTTGTTCATACGAAAAGTAATATTGTAGGTTGGATTGCTAGCTCAAGGTGCTTGAGAGATCTAAAAAAACAAAAATCTCCAAGGATCCTTTACCCACGTGCACACAAATGGGCACACAACCAAAACTTATATCCTTTTAGTCTGATGGAAAATGAAGATACTAATATGCTGGACTTCTAACCTTCAGAAAACTCCCAATCGTCATTCTGTACGCACCTATACAGGGGCATTCTTTGTACTTCTCGCAATCATCAGTCTACGGGGAAACTAATTCTGGGCTGCATAAGCTACCGGATTCATAGAAATATGATGCACGTGTTGTTGGAGTTGCAACCAAAACAATCATTCAAGCTCATCTTCCTTGAAGTTTGAGGCAGCGGTTCTGTGAAGTCTTGCTAGCTGGTATAAAATGCGAACTTATTATATTACCACTGCCAACCACTAATGAGAATTCTTGACCTTGTTTCCCTCAAAAACAATATTTCTCCACATGAAGTTATTTATAAAAAGGGACAACTTTCATGGTTCTAAAGCTAAAACTACAAAAATAATATATAGCTCAAACTCATGCACACCTTCAGCTAAATAACTACAGAGACTCTGAGTGCAACCATCCATGCAGCATTGGTCTTACAAACAGCTCAATTATAAACACACCTGGGTCTGGCACTCTTGCTCAATGGATCTACCAGCCTCAGCTTCCCCCTGTGTTGCTATCTTCCATATTTTCATCTCCTCTCCAATAGCTATGTTATGTCCATTATCAGACCCTCGGCCTGAAGAATGCATCAAACATAGTTATGTGATGCCTCGTTGGCTCCGAAGTAGTATACTTTTTTTCCAAGAAAACAGAGAAGTAGTGTACTTGAAACATCATAACACACATGAGAACATTACAATTTCGTACATTATAGACAACTAATGGCTTGACTAAACTAACCAAGAACATGTTATGTTTGGTGTTTTGACAGCAAGCCATACTGCCATACACAGAGTAAGAAGCACATGTTATGGTTGGTGTTATGTTGGCTACTCTTCCAACTCAGTAGCGACCCTGCCCGTATGGATCACCTAACCTTCTTCATAGGTGTCACTACCAGAAAAAATCTACACACACCATGGCCGCCGCCATGTCCACGGAGTCATGCATGCTACGGATCTCAGGCTCGACCTCACCTATCTCCTCCTCAACCGTGTAGTTGCAGAGGCGGACGGCCAGGCGGCATGCTACTACCAACGCCCCGCTAGTGATCAGCATCAGGGCGACCTTGGCGTAAATGAAACGGTCTTTCCCCTGTTCTTTCAGCGGGAGGTATACTTTCCCAAAACTGTACATATGGACTTCTCATGACAAAATATTTGAACCCACCCAAGGATTTGAACTTATTTGTAGTGTGTATATATATTTTATTATTTGTTAAGTAGGTGGGGGATGATCTCCCTTTAATCTGAATAAGAAAAGTACAGAAGTTGTTTATCACTCTATCCAAAATTTCAACACTACTATATTGTTCCTATAGTTTCAGTCTATTCCGAAAAACTGTAGCATCATTATTACCAACGTTCAGTAGCTCATTGCCTCCATATAAATTGGCCTTCTAGATTGTGATTCCACTCTTTTATAAATATTTGTAGGCCTTGAAAAGCATATTAACAAATAGGTGGCTAACACAAACTTGCAAGTAGAGCATGTTGTATGAGAGAGAGAGAGAGTAGGAGGAGAGAGAGAGTAGAAGGAGAGAGAGAGAGAGGTGGGGCTGCACCGTGCGTTACACATGAATATTCTTGTGGACATTGTATCAAACGGATTTCCTACAATTTGATGCAAAAACAAATCTCTAATGGCTGGGTAGAACAACGAATCAATGGAGCAGCCAGAGCTCTCACCAGCAGGCCACATGGGGGAGGAGCTGCGCTGGTCAATGGGTCGGAGCTGGGAGGAGACGTGTCCCAGTCCCAACATGGTCGGGGGCGTCGTGACTCACGGGGAGTGGAGTAGGGAGGGGTAGCTGGGGTGCGTGGCCGGGAGGAGGCTAGTGGCGCGTGGCCGAGAGCGCCGCACATCGTCGGCGGCACAACAGCGAGGAGGCGCGGGGTAGGGCGATTGGCTGGGAGCGGCTAGTGGGCTGGGATCGGGGCAGGAAGACGATGCCGTAGGTGGGGGAGGATGTGTCGGGATTTAGGTTGGCCTTTTTATTATTATTAACGCTTTAGTACCACCTCGTTTATATTACGATTTTGTCCATATAAATTGTAAAAGCGTATTATGACATGAGAAGAAAGCCTATTGTGACGGTGAACCCACGGAGTCAATCCATGCTTTATTATTAGGGATATATATATATATATGTGTGTGTGTGTGTGTGTGTGTATGTTCATTAATGACGCCATGCAACCGTACACTTTGGTACGGCCAATACACCAGGGGCTTACGTACCCCACAATGCGGTGTGAAAAGTCCAAACACTTTCACAAGTGCGGCACCCCGAACTTATAGCATTATATGCATCAGCTTCGAATCATTCTTTGGTCAAATGTTGGGTTTGCCCGGCTCCTATGTTTTGGTACCTTACGTTTCGCTCTATCGGCTAAGGTAGCTGTCGGTGTACTAGATTAGGGGTACCCTAGTACCCCGAACTTGTGCACGGGCAGTTGCAGCACCCCGCGGCAAATGCTTGCCGGGTGATCGCCAAGATCCCCCGAAGGTTCCCTTGGAGCCATCCAAGAACAAGGTATTTAGGCTAAGGAGACAAGACCCCCGCAAGAGGAGCTTGCCGGGAAGGCCAACCAAGACGCTCCAATGAACTTGCCGCGACGCGCCACGCACTCCGGCAAGGCAACAAGGCCCCGGCAAGAGGAGCTTGCCGGGAAGACAAACCAAGGTACCTCGAAGCCCGGTGAGCGACAAGCTTCCGGACCCGACAAGATAACAACAGCGGCAAGGCGCTTGCCGCGGCAGGGGGCCACTCTGTGTCCACGCTCCAGCGCATCCACCAACGTGTCGCTCTGGGGGCCTCTCCGGACGTGCGTGGCGGGAGGCTGTGCAGCCAGCGGTGCGCAGTGGCATGCGAAGCTGACAAGATCGCCATCGTGGCGAACGGTGGCGCCCCTAACGGTCCTTTTCTGCACTGTTCGGGCGACTCAGACGGGCATTTAATGCCCTTGTCCCCTGCCGTCAGGGTTAGGTAGGATGCACTGTACAAGCAACTGTATCAACTACCTTGCTTTTTACGTTTTTACCCTCCTCTGTGTTGCCACCTGTCGGTGACCCCTTTAGCGTATAAAAGGAGGCCCATGCGCAATGTAGAGGAGGTTCGGCTCATAGGTTCGAAGCCTCAGACAGCTTGCTTCGATCCATCCGTAGCCCAGAGAACATCACACTCTCGCTTTGGAGAGCAAGAACACCAGATAATACAACCAGACAAGCAGCAGTAGGAGTGTTATCTCTCCGGAGAGCTCCGAAGCTGGGTAAACTGCTCGTGTGCCTCGCCTCAATATGCTCTTCGTGCGATCTCCGCCCCCCTCCGAACCGAAAGGGGCCCGGTCCGCCGGCCCCATAGGTGTTCGAGGATCAGTTTCCCCGACATCTTTGGCGCGCCAGGTAGGGGGCGTCGAGATTGTGTGAACCAGATCCGGTGTTCACACGAGCTAGATCCTTATTCTCTTCATCAACATGCCACCGAAGAAGAAGACTTCGGCGGCAGCCGCTCCATCCACGTCACTTCCGCCACCGTTGGAGCAAACGAGTGGTGGGATGGACGCCGGCGGAAGAAAGGACGTCGACGAGGAAGCTCATGATGCCGCCAGGTCCATGAACAAGGCTGCACAAACCTCGGCGACTGTACATGTTCCACGCCACTCTCAGGAGGCGCAAGATCAACACCGTCATGGCGCTAGCAATGCCATACGCATGATAGACCAAGGCCAAGCTGGTGGATCTCGGGGCGCTCAAGACCAGCATGCACGCCAGCATGCTGGCACGAGCGGGGCACGGTCGCCTGGATGGGATACTGCTCCTTCTAACATAGTTAGAAGTTCGAGCACGTCCCGCTCCTCGCGCCGCCCGCCACTGCCACCCACCACTCCAGCAGAAGCTTTGGCACGAGCTCAACTTCTCTTAGATTACCCTCCAACGTCGGACAAGATCGACGAATGGAGGGCCACCATTCAGAGTCTCATCGGCTACGCCAACGGCGACACTCCACGGCGGCCGAGCGCGTCGCTGCCACCGCAGGACCGCCAGACGCGAGCCGGTGGCGATGAAACGGGCGGAGGTGCAACTACCATGCAATCACCGCCCCGATGGCCAAGATCGCCGACTCGTCGGATCCACCTCGACAGCGACTCCACTGCATCGTCGGATCCACGGGCTCGTCGCGATCAGCACCAAGTTCTTCATGATCGACAACAAGAAGACGCTCGAACCCGCATCGAGCGCCGAAGAGAAGCGCGACGTCAATCCGACAAGCGCGCTGGGGCCTCTGTTGACATGCATGCGCCAGAGGAACCAGGCGATCTGCCGTACGTGGTAGGTTGTCCCGCGTTCACTCGCGAGCTGCGACAAGTCCAGTGGCCCAGTACAAAGAACTTCAAGCCAGACGTACCGGAGAAGTACGACGGCAAGACGCATCCGTCAGAGTTCCTCAGCATCTACACCATTGCGGTGCAAGCTGCCGGGGGACGAGATGACAAGATCCTTGCCAACTACTTCCCGCTGGTGCTCAAGCCCAATGTCAGGTCCTGGCTCATGCACTTGCCGGACAACTCCATATCCTCTTGGGCTGATCTGTGCCATCAGTTTGTCGGCGCCTTTACCGGCGGACACAAGCCTCATGGCCAGGAGAGTGATCTTCATTTGCTCGCCCAGAAGGAAGGAGAGCCCCTGCACAAGTACATCCAGAGATTCAGTAGCGTGCAGCACAACATCCCAGACGTCCACCCTGCCGCGGTGATCAGCGCGTTCCATCAGAACGTGCGGAACCGCAGGATGTGGGAGGAAATGGCGATGTGCAAGATCAGGGACGTCAGTGAGTTATATGCACTGGCCGACAAGTGCGCGCGTGCTGAGGAAGGGAGGAGACTCCCCGGAGAAAATATAGGAGCGGGAGGATCTGACAGCGAAGATGCCGCCCCGACAAGGAAAAACCGGCGGCGGAACAACAGAAGGAGGAAAGGCAAAGAAGTGCTAGTTGTTGAGCAGTCCGGCAACGGTGGCGGCGCCAAGGAAGCCAAAGCTGGTGACTCCGGCAAGGAGGTTGCCGCGGAGGTGGCGGTCGCCGACAAGCAGGACGGCACCAACAAGTAGTATTGCAAGATTCACCGCACCAAGGGCCATGATCTTCAGAACTGCAAAAGGGTCGAGCAGCTTGTTGAGCAACAGAAAGCTGAATACGAGCGGCGTGACAAGGAGAAGGCCCAGGAAGGAGCTGGTGGATCCGGCAAGAAACGTCCCGGCTGAGGAGGACACCGCGGCAAGGCCAAGCAGCAGCAAGGAGACAGACCTCCTCGCGGCCGCGACAAGGATGAAGATGACGGCGACGATGAAGATATGGATGATGAGGAGACCGATGAGCAGGAGTTCCAGAAAGCTACAGAGGTCATGTGCTTTGACGGTGGTGCTTCTCTGCATGCCTCGCACCGCCATCTCAAGCAGTGGATGCGGGAGGTTAATGCAGCAGAACCACCCGTCGAGTCACGCAGGCCTCTGAAATGGTCCAGCACGCCTATCATCTTTGATATTGAGGACCACCCGGATCGCATAACTGCAGTCGGCTGCTTGCCGATGTTGGTTTCACCAACAATTCGCAACCTCGAGGTCACTAAGATGCTAGTTGACGGCGGGGCCGGCTTGAATCTGATCTCCTCCACAGTGCTCCAGAAGCTCCAGATCCCTGACAGCGAGCTCGAAGAGACCGGCACCTTTCAAGGAATCAACCCGGGAAGGAGCAAGCCAAAGGGAAAGATCACATTGCCGGTAACATTTGGCAGTGAGCTGAACTTCAGGACTAAGAGGGTCACGTTTGACGTTGCCGACTTTCCATTACCTTACAATGGAATCCTTGGCCGTCCGACACTCGCCAAGTTCATGGCAGCCTCTCACTATGCGTACAACGTACTGAAAATGCCAGGCCCAATAAGTGTCATCTCTGTCCCTGGCGACAAGAAGGATGCTCTTATTTGTGCCGACAAGATCTACCGGGAAGCAGCAGCCGCATCAGAATGAAGGACACTTGCCGCTGAAGCTCCCGGGGGGAAGAAGAAGACCAAGTCCGGCAAGAGCTCTGATGCCCACTCCGGAAAGCACACCTCTTTGGAGTGCTGCGCTACCGTCGAGGGCGTACCATCGAGCTCCACCGGCAAGTGCAAGAAGGCGATGGCAGCTCCACCTACGACTAAGAAGGTGTCCGCTAAGGAGGATGGCACTAGTGGTACCTTCACCATCAGCGCCACTCTTGACCCCAAATAGGAAAGCGCACTCGTTGCTTTCCTGCGGGCGAATGTCGACGTCTTTGCGTGGCAACCGTCTGATATCCCCGGTGTTCCCAGGAAAGTGATTGAGCACCACCTTGCCGTCTATCCTCGTGCGCGGCCCGTCAAGCAGAGAGTCAGGAAGCAGGCAGTTGAGCGCCAAGAATTCATCGCAGAAGAAATCAAGAAATGGGAAGCGGCAGGCCTTGTCAGAGGAGTACTCCATCCCACGTGGTTGGCCAATCCTGTTGTTGTGCGCAAGGCTAACGGGAAATGGAGACTTTGTATTGACTTCACCGATGTTAATAAAGCTTGTCCCAAAGACCCATTTCCCTTGCCGCGTATTGACCAGATTGTTGACTCCACAACCGGATGTGATTTGCTTTCATTTCTTGATGCATACTCAGGATATCATCAGATCTTCATGGCAGAAGAAGATGAAGAGAAAACCGCATTTATCACCCCGTGTGGCACGTACTGCTTCGTACAGATGCCTTTCGGTTTGAAGAATGCTGGTTCAACATTTGCAAGGGTAGTTCACCATGCTTTTGAGCCACAAATACACAGAAATGTAGAAGCTTACATGGATGACATAGTGGTCAAGAGCAAGGACAAAGCGACCTTGATTCAAGATTTAGATGAGACATTTGCAAACCTGCGCAAGATCAACCTCAAGCTTAACCCCGAGAAGTGCGTGTTTGGAGTCCCTTCCGGCAAGCTTCTCGGGTTCTTCGTGTCTCAGCGAGGAATTGAAGCCAATCCTGACAAGATCAAAGCCATCGAGCAGATCGAAGCACCAAAGCGCGTCAAGGATGTACGAAGGCTTGCCGGCTGCGTGGCTGCTCTCAGTAGGTTTATCTCTAGATCTGCTGAGCGCGCCCTGCCATTTTTCAAAATTTTGAAAAAGGCAGGTCCAATGAAATGGACTCCGGAAGCGGAGGCTGCGCTGCAGGACTTGAAGAGATACCTGTCCTCCACTCCAACGCTTGTCGCACCTAAGCCGCAAGAGAAGTTGCTGCTATATATAGCGGCAACCAATCAAGTGGTTAGTGCTGCGTTAGTGGCGGAGAGGGAGGCGGATGATGAGCCAGCAACCACGATAGATCCATCCAGCGACAAGCAAGGGGCTTCGCCGACAAGCTCTGGTCCCGACAAACGTGGGTTTGCGCAGGAACAAGATGAGATGCCAAGGAGAATGGTGCAGCGCCCAGTCTACTTTGTCAGTTCTCTTCTGAAGGGAGCTAGATCAAGGTACTCTGGTGTGCAGAAGTTGCTTTTCGACCTTCTCATGGCCTCGAGAAAGTTGCGCCATTACTTCCAAGCACATGAGATCACAGTCGTCACTCGCTTTCCGCTGAAGAGGATACTGCAAAATCCAGAAGCAACAGGCAGGATTGTCGAGTGGGCGCTGGAACTGTCAAGCTTTGGCCTCAAGTTTGAGAGCACCTCAACTATCCAAAGCAGAGCATTGGCAGAGTTCATAGCAGATGGACGCCAACCCCAGATGAAGAAATTCCAGAAACAAGCATCCCCGTCAAAGAGGCAAGCAAAGAGTGGTTGATGTACTTCGATGGAGCCTTCTCGCTGCAAGGCGCCGGTGCAGGTGTGCTGCTTGTCGCACCCACCGGAGAGCACCTCAAGTACATAGTCCAAATGCACTTTCCCAAGGAGCAAGCAACCAACAATACTGCAGAGTATGAAGGATTGCTTGCCGGTCTCAGAATCGCAGCAGACCTTGGGATCAAGAAGCTCATTGTCAGGGGTGACTCACAGCTTGTCATCCGACAAGTGAACAAGAACTACCAGAGTCCGTTGATGGAAGCGTATGTCGATGAAGTAAGGAAGCTAGAGGAGCACTTTGACGGCCTACAAATGGAGCATATCCCAAGAGCTCAGAATGATATTGCTGATGGCCTGTCAAAGTGCGCCGCACTAAAGTTACCTGTGGAACTAGGGATCTTTGTGCTCAAGTTGAATCAACCATCCATAACACCATCAACTGGACAAAGCAAAAAGAGGAAGTTGGTTTCTGGTGACTACTTTCCGGCAGAGCTCCCCGAAGCCGCCGCCAAGAAAGTCCCCAAGATCAACACCATAGATGCTGAGGGGCAGTCTGCTCCGGCAAGCCTTATGGTTTGTTCCGTTGAAGCAGACGCTCCCGACAAGTTTTGCTCCGGCAAGCTTGCCGGGGAACATCAAGCTCCAGCAGGGCCGCAAGTCCTTGCCGTAGAAGCAGATGTTCCCACAGCAGCAGATGTGCCTTTAGTCCTTATTGTCGAGCCACAGGCTCCAGCATGGGCACAACAGATTGTCCGTTTCCTTCAGATAGGAGAACTTCCCGAAGAGCAAGAAGAAGCGGAAAGAGTAGCCCGGCAGTCATGTACCAGTTTGTCGATAGCATACTGTACAGAAGAAGACTCAACGGTGTGAAATTGAAGTGTATTCGCCGGGAACATGGACAAAAGCTGTTGGCAGAGATACATGGAGGCATATGTGGCCACCACATAGGCGCAAGAGCACTTGCCGGCAAAGCTTTCCGGCAAGGTTTCTTTTGGCCGACAGCCCTCCAGGATGCAACTGCACAAGTAACCAAGTGTGAAGCGTGCCAGTTCCACTCCAAACAGATACACCAGCCAGCTCAAGCTCTCCAGACAATCCCTTTATCCTGGCCATTTTCGGTCTGGGGGCTCGATATCCTCGGCCCCTTCCCCCGAGCTGTCGGGGGCTTTGAGTACTTGTACGTCACAATCGACAAGTTCACAAAGTGGCCGGAAGTGCAGCCAGTGAGGAAGGTGACAACACAGTCAGCAGTCAAGTTCTTCAGGTCAATTGTTTGCCATTTCGGGATCCCTAACAGGATCATCACCGACAACGGCACGCAATTCACGAGCTGCACCTTCATGCAGTACGTCCAAGACCTTGGTGCCAAGGTCTGCTTCGCTTCTGTTGCTCATCCGAGAAGCAACGGTCAAGCAGAGAGGGCAAATGCTGAAGTGCTGCGCGGGCTCAAGACCAGAACTTTCGACAGGCTGCACAGGTGCGGAAGGAACTGGATCGAGGAGCTGCCGGTGGTTCCTTGGTCGATCAGAACGACGCCAAATCGAGCCACTGGCCAGACACCTTTCACTCTAGTCTATGGAGCAGAGGCAGTTCTCCCCACAGAACTCGTATACGGATCACCTCGAGTGCTTGCTTATGATGAGCTTGAGCAAGAACAGCTGCGGCAAGACGACACGCTGCTCCTTGAGGAAGATCGTCTTCAGGCTGTTGTACGAGCTGCTCGATACCAGCAAACTTTGCGCCGCTATCATAGCCGCAAAGTTAAAGCCAGAAGCTTCGAGGAAGGCGACCTTGTTCTTCGGCGCGTTCAGTCCGCCAAGAATTCCAACAAGTTGACGCCGAAGTGGGAAGGCCCTTATCGGGTGAGACAAGTCACAAGGCCTGGCGCTGTCCGCCTTGAGACCGAAGATGGCATTCCAGTGAGAAACTCCTAGAACATAGAACATCTTCGTAAGTTTTTCCCATAAGGCGCGGTTGCCGGAACCCGTTCCGGCAACCACCTTTTGTACAAGTATTGCCGCTGTTGCATGTAATCCTTTATACAAAGCCGGGCGCAGACCCCGTGCATAAGTAAAAACCCATGTGCTCCGCACAGCTTGTCCATTTCATGCGTTAGTTCCTTTCTTGCATGTGATTATCTAACACTTTGTGCAGCACTTACATTCGGTAAGCAGTAACGAGCCGAAGTGCTCCATATTATTATTTTCTCTTCTTTCTTTTTCTTTTAAAGGAAAAGAAGGTTCTCTCGCACACAAGTTTGCCGGGGGGAAGGAGAAGATTGTGGTGTGGGCCAGGCGTCGTTCAAGCAAAGACTTGCCTTACCGGGAAGCAAATAACAGAAAAGCTAAGTTGCCAAAGTTTGAGTAATCACTTTTTTTTAGATTTTTGAGTTATCTTCCTCGAACGACTCTGCTTTGTATGGAAAACCTGTGCGCGGAGGAACCAACTCGTGGCTAGTTGCGCCCTTACTTTGTTTCGAGTCCGCTCAACAGCTTAAGCGTGCTGCATCTAGTCACGACAAGGTTTCTTGTCGGAAGTAGCGCCGCCAGCAGGCTGCTGAAGTTCCGCACTCAGCGCTCGCGGCTCGGGCGCCTGCGCCGACAAGTTCCCTAGAAGCGTAGGGTGAAAACATACAAAGGAAGGAATCTAGTAGAGGAAATAACATTGCAATTGATAACAGAAATAAAGTTATATTACAAAGATAACTTGTCGCAGCTCTAACAGACTGTTTTCATAACATGATTAGCAGCGACAAGGGAAAAGAAGAAATGGGCGGCCTAATCTACGCGCCCGCCCTCGACTCGCTTGATCTCGCTCACCTTGTCCACAATGGGTGCGACAAGGGCCTTGAGTGCGTCCAGATCGGCGTCAGGCGGCAAGGATCGGAGGACGTTGGTGAAGCTGAGGCCTGGGTTGTGGAAGGCCACCTTCATCAGCACCTTCTGGAGCACCCCAGCGCAGATTTTGCGCGACTCGTCGGCCAGCTGCTTCGGGATCCTCTCCCGGAGCCGCTGGAGTGCCCTCGCCATGCCCTTGAAGAATAGACTGAGCTTGGCGCTGGGTTGAAGGCTCTCGTCGGAAGGATACCCAAAGTCCTCCATCCCCAGCTGCGCCAGCTCCTCATTGATGACGGCGGCGGTGTTCACCAGACCCTCGGTCCAGTGCTCCACTGTGTCTCTGAAGGAGTTCTGGGTGACTGCAATGCTCTCCAGCAGCGCCGCATCAGCCTTGACCTTCTCCGCCAAGGTCTTCTCCCACTCCTTGGCGGCCTCCAGCGTCTGCGTCAGCGTGGCCAGCTTCAGCTCCAGGTCTGCCTTGGAATCCCTGGCGGTGCTGAGCTCCTTGCCCCTCTCAGCGAGAAGGCCTTGCAGCTCACCATGGGCGGCAGCATCCTTCTCGCGCTCACGCTGGAGCGCGGCAATCTCCTTGCCACTCTTCCCAATTTCGGCCTCCAGCCGCACCACCTTCTCCTCTAGTTCCCTCTTGGCGGCCTCTGCAGTTGCCGCGGCATCCTTTGCCTCCTTGAGCGCCCCGCCAAGTGCTCGCTCGCGCTCGGCGAGCTCTTCCTCATAGCTATCGAGGTGGGCCTTCCGCTGCACTAGCTCGCCTTCCCGCGCGGACTGCTTCTCGGCAGCAAGTCTTTGTTCCTCCTCAGCCTCAGCCTTCTCGAGAAGAAAGGCCGTGCGCTCCTCGTCGACTCGCTCCCGCTCCTGCGCCAGGGACCGGAGAGCTTCTTGATTTTGTCCCCGGAGCTCCTCCGCGCGCTTCTCCATGTCAACTCCCACCTTCGCGACAAGCGCTTCCCGGGAAGCCAGCTTGGCTTGCCGGGTGCGGTAGAGTGACAGCAGCTTCCGCAGCAGCTGCTCCTCCTCAGGCTCGCCGCTGCTGCTGCTGGGCACGTCAACCAATGACAGCCCAGCAGAGGCGAGCACCTCCCCGTCAAAAGTCTCCCCCTCGACTGGCGCCCTGGAGCTCGACGCCCAGGGTAGCTTGATGAAGATGTTGTCACCGGCCTGCAAGTAGGCGCCGGGCTGGGGCTCCTCGGAGCCCGGCTCCGCGGAAGCGGCAGAGGGTTCGGCGGTCGGTGCAGCGCCCGGCGCTCCTGCGGCCTCAGGGTCGTCAGTGCGATCGCCCGATCCCTCGCCGGCTTCCGCAATAGTAGCCCCGGCGGCCTCCTCGCCGGCGGTCTCATCAGCACCGGCACCTTCCTCGCCGGTGCCCTCTGTCTCCATTGGCTCAGCCGAAGATGGGTCTGAAGAACGAAGAAGGGAGGAAAATCAATCAAAAATTCAAGGAAAGAAAAACAGAAGAAGCACAACCCAAGGGAAAGTTTTTGGGCAAGTGGATTACCTGCGCCAAGATCTTCAGTTGCGGCCTCGGTCGCCGCAGGATCAGCAGTACCGTCCCTTGCCGGAGAGTCCCCCCTTGCCGGAGAGCGCTCCCTTGCCGGGGACACCTCCCTTGGCGGCGCAGTCGAAGCGGGTGGCACTTCGGGACCGGCCTCCGGGCGCTCCTGATGAGGCTGCTCTGCTCCTGCACAAGTCAACAAGCAAGATATCAATAAAGGAAAAAGCACTCAAGCGCGCCCGACAGCAGAAGGCTAAACTATGAACTTACGCTGGGGGCTGCTACGAGGAGTGATTGCCGGGTCCGTCAAGCGGCTCTCCTCTCTCTACCCGAGGTATGAAGAAGTGGTGGAAAAGGGCTACACTAGGGTGGAATCCGACAAAGTTTTCGCACAAGTGTGCGAAAACTGCCATGGTCAAGGCAACATTGGGGGTGAAGTCAAGGAGGCGGAAGCCATACGTGTTCATAATGTCACAAAAGAATTCTGAGAAGGGTGGGCAGAGCCCGCAGTAGAAGAATAGCAGGAAGAATGGGTACCCATTTGGAGCCGACTCCGAGGCAGCAGCCGGGAGTACCCTCGTGCGCGGATGCGCACGCGTCTCCGTCGCCCAAAAGAGGTAGAAGTACTCCCTCAGCTCCTGCACTCTGAGCTAGGGGGTGAAGATCGCCCGCTCCTTCCGCAGCGCCGCGAGCCGCTGCGCCTCGGCCGACTTCACGCCCTTTCCCTTGTCGCCTTTCGGGGCCATGGCGGAGGTGGTGGAGAAGGTCCACGGCGTGGTGATGCTGGTGGCAATGGGGGGGCGGAGCGCTGCTCTCTCGGCTTCGAGAAGAAGAGGGGAGCGGCGGAGTTTGTGAAGAAGGAGTAGCAGCAAGCAGCGAGGGGGAACGAACTGCCCCTGTGTCCTCTGCTTATAAAGAGGGACGGGGCGGACGTTTCGGCCTTCCACTTAAACAACCACCCACGATCTCTCCCACGATGCCGCAATCAACGCGTGCCGCTATGGGAGAGTGCGGTGGATACGGAACAAGATTTGGCGTGGCCCAGCCCGCGTGTGCCCATGCCCTGTCTTGGGCCTGGCCCAACAGCGCTCGGCACCATGTCTGGCCCAGGCCCGGGGGCTCCTGTCGGTGTACTAGATTAGGGGTACCCTAGTACCCTGAACTTGTGCACGGGCAGTTGCAGCACCCCGCGGCAAATGCTTGCCGGGTGATCGCCAAGATCCCCCCAAGGTTCCCTTGGAGCCATCCAAGAACAAGGTATTTAGGCTAAGGAGACAAGACCCCGGCAAGAGGAGCTTGCCGGGAAGGCCAACCAAGACGCTCCAATGAACTTGCCGCGACGCGCCACGCACACCGGCAAGGCAACAAGGCCCCGACAAGAGGAGCTTGCCGGGAAGACAAACCAAGGTACCTCGAAGCCCGGTGAGCGACAAGCTTCCGGACCCGACAAGATAACAACAGCGGCAAGGCGCTTGCTGCGGCAGGCGGCCACTCTGCGTCCACGCTCCAGCGCATCCACCAACGTGTCGCTCTGGGGGCCTCTCCGGACGTGCGTGGCGGGAGGCTGTGCAGCCAGCGGTGCGCAGTGGCATGCGAAGCTGACAAGATCGCCATCATGGCGAACGGTGGCGCCCCTAACGGTCCTTTTCTGCACTGTTCGGGCGACTCAGAGGGGCATTTAATGCCCTTGTCCCCTGCCGTCAGGGTTAGGTAGGATGCACTGTACAAGCAACTGTATCAACTACATCGCTTTTTACGTTTTTACCCTCCTCTGCGTTGCCACCTGTCGGTGACCCCTTTAGCGTATAAAAGGAGGCCCATGCGCAACGTAGAGGGGGTTCGGCTCATAGGTTCGAAGCCTCAGACAGCTTTCTTCGATCCATCCGTAGCCCAGAGAACATCACACTCTCACTTTGGAGAGCAAGAACACCAGATAATACAACCAGACGAGTAGCAGTAGGAGTGTTATCTCTCCGGAGAGCTCCGAAGCTGGGTAAACTGCTCGTGTGCCTCGCCTCGATCTGCTCTTCGTGCGATCTCTACCCCCCTCCGAACCGAAAGGGGCCCGGTCCGCCGGCCCCATAGGTGTTCGAGGATCAGTTTCCCCGACAGTAGCACTAGGAGAACTACTGCGATTGTGCCCCAGTTCTGCTGGGTTCAGCACCTCAGTAGAGAAAGCTAAAACTGACTGTCATGATAAGGCGAGAGACTGGTCGCTGTTCGGCGAGGTTTTCAAGTCCTAAAGACTTATGCAGCTTAGAGCGAGGGGCCGGCCCTGTCCGGCTTAAAGGCGTGTATCACGCCCCGAATTCGGCCTTCTGAATACCAGGGGCTTCGCCGAAATTTAAAATTATAGAGTTCTATGGCTAAGTGAGAGAGATAAATCATTATTAGTCCGGTTGCCTTGTTCGTTGTGCTGAGCACCTCCGTCGAAGGACCCAAACATGGGAACAAGAGTGCTCAGGTTTATCCCGGACACCCCAACACTCGTGGCATGGGGGCAGAAGCCGAGGACTAGCCATCTCTCAGATTGGATAAACAGCCAAACAGAAGGTAATATTTTAAATTCAAAACAAGTGTTGCATAGCGCATATGAAACAAGTTTTCATAAATTCAGGATAAAACAAGCAAGTCTCACTCAAATATTACATCTTTTGAACACTCGTCCACGATGAGACGGGCACCCGACAGAACACCCTTGTAGTACATCTCGGGGTGGCGGTGCTCCTTGCCCTCCGGCGGCCCCTCCTTGATCAGCTTCACGGCGTCTAGCTTGACCCACTGCAATTTCACACGGGCGAAACCCCGGCGTGCACCTTCAATGCAGACAGATCGCTTGACGACCTCCAGCCGTGGGCAGGCATCCACAAGCCGCCTCACCAGGCTGAAGAAGCTGTTCGGAAGGGCGTCGCCAGGCCACAGCCGGACTATAAAGCCCTTCATGGCCTGATCGGCCGCCTTATGTAGCTCGACCATCTGCTTCAGCTGGTCGCTCATTGGCACCGGATGTCCGGCCTCAGCATACTGAGTCCAGAACGGCTTTTCCGTCGAACTTCCGTCCTCGGCCTGGTAAAATTGTGCGGCATCGGACACACTGTGGGGCAAATCTGCGAATGCTCCTGGAGAGCTCCGGATTCGGGTAAGTAATCGGTAATTTACTTTTACATGCTTGCTTTGCATATAGAAAGCCTTACCCGCTGCTATCTTCTTCATCGCGTCGATCTCTTGGAGGGCCTTTTGGGCTTCGGCCTTGGCACTTTTTGCACTCTCGAGGGCCGCGGCAAGCTCAGACTCCCGCGTCTTTGAGTCAAGCTCCAACGCCTCGTGCTTCGCCACGAGAGCCTGGAGCTCTTGCTGCACCTCGCCCACCCGAGCCTCTTGTTCTCTTGCTCGGTGCGCTCCTTGGCCACTTTATCCTCGGCCTTGGTTAGCGCTTGCTTCAGGGTCGCCACCTCGGTCGTGGCCCCTACCAAATATACGATGATCCTGTCATTTTGCAATCGCGTCCTCTTTTATATATACATATCTATAGACAGGGTATTACTTACGCTTGTTCTCCTTGATCTGCCTCTTGGCAAGGCCGAGCTCTTTCCTGGACCCCTCGAGGTCCTGCTTCAGTACGGCGACCTCCGCAGTCAGGGCGGCGGACGCCAGCAGTGAAGCCTGCATATGCATATTGACATACTTATATTAGACTCCTGCGATATTATTTGATCCTCTGCTCGGCTTTTCTTTGTGAACACCGAACAAAGCATCAGGGGCTACTGTCTATGCGGTAATATTTCTACTACATTTTAAAACACTTACCTCAAAGCCTATTAGAAGGCTGGCACAGGCTTCAGTCAATCCGCTCTTGGTGGACTGAACCTTCTGCATCACCGCACTCATGATAGTGCGGTGCTCCTCATCGACGGAAGCACTGCGAAGCGCTTCCAGCAGATTGTCTAGCGCCTCTGGATGGACAGAGGTCACCGGCAAAGGCGTCTTGCCCCTCTTAGGAGGAGGCCGCCTGCCCGAGCCTGGAACTGCTGGAGGTTCCGGCGCGGTGTTCGGCTGAGGGCCGAACTCGGAGCTCTCAGGGGCCCCGTCCCCTCGGCTCCCGGAGTCTGGAAGGTCACCTTGAGGCGCCTCCGGGACTGTCTCCCCTTGATCCGGTGCCTCTTGAGACAACACCTCGGTGTCGTCGGCAGGATGAGGGGCGGTGGCAGTCGGGACTAGATCGCTATCCATGTCCGACGAGCCCAGGGAGCCATCCGACGATACATCAATACTGGCTCGTGGCGGCCTGCATAATTGTGTTCAGTGTTAGGGAAAGCAGTGCGACAAAGGAATCCTATGAGTTACTCTGGTATCCGAATACTTACGATCTCCCAGAGGGCTTGGCCCTGGGCAACCACTCGTCTTCGCCTTTGTCAGTGGCGGTGGAACTGTCCGGAAGGAGAGTCCTTCCCTTCTTGGACCCTTCGCCCCCCCCAGTTGGGGCGGCCTTCCTTTTCTTGTCTCCCCCAGCCAATGGGGGAGCATCTTCTTCTTCTTCTTCCTCGTCTTCGGGGGAAGAGTGCACCGCAGAGTCATTGGACGGTGAGTCTGACGACGCCTGGCGTCGGGAACTCTTTCGGGTTCCCTTTGCCTTCTTGGTCTTCTCCGGCACCGTATAAGGGGCCAGAGTCAACATCTTCGCCAGAAGAGCGTCTGCGGGGCCTTGGGGCAAAGGAGCCGGACAGTCAATCTGTTCGGTCGTCTTCTGCCAGTCCTGTCAAAGGTACGGGAGTTTAGATCCCGCATGGAGTCAATCTATAAAAAATAAGTATCCTGTGAAAGGTAAAGCAACTTACCGCACTGGCTTGGCGCTTCGCGCTGAATCCGCGATCCTCAGTAATAGGAGGGGGGACCTTGGCACTTTTGAACAGCACCCTCCAGGCATCTTCGTGAGTCGTGTCGAAAAGCCTGTTGAGAGTTCGGTGCTGCGCCGGGTCGAACTCCCACAAGTTGAACTCCCGTTGTTCGCACGGGAGGATCCGGCGGTGGAGCATGACCTGAACCATGTTGACAAGTTTGAGCTTCTTGTTCACCATGTTTTGAATACATGTTTGGAGTCCGGTCAGCTCTCCCAAACTACCCCAAGATAGGCCCTTCACTTTCTAGGAAGTGAGCCGCATGGGGATGCCAGATCGGAACTCGGGGGCCGCTACCCATGCATGGTCGCGCGGCTCGGTGATGTAGAACCACCCCGATTGCCACCCCTTTATGGTTTCCACAAAGGAGCCCTCGAGCCATGTTACGTTGGGCATCTTGCCCACCATGGCGCCTCCGCACTCCGCCTGGCGCCCGCCCACAACCTTCGGCTTGACATTGAAGGTCTTCAACCATAAGCCGAAGTGGGGCTTGATGCGGAGGAAGGCCTCACACACGACGATAAACGCCGAGATGTTGAGGATGAAGTTCGGGGCCAGATCATGGAAATCCAGGCCGTAATAGAACATGAGACCTCGGATGAATGGATGGAGAGGGAATCCCAGTCCGCGGAGGAAATGGGTGAGGAACACTACCCTCTCATGGGGCCTCGGGGTGGGGATGAGCTGCCCCTCATCTGGGAGCCGGTGCACGATATCGTCGGGAAGGTATCCAGCTCTCCTCAGTTTCTTGATGTCTCCCTCCATTACGGAGGAGACCATCCACCTGCCTCCCGCTCCGGACATGGTTGGAGAAGGTTGAGGTGGGAAGTGCGGACTTGGGCGCTAGAGCTCGAGTGTGCGAAAACGAATGAGCAAAGGAGGAAGAAGGCATGGATAGAAAGGTGAATCCTTATCCCTTTGTATGGGAGGACGAAGTTAAGCGTCCTCACTTGCCTGGTAAAACTCGCTTATCCCCCAAGCACCGTAATTGATGGCGCGGTTGGGTTACCCACGCCCGTATTGGTGAAATCCCGTAATAAGGGGACACGATCTCTGCTTTGACAAGACGTGTCAAAAAACTACCTCGCGTTATGTGCTGGCTAGTTAAAGGAAACGATTCGAATAATCACCGGGCCATGACATAACTTCATGCTACCAAAACAAGCCTGCAAATTAGACCTGCGAAAATATTATTCTCTCTACGGTGGTATGTGGAACTTATTTTGCAGGGTCGGACACTATCCTCGTGTTCAAATTCTTCTGTGATGTATTCAAAGAAGGAACCCGCCTTGCAATGCCGAAGACAATACTGCGCGCCGGACTCATCGTCATTGAAGCCTGGTTCAGGGGCTACTGAGGGAGTCCTGGATTAGGGGGTCTCCGGACAGCCGGACTATCTCTATTGGCCGGACTGTTAGACTATGAAGATACAAGATTGAAGACTTCGTCTCGTGTCCGGATGGGACTCTACTTGGCGTGGAAGGCAAGCTAGGCAATACGGATATGGATATCTCCTCCTTTGTAACCGACCTTGTGTAACCCTAACCCTCTCCGGTGTCTATATAAACCAGTGTTTTAGTCCATAGGACAACAACCACAACATACAATCATACCATAGGCTAGCTTCTAGGGTTTAGCCTCTCCAATCTTGTGGTAGATCTACTCTTGTACTACCCATATCATCAATATTAATCAAGCAGGACGTAGGGTTTTACCTCCATCAAGAGGGCCCGAACCTGGGTAAAACATCATGTCCCCTGCCTCCTGTTACCATCCGGCCTAGACGCACAGTTCGGGACCCCCTACCCAAGATCCGCCAGTTTTGACACCAACAGTTGCCGTTTCTCCCTTTGCCTTCATCACCTTTATTTGGATTGCTTTGCCTTCGTTGACCGTTCCAGACCAATTGGTTTTTCGCTTCCTCTTGTCAAACCACCTAATCCCTCTTTGCACATTTCCTCGACCCCTTGCATGTGCGTTCGAAACTGTCTCGAACCCGAACCGCTCAGTCGTGACCATTGGGTCCGGATCATCCCCAAACATCCCTAAAATATCTTCGGTTCGTTGTTAGATTGTCCTAGCCTATTTTTCTCGAACCGTACAACTTTGATCGGAGGGACCAAATCGCCCATCACCTAGTTCCGCTACCTATTTATAACTAGACTGAATCCTAATCCGACGAGCTATCCCATCCATCCCATTCCATCCGCCGCCACCCGACCAACTCCCTTCCCTCTCGGGATCCTCCTAGATCTGATCCAGCCAACCAACAACCTCCGACCATCTAGCTGATTTCCGCCGCCACCCAATGAGTGCATCCTTTCGGGTCCATCTGTAACACCCACAATGCGGCTATATCTCCCACATGTCGGGGCACGACTTGGAGGCATAGCCGCATGGTAGGTCTGTAGCAAGAGGGGTAATCTTTACACATCCCATGTACTGAATAAGAAGGGATAAAGAGTCGGCTTACAATCTCCACTTCACACAATACATAAATAATCCATACATCATCCAAGGTACAATCAAATGTCCGACTACGGAACCAAAATAAAGAAAGACAACCCCAAATGCTAGATCCCTGATCGTCCCAACTGGGCTCCACTACTGATCATCCGGAAAATAAACATAGTAACATCCCGAATCCTTGTCGATCTCCCACTTGAGTTCGGTATCATCACCTGCACTAGTATCCTCGGCACTTGCAATAGTTTGTAAGTATCCGTGAGTCACGAGGACTCAGCAATCTCACACCCTTGCGATCAAGACTATTTAAGCTTATGTGTAAGAGAAGGTAGTAAGGTGGAGCTGCAGCAAGCACTAGCATATATGGTGGCTAACATATACAAAA
The DNA here is from genome assembly GCF_002162155.2 of Triticum dicoccoides. Classification (NCBI taxonomy): domain Eukaryota; kingdom Viridiplantae; phylum Streptophyta; class Magnoliopsida; order Poales; family Poaceae; genus Triticum; species Triticum dicoccoides. The sequence continues at coordinate 363,009,183 of NC_041386.1, read as the reverse complement.
GAGAGCGAGAAGAGAAGCAACGCACAGTCGAGAAGCTAGCAGTGATCAAGAAGTGATCCTGAAGCTACTTACGATCAAGCATAACACAAGACCGTGTTCTCTTCCCGGACTCCGCCGAAAAGAGACCATCACGGCTACACACCTGGTAGATTCATTTTAATTAAGTTAAGTGTCAAGTTTTCTACAACCGGATATTAACAAATTCCCATCTGCCCATAACCGCGGGCATGGCTTTAGAAAGTTCAAACCCTGCAGGGTGTCACAACTTTGCCCATCACAAGCTCTCACGGTCAACGAAGGATATTCCTTCTCCCGGGAAGACTCGATCAGTCTCGGAATCCCGGTTACAAGACATTTCGACAATGGTAAAACAAGACCAGCAAAGCCACCCGGATGTGCCGACAAATCCCGATAGGAGCTGCACATATCTCGTTCTTAGGGCACACCGGATGAACACTACGTACAACTAAAACCAACCCTCAAGTTTCCCCGAGGTGGCGCTGCAAGTGGCTCCGTTTTGGACCAACACTCAGAGGAGCACTGGCCCAGGGGTTTAAAATAAAGATGACCCTTGAGTCCATGGAACCCAAGGGAAAAGGCTTAGGTGGCAAATGGTAAAACCAAGGTTGGGCCTTGCTGGAGGATTTTTATTCAAGGCGAACTGTCAAGGGGTTCCCATAACACCCAACCGTGTAAGGAACACAAAAATCAAGGAACATAACACCAGTATGACGGAAACTAGGGCGGCAAGAGTGGAACAAAACACCAGGCATAAGGCCGAGCCTTCCACCCTTTACCAAGTATATTTATGCATTAAAGTAAATAAGAGATAATAATGATATCCCAACAATATCCATGTTCCAACAAGGAACAAACTTCATCTTCACCTGCAACTAGCAACGCTATAAGAAGGGCTGAGCGAAGCGGTAACATAGCCAAACAACAGTTAGCTAGGAAAGGTGATTTAGAGGCTTCACATGGCAATGGGGGAGGCCTGATATAGCAAGTGGTAGGTAGCGCGGCATAGCAATAGAGCGAACAACTATCAAGAAAAGATAGAAGTGATTTCAAGGGTATGGTCATCTTGCCTGCAAAGATCTCAGAGTTGTCGAAAGCTTGATCCTCGAAAGCGTTCTCAACAGGTTCCTCGGTCACGTACTCGTCTCCCGGCTCTACCCAAAGCAAGAACACAACAAAAGGACCAACAATCAATCACAGTGCAATGCACAAACAACATGATGCAAAACATGGCATGATATGCGAGATGTGATATGCAGTGCATATGCGTGCTCCATAGGTAATAGGATGATTAAGGCATCAAATTGGCAAACCAAATATGCCACTGGAAAGATGAGATGATTTCAGTTGAAATTGATATAAAGATCATGGGAAACGGATGCACGGTTTGCAAATGGCAAGCAAAACAAGAATGACACAATTCTGCGATTAACAGCATGATGCCATCTACAATGCAACAAAAAACTAAGTTACTTCACTCCAACATAACAACAAAGTATATGGCAGTGAGGTTCATAAGATTATTGACAAAACATGAACACTGAGCTATGGCTAAATCACAATAGAACAGGTCCAAACAGGCATGGCAAAAGTGCAAAAGACATCAGCTTCACAGACTGTGAAAATACTAACATGCCAGAAATAACATCATGAAGCCATGTTTAGAGCTTGCAAACAACATGCTACATGAACATATCATAGCAAACAAAGGCATGGCATGATTCTACTAAAAGCATAGATCAAAAGTCTCTTACTGAACATGAGCCAAAAAGGCACAGAAGATATGATGGCACCCATGTAAACATAGCAAGTTGTATTAACAGTTTTAGACTTAGCAGAAAAATAGAGCATGGCAAAAACAGAATTATGAAGGCATCTTTGCAAGCTCAAACCACTCATCACAAAGCCTTGCATGAAAAAATAACCATACCTACAGAAATATGACATGTTCATGAAGCTAACCATGGCAAGAGCAAGTTCATAGCATGCATGGATCACTTGCAACAACCATGGCAATATTGATTAACAAGTTAACATTCTACCAGGAACATTTTATAGCAAAAGTAGAGCAAGAACAAGACATTCTAGGGTACTCCATAATTGCAAACAGGGGCATGGATGGATAGAGCATAACCATATGTTCAAATCATCCTTACTAAAGCTTCTCAAAACAAGCATGAATATCACTGTAGCATCAAGTTTACATGGCATGAAAATAACAGCAGGAAAAGGACTTAGCAAAATCCTAAGTCCCTGAAAACAGCAACATTGCGGAGGCTACTTTGCATGCTTGTGCTAGTCACGACATTGATCACAAAAATGCAAGACAAACTCCACTGTAAAGATGGCATGATATAGTCCAAAACGCATGTAGAGCTCATTCCCACATGATGCACACATCAAATGCAACAAAAATGACAAAACCTCATAATCTGATAAGTAAAAGAAGTAAACATTTTATAGCACTCTTGCATCAATGATTAGGGCATCAAGATGAACTCCAACAAGCATGCCTCAATGGAATGAAATGAAGAGCATCTCACATGAACATTTCGATATATCATATGCATGAAATAGAGCTACGGTCGTGGAGATATGATGCAGTGAATAGGGCATGAAATTATTGGGGGAAAAAGGACTTAGACGAAAATCATCACCTCCTAGAGAATAGATCTAGGGTTTGGCTGCGACACGTTCTTTGAGGTTCGTCGGGGAGCTCGCCGGAGGAGAGGGAGACGGGTGGACGGAGGGCGGGGTGGTGGCGGCGCGGCGGAGGTCGACGGCGACCGGGCAGTTGCGGGGCGGTGCTGGAGCGGAGGAGGCGGCGCGCGCTTGGGCGGCGGAGAGCTCGGGGATGGCGGGGCGAAGGCCGGTGGCGAGGTGAGTAGGCGAGTTGCGGTTGTGGGCACGGGCGCCAGGCGGGAGGAGGCGTGGGCCCGGAGCGCCGGGTGCGCGGGGCGACCGCGGGCTGCGTGGGCCGCGGCGGTGGCGGGTGGCGGCGTGCCACGTGGCGGCGTGGGAGTGGTTGCGGGCGGCGGCAGCGGACGCGTCCGGCTCGGACGGACGTGTCCGGCGGCGCGGAGAAGGGTGGAGCTAGGGTTTCGCTCGAAATTCAGAGAGTGAGGGCCTATATATAGGTAGAGAGAGGTAGGAGTGTCCAAATGAGGTGTAGTTTTCATCCACACGATCGTGATCTGACGACGGAGGAAATGGAGATGGTTTAGATGGGTTCTTGGGCCGTTTTGGAGGGGTGTTGGGCTGCAACACACAGGTGGCCTTCGCGGTTACCCGGTTAACCATTGGAGTATCAAATGGACTCCAAATGGAACGAAATTTGACAGGCGGTCTACCGGTGGTGTACCAAGGCCACTTGGCAATTCTCGGTCCATTCCGAGAACGTTTAACACCCCCTCACGAAAAGAGACAAGTGGGGTGCACCAGTGCACGTAGGAGTGTCGGATTGCAAAACAGACAACGGGGAAAATACTCGGATGCATGAGACGAACACGAATGCAAATGTGATGCACATGATGACATGATATGAAATGCATGACATGAACACAATGCAAAACGAAGACAAAAAGCCAACCACAAAGGGAATCTCATAATTTTAAGCCGAAAATGGCAAGAGTCAGAGTTACAAATATGGCAAGTTACATCCGGGGTGTTACAACACCCCACTACTAAGACAGGATCTCGTCCTGAGATCTAGGACTGAAAGAACTCCAGATATTCGGAACATAGGTGGTCCTCGCGTTCCTAGGAGGCTTCTCGGTCGGAATGGTGTGACCACTTCACTTTCAGGAATTTTATTGACTTGTTGCGAGTCTTGCGCTCGGTTTCTTCAAGAATAGCAACAGGATGCTAATGATAAGACATGTCCTCTTGGAGATCTATCTCTTCAAAGTTGATGGTGTGCTCCGGAGTCTTGAAGCACTTGCAAAGCTGTGACACGTGATACACATCATGCATGTTTGCAAAGTTCGACGAAAGCTCAACATGATAGGCGATGTCGCCTCTTTTTCCAATGATCTTGAAAGGACCCACGTATCTAGGGGCAAGCTTCCCTTTGATACCAAAGCAACAAGTGCCTTTCATTGGAGAGACGCGGAGGTAGACATGGTCTCCGATCTCGGAAGACAAGTCACGGTGGTTGCTATCATAGTAACTCTTCTGGCGCGATTACGCGGCTTTGAGATTTTCACGAATGACTTTGCACATTTCTTTCGCTTCTGTGATTAAGTCATTTCCAAGAAGTTGGCGTTCACCAGTCTCTGGCCAATTGAGAGGAGTACGACACTTTATGCCATAGAGAATCTCGAATGGGGCCTTGCCCGAACTCGCTTGGAAGATGTTGTTGTAGGAGAACTCGGCATATGGAAGACAATCTTCCCACTTCATACTGAAGGACACAAGCCCTGAGCATATCTTCCAGGATTTGATTCACTCGCTCGACTTTGCCACTAGTTTGAGGATGGAAAGCTGTGCTGAAGTGAATGTTGGTGCCCATGGCCTTCTGGAAGGAGTCCCAGAACTTAGAAGTGAATATGCTTCCACCATCCGAAGATATCAATTGTGGAATGCTCTGATACCAACTTTAACACCCATAATGCGGCAATATCTCCCACGTGTCGGGGCACGACTTAGAGGCATAGCCGCATGGTAGGTCTATCGCAACAGGGGTAATCTTTACACATGCAATGTACTGAATAAGAAGGGATAAAGAGTCGGCATACAATCGCCACTTCACACAATACATAAATAATCCATACATCATCCAAGGTACAATCAAAGGTCCTACTATGAAACTAAAATAAAGAAAGACAACCCCAAATGCTAGATCCCCGATTGTCCCAACTGGGCTCCACTACTGATCATCCAGAAAAGAAACATACTAACATCCCGAATCCTCGTCGAACTCCCACTTGAGTTTGGTATCATCACCTGCACTGGTATCCTCGGCACCTGGAACAGTTTGGAAGTATCCGTGAGTCACGAGGACTCAGCAATCTCACACCCTCGCGATCAAGACTATTTAAGCTTATGGGTAAGAGAAGGTAGTAAGGTGGAGCTGCAGCAAGCACTAGCATATATGGTGGCTAACATACGCAAAAGAGAGCAAGAAGAGAAGCAATGCACGGTCGAGAAGCTAGAAGTGATCAAGAAGTGATCCTAAAGCTACTTAGGATCAAGCATAACACAAGACCGTGTTCTCTTCACGGACTCCGCCAAAAAGAGACCATCACGGCTACACACGCGGTTGATTCATTTTAATTAAGTTAAGTGTCAAGTTTTCTACAACCGGATATTAACAAATTACATCTGCCCATAACCGCGGGAACGACTTTCGAATGTTCAAACCATGTAGGGTGTCCCAACTTAGCCCATCACAAGCTCTCACGGTCAGCAAAGGATATTCCTTCTCCCGGGAAGACCCGATCAGTCTCGGAATCCCGGTTACAAGACATTTCGACAATGGTAAAACAAGACCAGCAAAGCCACCCTGATGTGCCGACAAATCCTGATAGGAGCTACACATATCTCGTTCTTAGGGCACACCAGACGAACACTACGTACAACTAAAACCAACCCTCAAGTTTCCTTGAGGTGGCGCTGCAAGTGGCTCTATTTTAGACCAACACTCAGAGGAGCACTGGCCCGGGGGTTTAAAGTAAAGATGACCCTTGAGTCCGTGGAACCCAAGGGAAAAGGCTTAGGTGGCAAATGGTAAAACCAAGGTTGGGCCTTGCTGAAGGAGTTTTATTCAAGGAGAACTGTCAAGGGTTTCCCATGACACCCAACCGCGTAAGGAACGCAAAAATCAAGGAACATAATACCGTTATGACGGAAACTAGGGCGGCAAGAGTGGAACAAAACACCAGGCATAAGGCCGAGCCTTCCACCCTTTACCAAGTATATAGATGCATTAAAGTAAATAAGAGATAATAATGATATCCCAACAATATCCATGTTCCAACAAGGAACAAACTTCATCTTCACCTGCAACTAGCAACGCTATAAGAGGGGCTGAGTAAAGCAGTAACATAGCCAAACAACGGTTTGCTTGGAAAGGTGGGTTAGAGGCTTGACATGGCAATGTGGGAGGCATGGTATAGCAAGTGGTAGGTAGCGCGGCATAGCACTAGAGCGAACAACTAGCAAGCAAAGATAGAAGTGATTTCGAGGGTATGGTCATCTTGCATGCAAAGTTCTCAGAGTTGTCAAAAGCTTGATCCTCAAAAACATTCTCAACAGGTTCCTCAGTCGAGTGCTCGTCTCCCGGCTCTACCCAAAGCAAGAAAACAAGCAAAGGACCAACAATCAATCACGGTGCAATGCACAAACAACATGATGCAAAACATGGCATGATATGCGAGATGTGATATGCAATGCATATGCGTGCTTCGGAGGGAAAAGGATGATCAAGGCATCAACTTGGCAAACCATGTATGCCACTCGAAAGATTAGATGATTTCGGTTGAAATCGATATAAAGATCACCAGAAATGGATGCACAGTTCGCAAATGTCTAGCAAAACAAGAATGACACAATTCTGCGATTAACAGCATGATGCCATCTAGAATGCAACAAGAAACTAAGCTACCACACTCCAACATAACAACAAAGTATATGGCAGTTATGAACACAAGATGCTTGAAAAAACATGAACAATGAGCTATAGCTAAATCACATTGGAACAAGTCCAAACAAGCATGGCAAAAGTGCAAAAGATATCAGCTTCACAGACTGTGAAAATACTAACATGCCAGAAATAACATCAGGAAGCCATGTTTAGAGCTAGCAAACAACATGCTATAGGAACATATCATAGCAAATGAAAGCATCGAATGATTCTACTAAAAGCATAGATCAAAATTCTCTTAAGGAACATGAGCCAAAAAGGAACAGAAGATACGATGGCACCCATGTAAACATAGCAAGTTTTATTAACAATTTCAGACTTAGCAGAAAAATAGAGCATGGCAAAAACAGAATTATGAAGGCATCTTTGCGAGCTCAAACCACTCATCACAAAGCCTTTCATGACAAAATAGGCATACCTACGGTAAGATGACAAGTTCATGAAGCTAACCATGGCAAGAGCAAGTTCATAGCATGCATGGATCACTAGCAACAACCATGGCAATATTGATTAACATGTTAACATTCTGCCAGGAACATTTTATAGCAAAATTAGAGCAAGAACAAGACATGGTACGGTACTCCATAATTGCTAACAGGGGCATGGCTGGATAGAGCATAACCATATGTACAAAACATCCTTACTAAAGCATCTCAAAACAAGCATGAATATTACTGTAGCATCAAGTTTACATGGCATCAAAATAACAACAGGAAAAGGACTTAGCAAAATCCTAAGTCCCTAAAAATAGCAACATTGCGGAGGCTACTTTGCATGCTTGTGCTAGTCACCATATTGATCACAAAAATTCAAGACAAAGTCCACTATAAAGATGGCATGACATAGTTCAAAACACATGTAGACCTCATGCCCATATGATGCACACATCAAATGCAACAAAAATGACAAAACCTCATAATCTGATAAGTAACAGAAGTAAACATTTTATAGCACTCTTGCATCAATGATTAGGGCATCAAGATGAACTCAAACAAGCATGCCACAATGGAATGAAATGAATAGCATCTCACTGTGAACATTTTGATATATCATATGCATGAAACGGAGCTACGGTCATGGAGATATGAGGCAATGAATAGGGCATGAAATTATTCGGGGGAAAATGACTTAGACGAAAATCATCACCTCCCAGAGAATAGATCTAGGGTTTGATCGCGACACGTTCTTCTAGGTTAACCGGGGAGCTCGCCGGAGGAGAGGGAGACGGTGGCCGGAGGGCGGGGAGGTGGCGGCGCAGCGGAGGTCGACGGCGACCGGGCGGTGGCGGGGCGGCGCTGGAGCAGAGGTGGCGGCACACACACGGGCGGCGGCGAGCTCGGTGATGGCCGGGCGGCGGCCGACGACGAGGTGAGTGGGCGAGGTGCGGCGGCGGGCGCGGGTGCTAGGCGGGAGGAGGCGCGGGCCCGGAGCAGCGGGGGCATGGGCCGACCGCGGGATGCGCGGGCCGCGGCGGTGGCGGGTGGTGGCACGGGAGTGGTTGGGGGCGGCGGCAGACGCGTCCGGCTCGGACGGACGTGTCCGGCGGCGCGGAGAACGGTGGAGCTTAGGTTTCGCCCGAAATTCGGAGAGGGAGGGCCTATATATAGGCAGAGAGAGGTAGGAGTGTCCAAATGAGGTGTAGTTTTTGCCCACACTATTGTGATCTGACGATGGAGGACATGGAGATGGTTTAGATGGGTTCTTGGGCCGTTTTGGAGGGCTGTTGGGCTGCAACACACAAGAGGCCTTCGCGGTTACCCGGTTAACCATTGGAGTATCAAACGGACTCCAAATGGAACGGAATTTGACAGGCGGTCTACCGGTGGTATACCAATGCCACTTGGCAAATCCCGGTCCATTCCGAGAATGTTTAACACCCGCTCACAAAAAGAGTCAAGAGGGGTGCGCCGGTGCACGTAGGAGTGTCGGGTTGCAAAACGGACCACGGGGAAAATGCTCAGATGCATGAGACGAACATGAATGCAAATGTGATGCACATGATGACATGATATGAAATGTATCACATGAACAAAATTCAAAACAAAGACAAAAACCCAACCATGAAGGGAATCTCATAACTTAAAGCCTAAAATGGCAAGAGTCAGAGTTACAAATATGACAAGTTACATCCGGGGTGTTACAACACTCCACCACTATGAGAGGATCTCGTCCCAAGATCTAGGGCTGAAAGAACTCCAGATATTCGGAACGGAGGTGGTCCTCACGTTCCCAGGTGGCTTCTCGGTCGGAATGGTATGACCACTTCACTTTCAGGAATTTGATTGACTTGTTGCGAGTCTTGCGCTCGGTTTTTCTAGAATAGCAACGGGATTCTCATGATAAGACATGTCTTCTTGGAGATCAATCTCTTCGAAGTTGACGGTGCGCTCTGGAGTCTTGAAGCACTTACGAAGCTGTGACACGTGAAACACATCGTGCACGTTTGCGAAGTTGGACGGAAGCTCAAGTTGATAGGTGAGGTCACCTCTTTTGCCAATGATCTTGAAAGGACTCTCGTATCTAGGGGCAAGCTTCCCTTTGATACCAAAGCGACGAGTGCCTTTCATTGGAGAGACGCGGAGGTAGGCATGGTCTTCGATCTCGAAAGCCAAGTCATGATGCTTACTATCATAGTAACTCTTCTGGCATGATTACGCGGCTTTGAGATTTTCACGGATGACTTTGCACATTTCTTCAGCTTCTGTGATTAAGTCATTTCCAAGAACTTGGCGTTCACCAGTCTCTGACCAATTGAGAGGAGTACGACACTTTCTGCCATAGAGAATCTCGAATGGGGACTTGCCTGAACTCGCTTGGAAGCTGTTGTTGTAGGAGAACTCGACATATGGAAGACAATCTTCCCACTTCATACTGAAGGACACAAGCCCTAAGCATATCTTCAAGGATTTCATTGACTCGCTCGACTTGGCCACTAGTTTGAGGATGGAAAGCTGTGCTGAAGCGAATGTTGGTGCCCATGGCCTACTGGAAGGAGTCCCAGAACTTAGAAGTGAAGATGCTTCCACGATCTGAAGATATCAATTGTGGAATGCTCTAATACCAACTTGTAACACCCACAAGGCGACTATATCTCCCATGTGTTGGGGCACGACTTAGAGGCATAGCCGCATGGTAGGTATGTCGCAAGAGGGGTAATCTTTACACATGCCATGTACTGAATAAGAAGGGATAAAGAGATGGCTTACAATAGCCACTTCACACAATACATAAATAATCCATACATCATCCAAGGTGCAATCAAAGGTCCGACTACAAAACCAAAATAAAGAAAGACAACCCCAAATGCTAGATCCCCGATCGTCCCAACTGGGCTCCACTACTGATCATCCAGAAAAGAAACATAGTAACGTACCGAATCCTCGTCGAACTCCCACTTGAGTTCGGTATCATCACCTGCACTGGTATCCTCGGCACCTACAACTGTTTGGAAGTATCCGTGAGTCATGAGTACTCAGCAATCTCACACCCTCGCGGTCAAGACTATTTAAGCTTATGGGTAAGAGAAGGTAGTAAGGTGGAGCTGCAGCAAGCACTAGCGTATATGGTGGCTAACATACGCAAAAGAGAGCGAGAAGAGAAGGAACGCATGGTCGAGAAGCTAGAAGTGATCAAGAAGTGATGCTAAAGCTACTCACGATCAATCATAACACAAGACCGTGTTCTCTTCCCGGACTCCGCCGAAAAGAGACCATCATGGCTACACACGTGGTTGATTCATTTTAATTAAGTTAAGTGTCAAGTTTTCTATAACCGGATATTAACAAATTCCCATCTGCCCATAACCGCGGGCATGGCTTTCGAAAGTTCAAACCCTGCAGGGCTGTCCCAACTTAGCCCATCACAAGCTCTCACGGTCAACGAAGGATATTCCTTCTCCCGAGAAGACCCGATCAGTCTCGGAATCACGGTTACAAGACATTTCAACAATGGTAAAACAAGACCAGCAAAGCCGCCCGGATGTGCCGACAAATCCTGATAGGAGCTGCACATATCTCATTCTCAGGGCACACTAGACGAACACTACGTACAACGAAAACCAACCCTCAAGTTTCATCGAGGTGGCGCTGCAAGTGGCTCCGTTTTGGACCAACACTCAGAGGAGCACTGGCCCAGGGGTTTAAAATAAAGATGACCCTTGAGTCCGCGGAACCCAAGGGAAAAGTCTTAGGTGGAAAATGGTAAAACCAAGGTTGGGCCTTGCTGGAGGAGTTTTATTCAAGGCTAACTGTCAAGGGGTTCCCATGACAGCCAACCGCGTAAGGAACACAAAAATCAAGGAAAATAATACCGGTATGACAAAAACTAGGGTGGCAAGAGTGGAACAAAACACCAGGCATAAGACCGAACCTTCCACCCTTTACCAAGTATATACATACATTAAAGTAAATAAGAGATAATAATGATATCCCAACAATATCCATGTTCCAACAAGGAACAAACTTCATCTTCACCTGCAACTAGCTACGCTATAAGAGGGGCTGAGCAAAGCGGTAACATAGCCAAACAATGGTTTGCTAGGAAAGGTGGTTTAGAGGCTTGACATGGCAATGTGGGAGGCATGGTATAGCAAGTGGTAGGTAGCGCGGCATAGCAATAGAGCGAACAACTAGCAAGGAAAGATAAAAGTGATTTCGAGGGTATGGTCATCTTGCCTGCAAAATTCTCAAAGTTGTCGAAAGTTTGATCCTTGAAAGCATTCTCAACAGGTTCCTCGGTCACGTACTCGTCTCCCGGCTCTACCCAAAGCAAGAACGCAAGCAAAGGACCAACAATCAATCATAGTGCAATGCACAAACACCATGATGCAAAACATGGCATGATATGCGAGATGTGGTATGCAATGCATATGCGTGCTTCGGGGGGAAAAGGATGATCAAGGCATCCACTTGGGAAACCAAGTATGCCACTGGAAAGATTAGATGATTTCAGTTGAAATCGATATAAAGATCATCGGAAACGGATGCACGGTTCGCAAATGTCAAGCAAAACAAGAATGGCACAATTCTGCGCTTAACAGCACGATGCCATCTAGAATGCAACAAGAAACTAAGCTACTCCACTCCAACATAACAACAAATTATATGGAAGTGATGAACACAAGATGCTTGACAAAACATGAACAATGATCTACGACTAAATCACAATAGAACAGGTCCAAACAAGCATGGCAAAAGTGCAAAAGATATCAGCTTCACAGACTTTGTGAAAATACTAACATGCCAGAAATAACATCAGGAAGCCGTGTTTAGAGCTATCAAACAACATGCTACAAGAACATATCATAGCAAACGAAGGAATGGAATGATTCTACTAAAAGCATGGATCAAAAGTCTCTTACTGGACATGAGCCAAAAAGGCACATAAGATATGATGGCACCCATGTAAACATAACAAGTTTTATTAACAGTTTCAGACTTAGCAGAAAAACAGAGCATGACAAAAACAGAAATATGAAGGTATCTTTGCGAGCTCGAACCACTCATGAAAAAGCCTTGCATGACAAAATAAGCATACCTACAGTAAGATGACATGTTCATGAAGCTAACCATGGCAAGATCAAGTTCATAGCATGCATGGATCACTAGTAACAACCATGGCAATATTGATTAACATGTTAACATTCTGCCAGGAACATTTTTTATAGCAAAAGTAGAGCAAGAACAAGACATGGTACGGTACTCCATAATTGCAAACAGGGGCATGGCTGGATAGAGCATAACCATATGTTCAAAACATCTTTGATGAAGCATCTCAAAACAAGCATGAATATCACTATAGCATCAAGTTTACATGGCATCAAAATAACAGCAGGAAAAGGACTTAGCAAAATCCTAAGTCCCTGAAAACAACAACATTGCGGAGGCTACTTTGCATGCTTGTGCTAATCACCATATTGATCACAAAAATTCAAGAAAAACACCACTGTAAATATGGCATGACATAGTTCAAAACACATGTAGACCTCATGCCCATATGATGCACACATCAAATGCAACAAAAATGACAAAACCTCATAATCTGATAAGTAACAGAAGTAACATTTTATAGCACTCTTGCATCAATGATTAGGGCATCAAGATGAACTCAAACAAGCATGCCACAATGGAATGAAATGAATAGCATCTCACGGTGAACATTTTGATATATCATATGCATGAAACGGAGCTACGGTCGTGGAGATATGTGGCAATGAACATGGCATGAAATTATTGGGAGGAAAAGGACTTAGACGAAAATCATCACCTCCCAGAGAATAGATCTAGGGTTTGACCACGGAACGTTCTTCGAGGTTCGTCGGGGAGATCGCTGGAGGAGAGGGAGACGGTGGCCGTAGGGCGGGGAGGTGGCGGTGCAGCGGAGGTCGACGGCGACCGGGCGGCGGTGGGGCGGCGCTGGAGCGGAAGAGGCGGCGCGTGCTCGGGCGGCGGTGAGCTCGGCAATGGCGGGGCGGCGGCGAGCTCGGCAATGGCGGGGTA
>NC_041386.1:362922694-362995474 GCF_002162155.2 Triticum dicoccoides | reverse complement strand
CGCAGGCTGCGCGGGCCGCGTCGGCGGCGAGTGGCAGTGTGCCACGTGGCGGCGCGGGAGTGGTTGGGGGCGGCGGTGGCTGACGCGTCCGGCTCGGACGAACGTTTCCGCCGGCGTGGAGAAGGGTGGAGCTAGGCTTTCACCCGGAATTCAAAGAGGGAGGGACTATATATTGGTAGAGAGGGAGGTAGGAGTGTCCAAATGAGGTGTAGTTTTCTCCCACACGATCGCGATCCAACGACGGAGGACATGGAGATGGTTTAGATGGGTTCTTGGGCCGTTTTGGAGGGGTGTTGGGCTGCAACACACATGAGGCCTTCGCGGTTACCCAGTTAACCATTGGAGTATCAAACGGACTCCAAATGGAACGAAATTTGACAGGCGGTCTACCGGTGGTCTACCAAGGCGACTTGGAAAATCTCGGTCCATTCCGAGAACGTTTAACACCCGCTCATGAAAAGAGACAAGAGGGGTGCAACGGTAGGAGTGTCGGATTGCAAAACGGACAACGGGGAAAATGCTCGGATGCATGAGACGAACACAAATGCAAATGTGATGCACATGATGACATGATATGAAATGCATGACATGAACAAAATGAAAACGAAGACAAAAACCCAACCACAAAGGGAATCTCATCACTTAAAGCCGAAAATGGCAAGAGTCAGAGTTACAAATATGGCAAGTTACATCCGGTGTGTTACTGCATCCTTCCCGCGCCCCCCTCTCAATCCAGGAGCCCGAGCTCCCCTGCCCGAGGTCGCCGTCTTCGACCGGCCTTGCCCGAGACCAGCGCCCCGCTGCCTTCTCCTCCCTGTTCGATCCAGAGGAGAGGAGCTCCTCCATGCCCCACCTCGCGTTGATGGCCGCCGGCCACTCAAGTAGCAGCAACAGTCCCGAACGCCACCCTTCATCGCCCGCGCCCCTGCCTCTCCCTTTCTTCTTCCTTCCCTCATCCCTCTCTCACCTTCCATCTCTGTTCGTGCAACTGGGAGCCCCCGAGGAGTTTGCGCCAGCCATCCTCGCCTCCCGCGCCCGGACGTCATCCTCGACCAGTTCCAACTTCCTCGCTGGATTGACCGACCCTGCCACCCTGCGTTATCCTCGCCGTCCTCCCATCGGTGAGCCACAACAGCCGCTCCTCCTCCATCTTCCTCCTCTCGTGGTTGCTCTCTTCTCATGTCTCTCTCCCTCTTGATGTTCAGGACTCCGGTGACCTCTGCCTTGAACCCGCCGTCTTCGACCGAATCTGCACCCCTCCATCCATCCACACGTCGCCGGAGGTCACCGCCGTGCCCTGCATCCCGCAGCCAGCCACCTCTGCTTCGTCTGGTTCGAGCGAGACGAGCGAGCGCTGCTGCTCCCCCTGCGTTGACCCATTCTAGCGCCAATGTGGACCAGCGCCAAGTCAACCCGCCTGGCCTGTTCACCGGCCAAGGCCCAGCTGTTGGCCAGATCTGGCCCAGCAGGTGAGGACGCGCCCAACTCTATCTTGTGCATGTTGGGCCAGCCAGATTTGGCCCGACTCATGTTTTTTTCCCACGGTGTGATTTACTAATTATCTAGAGATTTACTGTTTTATAGATTGCACCCACATGTTCATGCAAATAATAACTCCACAACTATGCATCATATTAAAATGTTTCAAACATGTAAAATGCATAGAATTTCGTCTAGTTTCACAATATGCCACTTTCGTCCATGTTAAAAATGTTTAAACTTCTTATTTGACTTAATTTGCATAAATGCCATGTTAAAATATTTTATTTCATAACTAAATGGCCATAGCTCCGAATTACATAAACTTTATATGTAAATGGGTTGGCAAAATACCTAGATTAACTTGGTGCACTTTATTTTGATGTTTAACAACTTTAAAATATGATTTAGGGCGGAACAGTACCAAATTTCAAATATGCATATGAGGATTTTTCGGAATTGTTGTTTGTTGTTCCAGCCTCATTTAAACTTGCCTACATAGTTAGTTTACTTATGCTTCACCTCTTGCCTTCTTAACCAACATTTGATATTGATGGGTACATAACCGAGAGAGAACTAAATATGTCATGTGGTGTTTCGTCAGTATGCAACTCGTTGCATATTGAGCTCCACTTAATTTGTAGTATTGTTTGTTGCACTTTGCCATGCCATGTCTCATTAAACCGGACATGCATCATACTTACTTGTGCACCATGCCATGTTTATGTGTTGTGTGTTTACCATGTTGTTTGCTTCTTTCCGGTTGTGCTTCTTCTTGATAGTTCCTGTTTCATTGCGATCGTGAGGATTCATTCAACTATGTTGGTTCGACTACTTCATGGATTCAATCTTCTTCCTAGCGAGATTTCAGGCAAGATGACCGTCACCTTGGATACCATTACTATCTTTGCTTTGCTAGTTGTCTCGATGCTATCGCTATGTCGCGCTACCTACCAACTTTTTTCACCATCCCAGCAAACCGTTGTTTGGCTATGTTACCGCTTTGCTCAGCCCCTCTTACAGTGTTGCTAGTTGTAGGTGCAGTTGCGGGTTGTTCCATGTTGGGACATGTATATCATGGATATCTGTCGGCGTCCTCAGAATGGGGGTACCCAGACTTGCCTGCCTGCAGCCCACGGCGTGGCTCCAACAGCGGCCTGGCATGGCCAAGTTTCCGCAGTAACAAAACAAGACCCTCGCGAGCGGCCAAGCCTCACGAGGGGGATGACATCAAGACCTCCCTAGGGAGCGGCCTCACTAGGCTGGCTCGCAAGGAGCGGAGATATCAATGCATGGTGCACCTCGTGAGGTTCACATGACATGAGCCATGACGACCAAGGCCAGGCGGGCGCCAATGGATGCAGTGTACCAGTTTCCCATTTGGTGCCAAGGAGGCAAGCGTAGGCGCGGAGTCCTGAAGAATCAGGCAAAGGTTTCCATATTTGTGCAACGAGACCAAGACCACCAGGACGACAGGACGGAGGTCATCGCGGATCCCACTACAGCATCACCACCAGAGCCTTTACAGGCGAAGACTACTTTTGTCAGGATAACTTGTACTAGTTGTCCCCCTTTGAATTTGGCCGTTGTGGTATACCTTCCTGCCTACATTTGGGAAGAGGACCAAGGCCACTATAAATAGGACTTACCCACCACCCTAGAGGGGGATCGGGGATTGGATCATCCAGACCATCCTCACACACACCAGCTCATTGAGCTCAAGAACACCTCACCTCCTGAGGATGTTCAACCACTGTACTTTTTCATCCTCAGCCCCTCAAGGCAATCCACCACAAAGCTGGAGTAGGGCATTACACCGCAATGTGGCCCGAACCAGGAAAAACTGTTGTGTCCCTTGTCCCTTGGGTTCGTCAAACTAGGTTGTGGAATCATTGGGTCGAGTGGTTGGGAAGAGGGAGTTCTTCGTACGCACCCTAGTGTTCGAACCTCTCAAGGGTCTGTGGACCCTAGAATCCGACACTTGGCGTGCCAGGTAGGGGTGCGCCAAAGCTTCTCTTCTGTCGATCGACTCGCCGCCGCTCCACCGTCTCCATGGCTGATGCTCGCCGAGCTCGTGCTGAGCATCGATCTGCTCTCGCCGCGTGTGTCGCCCAGACAGGGCCCCTTGGTGGGCCTCCCCATTGTTCTCCATCACCCTCCGCCAATGCCGTGACCGGCCTGGCGGGGAAGGACTAGCAAGCTTCGTCGTAGTATCCCTCTGTGCGGCGGGAAGGACGAACCGCCACCCCGTCGCTGACTCCGGCCGGCTCATCGTCCCACGCTCATCACGGCCAGGCGAACACGCAGGCTGCGTTGCTCATGGCGCGTGAGCTCCTGCGCTACCGCCTGGTCAATGACCTCTACGGAGACTGGCTCGACTGCATCGCCGAGATAGTCCGCGTGGCCGGGGGCTCGCCTACACCGTCCCTCTCGCTGCCTCGTCCGCCGCCTACTGTGGGTGACGTAGTCCATGGGGCGCCTCCACCACCTCCTCGTCAGGACGTCGCCCTCGACCCAAGACATGCGGCCCCGCGGTGTGACCCACCATGCCCGGCGCCCGCCCACGAAGAAGAAAGCTGCCGAGAGCTCCAACGGATGCAAGAAGGTGCTCCAGCGATCCCTCCACCACCACATCAAGACCGCGTGCCACCTCCAGCGCTGGTGCACGAGCACCAAGATCAGGCTCCACCTCCACGATGGGCTCCGGTGACCTCAGCGGGCTGCCGCGCCTTCACCCCTGAGATACGCAACATCGTCTGGCCAGGCAAGTTCAAGCCTGACCTACCTCCACGTTACGACCCGACCTTGTGGAGTTCCTGCAGCTCTACGAGCTGAGCATGGAGGTGGCCAGCGGCGACTAAAAGGTCATGGCAAACTGGATCCCCATGGACCTCAAGGATGGCGCGCGCTCATGGCTCCTGAATCTGCCTGCGGGATCGATCTCCTCCTGGGGTGAGACGCGCGAGCGTTTCGTCACCAATGTCCAAGGCACTCACGACCGCCCGCCTGCTGCGGGTGACCTGCGACGCATCAAGCAGCAACCTGGGGAGACCTTGCAAAAGTACATCCAGCGCTTCTACAGCGTTCGCCCAAGATCCCCAAGGTTTCTGATGAAGCCATCATCTCGGCGTTCTCCGATGGCGTCCGTGATGTCAAGATGAAGGAGGAGATCGCCATTCACGAGGACATGTGCATGGCTCTAGGGATGTTCAACATGGCTACCAGGTGCGCAAGAGCTGAGGAAGGGCGCCTCTCCCTCCTTGAGCCCCCAACGGCCAACCCAGAAGACAAGAAGGCCAAAGCAAAGGACATGAAGCACAAGGGTGTTGTCGTGCTTGCGGCAGAACCAGCGATGAAGCGCGACTGCGACCACCCAGAGTCATCCAAGGGAAGCCGTCCATTTTGCGTCTTCCACAATGTGCATAGCCACAACACCAATGACTGTCAGGAGCTCAGGGCCATTCGCGACGGGCGCCTCGGTTGATGCCCTAAGCGCAACGATTGAGGAGGAAGAAGTGGAGGACGTTGGGACAACCGTGACCCCCTCCAGGAGTGGCGCGACCACCCTCTTGAGGATTGTTGGCAAGGCCAGCCTCGCGAGGGCGCCTGGAGAGACCAGCCTCGTGAGGACCGTCCTCAGGGCAATGCCAGCCCCACTCCGCTACCACCACCACCAAGAAGGAACGACAACCACCACCAAGACAAGGGGGCTGGGGGCTTCCAGGAACCTCGAGCCATCGCCTGCATCTTGCGTGGCGCTCAGGCTCCAGCCTCCCACCCCATCTTGAAGTAGTTCGCTCGTGAGGTGAACATAGCCCTCCCTAGGCCCGAGGCCGCACGTCACCTTCAGCTTGTCCGACCAGCTAAAATGCGCGGCAACTACCAGCGCCCTCCCGATGCTTTGCTCGCCCGTCATCAGCAATGTCCTCATCACCAAGACCCTCATCGATGGTGGTGCCGGGCTCAATGTTCTTTCCATTGAGACATTCGACTGCCTCCAAGTGTCGTATGATCAGCTGCAGCCCACCAAGCCCCTCTCAGGAGTGACCGGTGGCTCCACCACCTCGATAGGGCAGATCCGCCTCCCTGTCGCCTTCGGCCAGTGCGACAACTACCACACCGAGCTCATCGACTTCGACGTCGCTCACATCCGCCTCCCGTACAATGCCTTCCTTGGGTATCCGGCCCTGGCCAAGTTCATGGAGGTGACCCATCATGGCTACAACGTCCTCAAGATGTCAGGGAACGAGGCTGGACGCGGTGTGTTTCCTCGAGCGTGCCTATCAGGCCACGACACTTGAAGAACCAGACAACGAAGGCGGCATCTACCATCCTGAGGCCGTCCCCAAGAAGAAGAAGCAGCTACTCCACCAAGAGCCTTAGGAGAGTGTTGTCTACAGTGACACCACCTCAGGATCTGCGCCCACGGATGGCGCGCCTCCCTCTCGTGCATAGAAAGGCGTGCCCGACGCCCTCCTCCGGCTGGGCTCGGGGGCTCTCTTCTAGAGGGCCTCTGACTTACCCAACGTTACAAGTGAGGCGCTCGGGCACCACATAGAAGAATTCTTCATCACACGCTTCCCTCACGAGGGCACTAGGCACAGGGTGCCAGGTGCTCAGGAATTCATCACCAAGACGACAGAGGAGCTTCAAGAGGCGAGAGCCATGCGTGGCGACCATCGCCTACCGCCTGGCAGGGCCCCTCATCCTAGCGAGAATAATAAGCTGCACATCTGCATCAACATCCTAGGTCTCAACGGAGCCGCATCTCAGGAGCGCTTCTGGCCTTCGAGCGCTGGTCGGTGTGAGGGCCCACCTCACAGCTACGTTCGCATGCCTTTTGGCTTGCCGAACGCAGTTGCCGCCTTCTAGCATCGCCTGCGAAGCATCATGGCTGCTCAGGAGGCCAGGCACCACGCGGTCCTGGCGGAGGTGGCAATGGTTCTTCACATGGTTCCTAAACCTCCAGAGCCTCCCGAGGTTCAAGGCCAAGGCGGATCGTGAGGAGCAACCCTTTCAGTGCGCATCTTCAGCTACTTCGACACCTCTTCAGCAACGGCACCAGGTGAAATTTTCCAGTTTATTCAGTTGGGGGTGCCCCTCGGGCTGCATTATCCCCAAGTCACATGGGCCTGTCCCTGCGGCATGTATCCTTTTGCATCTTTGGTTTATCTTGTTGGGGGCGCCCTTCGGCTGCATCATCCCCAGACCGCGTGGGTCTATTCCTGCGGCATGTATCGTTCTTACATCTATCTGGACTAGCTTTACCTCCTCCCCTGAGTTACTTTAAGATTATTATATGCCTTTCCGGTACTTCTATACCATGAACGTCGTACACCCTTGCAAGCCCACCCATAACCCCCACATGATTAAGGACTAGCACGACGTCTGTGCTGAAGTCCGTCCCTGCAGCGTCACTAAACCTAAGAGGCTGAGCTCTGGCTCGCGGGCCAGCTCCCGTGTATGTCACCTCCCATGGCCCTTGGTGCCTTGTTCTTGCATGAGCTAATCACGGGCGGACGAGCCAGGGCACGCAACCTGGTGCCTCGCCACCACGGGAGCCGCGTGTCGGTTGTCTTTCTTTGGGGTTTTCGCATGAGAAGACTGGGCACGGCGTCTGTGCTCGGGTCTGTCCCTGCAGCGTCGATAAACCCAACGACTGAGATCTGTCTGGCGGGCCGGCCCTGTTCACATCACCTCCTCGGGTCGTTGGTGTTTGGCCTTCTCATGTGATCACCTCAGGAGATTCATTCGGCACAGGTTGCCTAACCATCTCGCAGGGCCATCACAACTATCAAGAATCAAATTCAGGTGCAACCTGGCTTGAGGTAGGGCCTCGTGAGTCCCGCACTAGCTCACGAGTGCCCAGACACACCTCGTCTAGCCCTGTCGTGCAAGCCACGTGTCAAGGCGGGGCTGTACACGCCCCAGGGGGCTCCACTCAGAGGGAGCCCTCACCCACACACCAGTGGAAGCACCATGCTCCGTGCTGGTAGTTGACACGGCTGAGGAGCGGCTATGCCTGTGCAAGTGCGGAAGCGCCATGCTCCGCGCTGGTGATAAACAACTGAGGGCCGCCCCATGGCCGCATCAACCTCACGGAGCCACCAGGCTCAGTGTCTAGCCTCATCGCAACACTTTCCCCTCGAGAGAGTTGTGTGAGGGGGCTGGGCACGGGGGCTACGCTCAGGTCACGCCTAGCGTACGCCACCCTGCCAACTCCCTTGGACCTGGTCGTCGTGCGCCCCTCTCGAGTGTGACCTCGGTGAGAAAAGGTATGGAGGTCTATTTGTACGTCATGGGGGACTCCTGAGCATCGCGACTCAGGAGCCTAACTGACCACATAGCCCCTCACCCCTTGGTCTCGTCCTGGTGATCCAGATGACCCAACGGCGGCTGAGGTACGCGTGGGGTCGGGCCCTACCGACATAGAACGCTAAGGCCTATTCTCACATATCCTTCCCACGGGTTGTTTGTGCGTCAAGGGGGACTCCTAAGCATCGCCACTCAGGAGCCTATATAGTCACATAGGCCCTCACCACTTGGACTAGTCCTGGTGATCTGGACGACCCAACGGAGGCTGAGGTATGCGCGGGGTTGGGCCCTGTCGACGTAGAACATCAAGCAAGCGGAAAGGAAATCGCAAAATCCTAGCAAATTATTACAAAAAACTTTGTCTCTTAAAAGAATAGACACATAAAGTTTTAACGCCTCCACGAGGCACAGTGCATGTTGCAAGAAATGAAAATGGAGGGAAGCGCTGCCTGCAAGCCCCTGCTTCAGCCTTGGGCGCTGCCACCACCCGCGAGGAGTGCCCCGTCATCAACAACATCGCCGTCACTTGCACCATTGGCTGTGGTTGTAGGTTCGGCGGTGCCGTCAGTCGGGGGCATAGGGTCGATGGCGAGGAACTTCTGCAGCAGAGCCTCCACTTGGTCCTTCACGGCTTCGGCGGCGGCGGTGCAGTGCACCTCGTCCACAGGCTCAAGTAGGACTCCGAAGTCGGTGCTGGGGTTAAGAAGATGGAGGTGGCTGAAGATGCGCATCATATCTGTAGCGGAGAGTGCGCGGGCTTCCCCCTCCACCGCGGGGCCGACTCCGTCAGCAATGCCCTCAAGCGCCTCGACGAGCTAGGGGAGAAGCTCAGCGGGGCCTTCCTCAGCAGTCACGAGAGGCTTCCTCAACCCCCTCCCATAGAGATCTTGCAGCGCCTTGCGGGACCTCTCCTCAAGAGAATCAAAGGCGACACGATCGCTGGCAAGGATTTTCGCCTTGGCCTCCAGCCGGACCTTCTCCTCCTCCACCTCCTTCTTCAGCTTGTCCAGGCGATCGCGCTCTGTGGCCTGCTCCCGTGCTGACTGCTCTAGCTCGATGTCAGGGCCATCAACCACATCTTCCCGAGCCCTCAGCTCCTCCCGCACCATGCACTGACAAGCCTCTGTGGCATGCTCATTGCGTAGGGTCTCCAGCTCGGCCTCCGACACTCGACAACGCTCCTTGGCAGCCTTAGCATCCTCCAACGCCATGTCGTGGGCGGCCGCGGCCAGGCCGGCAACCTGCTTACCTTCCTCAGAGGCCACCAAGGCATGGCTCCATGCCGCCCTGACGGACGCGTCGGATCGCAGCCACCCCGAGATCAGCTCTAGGCGACCGGATGCCAGGCGACGATCGGCGCCTTGAAGATCGTCGCGAAGTTGGGTCAGCATGGAGAAAGCCTCCTCTAGAGTACCAGGCGAAGTAGAAGGTGGCACCAACGTCAGGACCGGCAAGTTAGCTGTGGCAGTGGGGGCTGGGGGCTCCGAAGCCTTTGGGACCTCAACAGGCGAGCTGAAGGCAAGCACCTCCAGAGCCTGCCTAGTTACAGAGACCGCTTCCTCCTAAGGCTGGGCCCCTCGGTCTCACGAGGACAACCCTACCTTAGGAGCACGAGGGTCACAACCGCCCATCTGTGCGGGGGACGGTGTCGCCGCGGCGGGTTGATCAGCTGCGAGGACGATAGCCGTCTCCCTCTTCTTCTTCTTCACCACCGGCGCAGGCCTAGCCATTCCAAACGGGGGCATCAAGATACTACAACAAGAGCAAGGAAGGAAGATTAGGGCAGGGCACTTACTGATCCATAGCGGCATAGTCTCTCGCCCTCTTTATAAGTACCATACCCTTGGTCTTCACAGGCTGGGGCAAGGTCACACGAGCCCTAGGGGCAAACAGGGGCATGGTGCCCGGGCTTGCGTCAGCGCCGGCCGGCGGAAATCGGAGGCACCGCCTCGGGGAATCAACGCTGACCAGCTCTTCTTCGGGACCCCCGGCGCCGGCTTTTTTGGAGGGGTGCCCCTGGATCTTGTGGTGACCCCAGCGCTATGCAGGGGCTACCGAGTAGGGTGCTCGCCAGCGTCGCCATCATCATCAGAAAGGACAAGGAGGGGGCAGGGTTGGAGAAGGGGGAGACCTCCCCCGTGCCTTCCACAGTCTCCTCCGAGTCCGACCCCCTCCTCGCCGGACTTGACGGAAGCCGCCACCACCGGGGAGCCCGGAGGACCGGTGGGTGCCTGCAGTACGAGCCCGTGCTCATTGAAGACCGGCATAGCAGCGGTGATCTTTGCCCCATCAGGGCGACGGTACAGTGGCAGATGGGTGTCCGGAAGGCAACCCTGGTCCTTCCTGACCAGGAGACGCAGGACCTTGTTCAACTCCTCCTCTGGCAGATCGTCCGGCCGCAGGCGGAGTATGCCACCCTCGCCCGCGAGCTCCCATAAGGGGCGCAAGCGTGCCTGAGCGGAGACAGGTGCTGCATCAGGAATTCCCTGACGATCATAGCCCCCATCAGAGTCTCCGCCTTCGGTTCGTTAGGCCTCAGGTCAGCCACCATCCTCTCCAACAACTGCACCACCCGAGGATCATTGAGCTTCTCATGATTCCATCCCTCGCGAGGCACTGTCATCCTCGTCGGCAGCGCTAGTCGAGGGAAAGAGCGCGAGGCACCCATGAGGACCCACTTGTTCCTGAAATCATCTACCTTCTTCCCGGCTCGCGAGATCGCATGGCTGCCATTGGCCGCCACAAAGTTGGCACATCCAGAGCATGGGCCTTCCTTGATCCAGAGGTAGAAGAAATGGCGGAGCAGTGCCACAGACGGCATCACCCCCACGAATGCCTCGCAGTAAAAGGCAAAGATCGACAGAAGAAGGATGGACTTGGGACGAAGGTGAAGGGCTTGGAGATTTTAATGGTGAAGGACGGCATAGAAGAAGCCGGAAAAGGGGGGGACCAACCCTGCGAAGACGTTGTGTAAGAAGAAGGATAGAAGGTGCCTCCCAAGGTTTCCAGCTTTGCGGAGCCAGCCCGGAGCATTGTCTCTCCCCCTCGTTGCTGCCATCCGCCGTCACTAGGAGCGCGGCGGCGAGGTTCTTCTCCGTGATGGTGGGCACGCTCAGTGCGGGCTCGAACCAGGAAGGCAAGCGCTCAGCATTCACCTTGTCAGTGGCCATCAACTACAAGCTTGGGGGAGAATTTTGACAGATCTAGGGCTCTGTGGGAAAGGAGGAGAAGGGGATCTGGAGCAAGACGAAAGGGAAAGGCAATGAAAGCTCTGCAGTAGGCGCCAGCCTTTTTGACAGCCAAGGACAGTTGCAGAGGCAGCATGGGAAGAGGAGGCGCCCATGTCCTATCAATCGCCAAACATCGACCAAGGCCGCAGGCGGTTGGGGCCCCCGGCGCTTTGCGCTTGCCCCTTGGCTTTGCCTCGAAGCCAAGCTCGAGCGCGCCTTGGGGCCGGGGGCTACTGTCGGCATCCTCGGAACGGGGGTACCCAGACTTGCCTGTGTGCGGCCCACGGCGTGGCTCCATCAGCGGCCTAGTACGGCCCAGTTTCGGCAGTAACAATACAAGACCCTCGCGAGGGGGACGACATCAAGACCTCCCTGGGGGTGGCATCACTAGGCTAGCTCCCGAGGAGCGGAGATATCAATGCAGGGTGCACCTCGCGAGGTTCACATGACGTGAGCCATGACGACCAAGGCCAGGCGGGCGCCAGCGGGTAGAAGTGTACCAGTTTCCCCTTTGGTGCCAAGGAGGCAAGCGCAGGCGCGGAGTCCCGAGTAATCAGGAAAAGGTTTCCGTGTTTGTGCAACGATACCAAGACCACCAGGACAACAAGACGGAGGTCATCGCGGAGCCCACTACAGCGTCAGCACCAGAGCCTTTGCAGGCGAAGACTACTTTTGTTAGGATAACTTGTACTAGTTGCCCCCCTTTTAATTTGGCTGTTGTGGGATCCCTTCTGCCTACATTTGGGAAGAGGACCAAGGCCACTATAAATAAGACATAGCCACCACCCTAGAGGGGGATCGGGGATTGGATCATCCACACCATCCTCACACACACACACACACACACACACCAGCTCATTGAGCTCAAGAACACCTCACCTCCTGAGGTTGTTCAACCACCATACTAGTTCATCCTCAGCACCTCGAGGCAATCCACCACAAAGCTGGAGTAGGGTATTACACCGCAAGGTGGCCCGAACCAGGATAAACTATTGTGTCGCTTGTCCCTTTGGTTCATCAAGCTAGGCTGTGGAATTTTTGGGTTGGCAGGTTGGGAAGAGGGAGTTCTTCGTACACACCCCAGTGTTCGAACCTCTCAAGGGTCTACGGAGCTCGGAATCCAAAAAATGTCATGGGATATCACAATATCTATTATTTAATTAATGCACATATATACTTGGTAATGGGTGGAAGGCTCGGCCTTTTTCCTGGTGTTTTTTCCACTCATGCCGCCCTAGTTTCCGTCATACCGGTGTTATGTTCCTTGATTTTGTGTGCCTAACACGATGAGGGTTTATGGGCCCCACTTGACAGTTTGCTTTGAATAAAACTCTTCCAGCAAAGCCCAACATTGGTTTTACTATTGTCCAAATAACAACTAAAACTTGCATAGGGACCGGCTAGCACCCGAGGATTCTTAATCAACCCCCGGGCCAGTGCTCCTCATGAGTGCCGGTCAAAACTAGAGCACCTTGTGGCGCCCCCTGGGCAACTTGGGTCTCAATGACCGTAAGCTTAGTTCATTCATCGTGGCCTGAGACGAGATACACGCGGCTACTATCAGGGTGTCGGCACTTCGGGAGGTCTTGATGGACTTGTTTTACCATTGTCGAAATGTCTTGTGCATCGGGATTCCGAGTCTGGTCGGAGGATCCCGAGATGGAGGATTGTCTCCGCAGATCGTGAGCTTGTCATGGGCTAAGTTGGGACACCCCTACAGGGTATAAACTTTCGAGAGTCATGCCCGCGGTTATGTGGCAGATGGGAGTTTGTTAATATCCGGTTGTAGTGGACTTGAACTAAACTCCATTAAAATACACCAACCGCGTGCGTAACCGTCGCTGTCTCTTTTCGAGTAAGGTCGAGAAGAGAACACGGTGGGGTTATGTTTGAATGTAAGTAGTTCAGGATCAATTCTTGATCATTACTTGTTTGCGACCATTTGCGTAGTTTCTCATCTTACTCTTGCACTCGTAAGTTAGCCACCACACAATGCTTAGTCGCTTGCTGCAACCTCACCACTTATCCATTCTAGACCCATTAAACTTTGCTTGTCTTGATACCCATGGTAATGGGATTGCTGAGTCCTCGTGGCTCACACATTACTACAACAGCAGTTGTAGGTACATGTAATGTGATGATCATGAGGTGAGAGCGATGCTTGCTTGTTTTGGAGTTCTTCTACTTGTTCTTCTTCGGTCAAGGGATAGGTTCCGAGTCAGGGAGCCTGGGATTAGCAGGGTGGATGTCGTTCTTCTATTTCGTTTGATTTCATCCGTAGTCGGATCCTGCTTTTATGTATGATGATTGCTATGTATTGATGTATTGATGTATTCATGTTGTGGCTTGTGGTTTGTCTAAGCCTCTATCTTGTATTCTCATGTATTTAGTACATGGAATGTTGTAATGATATCCACCCTGCTATGCGCTCGAAATGCGGTTGTTCCCCAATCATGAGTTCATCACGTGATTGGGATCGAATCGCATCTTGGGTGCTACAAGTTGGTATCAGAGCCTTACTGACCTTAGGAGCCCCCTTGATTGACCGAACCACTACCGTTGTTGAGTCTAGAAGAAAACTATTTTGAGTCTTAGTTATATCGAATAGTAGGAATTCTTTTTACTCCTTATCTGTTTTGTCGCTCTAGTGAGGATTCCTTGTAACGCCCCGAGATCGATGTGCTAGGTGTCTTCCTGTTATTCGCTGACGCTGCCATGTCATTTGCTTGCGTGTTGCATTTTATCATGTCATCATCCGCATTGCATCATCATGTTTTCAAAACTTGCATCCGTCCGGGTTCCCCCAGTTCTACCCGTTGTCCGTTCTGAGCCCAGACACACTTGCACGCGCCCGCGGGACGTCCGAAATATTATTTTATAAGTGGCCAAAAAATGTTCTCAGATTGGGTTGAAAAGTTGGCGTGTGGTCTTATTACAGTGTAGATAGACCGCCTGTCAAGTTTCATCGCATTCGGAGTTCATTTGATAGCCCAACCGTTAAACTATAGCGACAATATAGTCGGTCAAATCGTCGGACGTTTTCGGTCTCCGGAAACAGTCGTCGGGCCTCTCTCTATTCTCTTCTCTCAGCCTGAGGCCTTCTGCACAGTCCACTACCTACCGCCGGGCCTAGCCTAAGCTCTCTCGTCAGCCCGCGGCCCTCCTCTCGCGCGCGTCCGAAAGTTGTCCCAGACCCGACCCGGACAGTCGTCACCGTTGGATCCGGATCAACCCCAAACATCTACAAAACATCTTCATTTTGTTTATTGGGCCTCCTAACCTAATTACCGGGATTGTCCGATTACGATCGGATGGACCGAATAGCCCCTAACCTAATCCGTGATGTATATATTTAGTCTACCCCTAGTCCATTTTAAACCTAACCCTTTTTCCTAGGGATCCACCTAGCCGCCGCCACCCCACTGTCTCTTCTCTATTTCCATGCCCGACCAACCACTGCGCTCCGTTCCTCGATCCCCTCGCTTCTGCGCTTCCGAACGCGTCCAGCAGCCGCTGCTCCTCGCGACAGCGCGCCCACAAGGCAGCATCCCCGGTCGCAGCTCCACGCCACCGGAGTGCCAGGCCAAGACTCCCTCACCTTTTCCCTTTCCTTTCTTCCCTCTGTTTCATCTCCATCATTTCATATCTCTCTTCCTCTGTGTCTTCTTGCAGGGAACGATGGAGGTCAGGCTTGGCTGGGTCTCCGTGCCACTCCATCGAACTAGTCTCCACAACAGCATCGGCCGCCCTTCCCCAGCTCGATAGATCCAGGACCCTGTCGCCTCTCCTTTTCACTCCTTTTTCCCATCTCTCTCTTTCTCTCATGTCCGCCTCTCGGTGTTTTTCTTCACAGCGCCGCCGCAATGGACCCTCTGCGCCCTTCCCCGCCTCAGATCCGGCTGGAGCCGCCTCCTTTCCCTTGGATCCTCGCTGCCCCTTTGCCTTGCTCGCCTACTCTGCTTCATTAGAGCGAGGAGAATGCCCAGCTGCTCCCCTGTCGCGCGAGGCCTGCGTGCCCGTTCGATCCAGCCAGCCTCCTCCACCAATGGGCTGAAGCCCATGGGTGAGCAGTCCCCGCCCCTGTGTATTGTTGGGCCAGCCTCTGATTCGGCCCACGTATGTTTTTTTTAGTGCCTGGGAATTTGCTAATTAATCCAGTAAAGACAGAATTGCAGAAAAGACCTTCAACTTCATGCATTTAATATCTCACAAATCATGCATCGGATTAAAACAAACTTAACATGAAACTTGCTTAGTTTTTCATCTAGTTTAATAATATGTCGTTTTCATCCATGTTTAAAATATTTAAAATGCTGTTTGTTTAAATTTGCTCCTATGCCATGATAAAATGCTTTAATTCATAACTAAATAACCGTAACTCGGTTTGTCACAAACTTTATATGTAAATGGGGTGGAAAAATGCCTAGTTTAACATGGTGACCTCACTTTGCATGTTTAACAATCCTAAAATTGTGTTTAGGGAAGAACAGTGCCAAACCTAATATATGCATATGGGGATTTACCAGAATTGTTGTTCGTTGCTTCCGGCCTCATTTAACCTTGACTAGATAGGTAGTTTTACTTTGCTTCACCCTCTTGCCATGTTTAACAACATTTAATATTGTTGGGTACATAAACGAGATCGAACTAAATAACTTGTCGTGGTGTTTCGTCAATATGCAACTCGTTGCATAGTGAGCTCCACTTAATTTGTAGAATTGCTTCTGCACTTTACCATGCCATGCTTCATTAAACCGGACATGCATCATACTTGATTGTGCATCATGCCATGTTCATGTCGTGGTTGTTTACCATGTTGTTTGCTTCTTTCCGGTGTTGCTTCTTCGGATTGGTTCCGATAACGTCGTGTGTGTGAGGATCTGGTCGACTACGTCCGTTTGTCTTCTTCATGGACTCGTTCTTCTTCCTTGCGGGATTTCAGGCAAGATGACCATACCCTCGAAATCACTTCTATCTTTGCTTGCAAGTTGCTCGCTCTTTTGCCATGCCTATGTTGTGATACATACCACTTGCTTATCATGCCTCCCATATTGTTAAGCCAAGCCTCTAACCCACCTTGTCCTAGCAAACCGTTGTTTGGCTATGTTACCGCTTTGCTCAGCCCCTCTTATAGCGTTGTTAGTTGCAGGTGAAGATTGGGGCTTGTTCCATGTTTGGAACATGGATATTTTGTTGGGATATCACAATATCTCTTATTTAATTAATGCATCTATATACTTGGTAAAGGGTGGAAGGATCGGCCTTATGCCTGGTGTTTTGTTCCACTCTTGCCGCCCTAGTTTCCGTCATATCGGTCTTATGTTCCCGGATTTTGCGTTCCTTACGTGGTTGGGTTATAATGGGAACCCCTTGACAGTTCGCCTTGAATAAAACTCCTCCAGCAATGCCCAACATTGGTTTTTCCATTCACCACCTAGCCTTTTCTTTTCCCTTGGGAGTCGCGCTCCTGAGGGTTATCATTATTTTACCCCCTGAGCCAGTGCTCCTCTGAGTGTTGGTCCACCTTGTCAGCCGCCGGTGGCCACCAGGGGCAACTCTGGGCTGGCCTACCGGAAGTTTGGACAATCCGGTGTGCCCTGAGAACGAGATATGTGCAACTCCTATCAGGATTTGTCGGCACATTCGGGTGGCTTTGCTAGTCTTGTTTTACCATTGTCGAAATGTCTTGTAACCGGGATTCCGAGTCTGATTGGGTCTTCCCCGCTAGAAGGAATATCCTTCGTTGACCGTGAGGGCTTGTGATGGGCTAAGTTGGGACACCCCTGCAGGGATTTGAACTTTCGAAAGACGTGCCCGCGGTTATGGGCAGATGGGAATTTGTTAATGTCCGGTTGTAGAAAACCTGAAGTTGACCTTAATTAAAAGGGTCATTTACATCTGTATCCCTAACTCGAACCCACTACTCACATTTGCCCCTAATTCGCAACCCTGCTCAAAAATACCCCTCTGCCGTCATGTTCCCTTATAGAATTGCCCTTCCATGTCGTTTCCGTCCAGTCATGGCTGTTTGACTGGTAAGCGGCCGTTTCTTTGACATTTTTGCCCCTCCATCCTTACACCTGGGCCCAGGTCACCAGTTCACTCTCTCTCCCTCTCATTCTCTCGCCCGAGCCGCACGCTCTCTCTTTCTCCCCCAAATCGCCTCCCGCCGTAACCCTAACCCTAGCTTGCTCAATCCAACTTGCAAGGCTCGATCTCCTGATGGCAGCCATGGTGGAGCTTTCGATTTGACTCTGCGCGACACTCTACTACGGCGGCGGCGGTAGATGGATGGGGATAGCAATTGCGGTGGCAGCGGCGGCGGCGGCGGCGAACGAGGGAGCACACCGCAGCAACAGAAGCATGCTTCAGCGGGGTAAGTTTCTCTTCTAATCTGGCAGAGTCTCATGCCATTTGTAGTTCGATTTGGGATTTGTTGACCTAGTTCATAGTGCTCATGGCGTTGGGATCTGTCTCTGTTTTCCATGGTCATCGTAGGATCGACCCCGATAGAGCAGTTGGGATGGAATGTAGAATGGAAACCACACTTCTAGCTAGAGCTGGCACAAAAGCAACCAATACAGGATTCTCTTTTCCTTTTGTTGCTGACAATCAATGGACTTTTAATCAGTTTAGATCTGCCATATGTGCTCAATATCCATGGGGTCTATATGATGCAGTGGAATTCAGGTACTGGGACATTGACAAAACTGCTTGGGTCCCTGTCCAGTGTGATGATGAGCTTGGTATAATGTTTGCAATACATGATTATTTCCCTGCTAAACTAGAAATCAGTGTCATACAAAGGAAGAGAGGAGAGCCAGAGAGCAGAGGAACAAGATCTCAGTCTAGGTCTAGAGATAAAGGTAGGACCAGCCAATCAAGGGGCAGGAAAAAAATGCTCATAGTAGAGGCAGCAACAGTTCCATGCAGGCACCCGGAACACCTACTGTAGAAGTTCCTAAGAATGCAGGTCCCTCTCAGAGTAGAGATTCAGTTGACCCCTATACTGAAGAGGGACTACCAGATGATTGGCCAAGTGATGATGAGGATGAAAAGTTGTTTCCACAGTTTGTAACAAGGAAGAAGGGAAAGGAGAAAGATGATGAGGGGGAAGATTATGTTCCACCCCCTGAAGGCATGTTTGCTGAGGCAAGTGAAGATGAGAAGGAGGAGGACAGGGACATGGGATACTCTGAAACATCTGATGAGGAAAGACCAGATGTGCAATACAATAGGGATGATCCTTCTTTGGCACAAGGAACAATACTTTCCAGTGCTTTAGACTGTAGAAATGCTCTTGCAACCTTCTCAATAAAGACTGAAAGTGAATTTGTGATAGACAAGAGTGACAGTACTAGGTTGACAGTGCATTGTGCTTATAAGAGGTGTCAATGGAGGATGCATGCCTCCTTAATGAGACATAGCACACTGTTTCAGGTATCTAATACATAGCAACTAACATTGCATTGTGCTTATAGTTAGCAGCATTGATACTGTATTCTGTTTTCTTGTTGCAGTACATAGGTTCTAACATGTGTCTGAACTTTCATGAAAGCAGGTTAAGGTGAACAAAACTGCTCATACATGTCCCAGTGTGAATAGGAGAAAAAGATTGAAGTCAGCTAAGAGTAGATGGGTTGCTGATGCTGTGAAGACCTGGGTTTTAGAGGATTCAGAAGTGGGACCAACAAAATTGCAGAAAAATTTGAAGAAGAAGTATGGCCTGGCAGTTCCATATATGAGAGTATTATATGGGAAGCAAATGGCACTTGACAATATCTATGGTAAGTGGGTTGACTCTTTCCAGTTACTGTATACCTTCAAGGCAGAAGTGGAGAAAGCATCTCCTGGTAGTGTAGTTACCATTGATAAACACACTGTGCAGTACAAACTAAATGGGAAGAGTAGACAGAAAGAGTGCTTTAGAAGAGTATTTGTTTCTTTCAAAGCATGTTGGCAAGGTTTTTTGAATGGATGTACGCCTTATCTTGCAGTAGATGCCACTGCATTAAATGGCAGATTTAGAGGGCAACTAGTTAGTGCATGTGCTGTGGATGCT
Source organism: Triticum dicoccoides (assembly GCF_002162155.2). Taxonomy (NCBI): domain Eukaryota; kingdom Viridiplantae; phylum Streptophyta; class Magnoliopsida; order Poales; family Poaceae; genus Triticum; species Triticum dicoccoides. The sequence continues at coordinate 362,976,388 of NC_041386.1, read as the reverse complement.
TGCAATTGGATCTTCCCAGTTGCATATGGAGTTCTAGAGGGTGAAAACATAGACAGTTGGACTTGGTTTTTTCAGAACTTAAGAGAGCTTATAGGACACCCACCAGGTCTTGTTATCCGCACTGATGCATGCAAAGGCCTGGAGACTGCAGTGGAAGATGTGTTCCCAGGTGTCGAGCATAGAGAATGCATGAGGCATTTGGCTGCAAATTTCACAAAAAAGTTCAGAGGAAAATTCTTTGATGAAAATTTATGGCCCTGTTCATTGACATACAGCCTAAAGAAACACAACTACCATCTTAGGCAGTTGCACAGTAAGGCTGGTGTGAAGGAGTACTTAGAGGAGCATCATACCAAGCTATGGGCAAGGTCACTATTCAATGAAGTATGTAAAGTAGATTATGTTAATAACAATCTAGCTGAGTCCTTTAATTCAAAGATTAAAAATGGAAGGGTGTACACATTGTGGACTTGCTAGACAAAATAAGACAGTTTATAATGGAGAAGTTTGATCTCACACAGCAGATTGCAGCTGCTACATTCATTGGCCACATCATAATCCCCAAAGTCATGAAAATGCTTCATGCAAAATCTAAGAACCTTGATATGGAGATAGTGAAGAGAAGCACATATGAGGCAGAGATCACAGCAGTTGACAAGGAAAAGAGAGAGTGGAGATATCCAGTAAATTTGGCCACTAGGACTTGCAGTTGTAGAAAGTGGCAGTTAACTGGACAGCCTTGCATACATGCTTTGTATTTTATTACTTCAACGAGAGGCCCGGTAAGTGAGATTGATCAGTATGTACATGAGTACTTTTCTGTTGCTAGATTCAATGCTACTTATGCTGAAAATTTGCCTGCAATGGAGGGCAAACAACAGTGGGATGTGGTGGACCCTGGGTTTAAATTGTCTGCTCCATTGCAAAACAGGGCCCCTGGTAGACCTAGGAAGACAAGAATTAGGGCAAAATCTGAGGGAAAAGGACTTGGAAGAAGGAGAAAGAAATGTGGCAGGTGTGGAAGGCTTGGCCATCGTGGCACTCACTGCAAGGAATCCATTGACCCAGCTTTTGGGGAAGAAGAGCACTGGGGGCTGAAAATGCAACAGATGATCATTTAGATTCTGAAACAGATGCTGAAAATGCTACTGAGGTTGAAACAGATGCTGAAAATGCTACAGAGGTTGAACCTGATGCTGAAAATGCTATAGAGGTTGAACCTGATGCTCCAATTGCTACAGATGCACCAACAGTGTCATCTGCTGTAAGGTGCAACTGCTATAGATGTTCTCATTTCAATTTTTGCTTCATTTGATGTTCTCATTTCCATTTTTGCTGCATTTAATATTCTCATTTCAATTGTATCCCAAGGAAGAACTACAGAAGGGCAGCTGATAGAGGGATGTCACCAGCCAAGAAGAGGCTCAAGTTTGCACCAGATCCTACAGTAGGATCTGTAACTGTAAGCAACCAGCTAAGCAAAGAAGTGAGCAAAACTGTCACCACAAGGAGGAGTTCAAGGCTCTTAACTAACCCTGCTTGCAACACCATGAGCAAGAAGATGAAAGACCTGTGACTGGAATCATTTAGGGCACTTCTATTTTTGTTGTTCAACAACTATTTGTGAACTTGTTAGCTGCTACCTTAAGTGTGTGATGCTGAAATTATGAACTTATGTAATGGTGAACTTGTGAGCTACTATCTTGAATGTGCAATGCTCCTTTTGTGACCTGCTAGTTTGGAATATTATGTGAGTTGCTATCTTGTGAGATGCTACTTTCAAATATTTTTGTGAGCTCCTATTTTGTCACAACAGATCATTTGTTCAAATATTTCAATCTATGCTATTTCAGTCATCGATCAAAGCAAGATTCTTGAGTCATTTCCAAATAGTAACATCACAACATTCCCAAATCACAACATTGTCCTGTGATAATACATACCCACACCAAGCTCCATCACAACATACACTACAAAGAGAAATCCATTTAGTATGGATTATTAGACCACCCAGAAACAAATGTGGCCACAATGCTAATACCAAGAACTATGATAAATCCCCATGCTTGCATAAGCTCGTTCCTCTTTTTCATCTTCAGCTTCAGTTTCTTGTTCTTCTCGGTTAGATACATCACCCTCCTCTCTAAATCATGAGATTTTAGCCAGCTCTTCTCCAATCCTGCATGAAGCTCCTCAAATGCATGAGCAACACATTCGGTCGGTGGCGGGTCAATCCATACAACCCACTCACATTCATCAGGAAGCTGCAAAATCAATGATCGAATTAGAAAGAGGGGAAAGAGCAGAATCGAATCAAGCTTAAAAGCCAAACACTTACATCAAGAGGGCAGCCGAGAAACCTTCTGCCAGAGCTTGCTCCTCCCCAGGCGACACGACGAGCAGGAATAAGCCCGTGGCCAGGGCACCGCTGCATCGAGCGAACCTCAAGGCCACAGAATGTCAGATCGGGGATGTAAAACTCCGATTGAAACTGAACTATGCCGACACCATCAACCTAACAGCAGCAAAAAAAACCCAAATTGATGAACCCAAATTTCACAATATGCCCATATCTCCCCCAAATCGACACTGAAACTTGCATTGGCGGCCACCGACGAGCTCGTAGAAGACATCCCCGCCGTGCCCGCCGTAGACATCGCTAACCACGCCGTGCTTGACCTGCCCCTCTCTCTCCGACCGCGGAAACGCCTGATCTAGTACGTGCTCAAAAATGCCCCTGTCGTCGCGAGGAAGAAGAAAGAGGGGAGAGAGAGCGAACCGGTTAGTTGGGCCCAGATGTATGGCAGGAGGGGCAAAAATGTCAAAGAAACAGCACGTTAGCGGTCAAACAGCCTTGACTGGACGGAAACGGCTCGGAGGGGCATTTCTATAAGGGCACATCACGGCGGAGGGGCATTTTTAAGCAGGCTTCGGAATTAGGGGTATATCTGATTAGGTGGTTCGAGTTAGGGACAGAAATGCAAATGGCCCTAATTAAAATACATCATCCGCCTGTGTAACCGTGTTGGTCTCTTTCTGGCGGGGTCCGAGAAGTGAACACGGTGTTGGAGTAATGTTTGACGTAGGTTGTTCTAGGATCACTTCTTGATCATAGTTGTCTGGCCGTGCTTTTGCCTTCTCTTCTCGCTCTCATTTGTGTATGTTAGCCACCATATATGCTAATCGCTTGCTGCAGCTCCACCTCATACCTTTTACCCTTCCTATAAGCTTAAATAGTCATGATCGTGAGGGTGTGAGATTGCTGAGTCCCCGTGACTCACAGATACTTCCAAAACCAGTTTGCAGGTGTCGATGAAACCGTACAGGTGACGCAACCAAGCTCAAGGAGGAGCTCGATGAAGATCTTGTCCTTTGTGTTGTTTCGTGCTAGTTGATCAGTAGTGGAGCCCAGTCGGGACGATCGGGGATCTGTGTCGCTTTTGGGGTAGTCTTCTTTTATTTTGGGTTCCGTAGTCGAACCTTGATTGTATCTGGTTGATGTAATGCTTTATTCATGTAATTGTGTGAAGTGGCGATTGTAAGCCAGCTATGTATCTCTTTCCCTTATGTATTACATGGGTTGTGTGAAGATTACCTTACTTGCGACATTGCTTTCAATGCGGTTATGCCTCTAAGTCATGCTTCGACACATAGGAGATATAGCCGCATCGAGGGTGTTACAAGTTGGTATGAGAGCCTTCCCCGACCTTAGGAGCCCCCCTGCTTGATCGAATAGCTGGCGCTGTTGAGTCTAGAAAAATGTTTTGAGTCATTTAGGATTATGTATATCGGAGAGTTAGGAATTCTTTTTACTCCCCAGTCCCTTCATCACTCTGGTGAGGCATCCTGACGTAGAGTTTTGACTCTTCTCTTCTCAAATTTTCACTAAAAAAATTTAGGATCACGCGGGTATCTTGGAATCGTTCCGATGGTTTTGTGACGAGAACATTGTTCTTGGTGCCTCTTGACATTTAGGGGTTCTGGCAGTGTCCCGGGGAGTTGAGCTCCAAGGTGGTGTCATCACTATTTTATCGTTGCAGTTCTAGAATACCTGAGTTTAGTTTCGTTGACATCGAAAATCTCTTTTATGCAGTTGTTGGTGAGATAACCTCGATGCCACCCTGTACTGGGGCGGGAGTTCGGGAGTATTTCCATAACTCGTATAACGGATGTTTTCGAAGGTTGAGGTAGACAATTTCCGAAGGTTTCTTGGTTATGTGTTGAAGGATGGATACAACTGGATGTAGGATTTGCTAGTTTTGGGTGAGATGTTATGCTTCCCCTGTATCCCCAACACCTGATTGCGTAACCGGAAAGTTTCGGGAAGTTATAAGTGGGAATTCAAGTAGCTCTTAGGATATCTTTCCGACAGATGTATGATATGAAATTGGGGTTCAACGTCTAGTGGTCCGCCTATTCACGGTTGGTTTTAGAGTGGTCTCGTTGTGTCTTAAAGAGTCCTTGGCTATGCCGACTCGGGGACGCTTCGTATGTCATGTGCACTGCCTTGTAGATGATGGTGATGTATGATCGAGCCCGTGTAGGCCCCACCATGAAAACTTCAGACGAAATCTCTATCATATGTTTGTTCCGGCTTATTCTGCAAGCCAATCCTTTGTTTTGTTGTGAGTTGTGGTATTCGAGTTGCTTCGAAGTCAAGTGTTGATTCCATACCTTCCCCAAATGGTGTTCTCATACTCCGATGCGAATACTAATCCTTCCTGATAATCGAGATTGTCATGTCAAACCTTTTTCAACCAGCATGTTTTCTCTTCAAGTGGATCCGATCTTTTCAACATCCGCAAGATTCAATCTCAGTTCTTCTCAACGGTGTTTGTTTCATCCGTCTCCAAGTTGCCTTTGTTTTTCCCACCCTCCCACCCTTGTTTCTTCAAGGACTCAGATTTCTTAATCAAGTATGATTTTATTCATGTGAAGTCTCTCCATCCTTTTCTGTCAATATTCTTATACGGTGATTCTCATGAAGATCCTAACGAAGCTTCAAGTTATCATTATTTGTTCTATTTCTTCTCCGGTGGTTTCAATTCAAGCTTTGTTGAGTATATCTTTTCCTCATTTCAATGCCTTCTCATACCAGTGCACCTCATAATCGTTCACCTCTCGTTATTCTATTGTTCCGGAGTGCTTAAGATATCTCGAAGATTCGTGTTTCCACTCTGCATTCGTTCAAGATCATTCGAGTATGTTCTCTCATTCAAGCCTTTTAATTCAACCGGTGCAATCTCTCTCTTTAAATCATTTCAACGGTGTTTCTTTTGAGTGGGTCCTAACCCATAGGTCTTTTCCCAGGATCTTACCTGACTCTTCTTATTTTCCCAGAGCTATCCTAAATTCTTTTTAAAGTTTGACGTAAGAATGAGTTATCATCAGTCAAATGCCTTTCTCCAAGATCTTTCAATTTCTTCTCATCGTTGGCTCAACCTCTTCACTTTTGATTCTTCCGGAGTGCCTCAATAATTTTTGTTGGTGTTTCTCGTCGTCTTTCTCATCTGTTGAAGACCGAAGAAGAGCTTTACCTCCATATCTTATCCATTCTCTCAGAGATTCGTGGTTCTAGTTCGAGACCTTCCTCTCTTTATTGTTTTCGATTATCAAAATTCTTTTCACCTATCCGGAGCAAATTCAGGAGTATTTTTAGTTTGATCATCCGGAGCCCATCATCTCAGATTTGTTCTTTCTTAGCTTTCAGCTATCATTCTCCAAATATTATCGGCGCATCGCTCAAATATCCTCTAATCAGCTCGTGATCTATTCGTTCTCTTGTACCTAAATTCCTTCAAGTATCTTCTTTCGTTTTCCAATTCTTACCGGTGTTCTTTATCTTTTCCTCGGTCATTTTAATTCTTACGGTGTTTCTTCCAAGATTTTTGTCTTCCTTCATTTATCATATCAATTTATTCGTTGTTTCAACCCGACCGGTGATTCGTAGAAGATTTTTTCTCAAGTTTGCGCTACATCTATCTTAATCCTTGCAACGAGAATAAGTAGTATGCCAATTCCATTGCTTGTCATCAATTTGAATTGTTGAAGGATAAGCATAATGTAATTCTTATTCTTGTTTCTTCCAAGTGATTCAATTTCTTATTCCGGAGGTGCATCATATCACATTCTTGGTTCGAGATGTTTTATCTTTTCTCCTCCCGGAGTTCCTAGCTCTCGCAATTACATCACCACGGAGATTCTTTTAAATCATTGCAAGGCTTCAACCTTATTCTTTTCATCCTCCATTTCGGTTGATCATTTCTTTTACTACCGGAGTTCTTCATGAAGGTTGTACATGATGATTCACCAATTATTTAATTCCTTCTCGAAGTGTTCATCAAGATTTTTCAGAGGAGCTCAAGTTTTCTTCATCTTGCAATCCGGAGTGCAATTCTTTCACGCATATCTTTTGAGGTGGTGTTATGTCATTCTGGATAATTTCGCTTCGTGCTTCATGTTTCACAAGTTATCAAGATGAGGTATTTTAAATCCACCAATCTCTTCATTGGAGTTACCTTGGGTTATATTTCACCTAAAGTCTTCTCTAAGGATTGTTGCTATTATGGTGCTTATAAATGACCCAAGTTCTTCTATCCTCCTGGTGAAATAGTTTTGTCTCCTCCTTATTCATATCAATTCAAAATCCATTGTTTCCGTTAGTGGTGGAATTTCACCTCATAGTTATGAGATGTTTTCCATAAGCCCACAACAAACTTATACTTTTCGTTGTTGTTTTTTACAACAATTCTGTTCGACCCTTCTCCTAAAGATGCCTTTTCAAGTTCTTTTGTGACAGAAGTTGACATTTTCTTCTCCATTCTCCTATTTCAATTATCTATCTTCTATTCTTTTGTTCCGGAGGCATTGCAATGTTGCTCTTTTCAACCCATCATTTTGTTTTGTCAAGATCATGCTTCTTTCTTTTGCTTATCCATTTAACCAGAGTGTTCTGTCCTTTTTGCTCAAGTTCTTTTCGCCTTATCAAGCCTTGTATTTCTTTTCATCCGCAGTGCTGCCCGAATTTGTTCTTCCTTATTCATCTTCCCTATAGGAGTGCTTTCAACTTTGTTCTTCTTCGTTGAATTCTTTCTTTCAATGGCTTATCCTTTTCAAGGTTCTTCGGTATCACTCGTTTGTCAAAGAAGCAACTTAGTTTCACCTCTTCTCTTTCTCTTCCGTTTTTCCCTCCGGTGCCATTCTAGATCTCGGGACGAGATCCTCTCGTAGTGGTGGAGTGTTGTAACGCCCCGAGACCGATGTGCCAGGTGTCTTCCTGTTATTCACTGACGCTGCCATGTCATTTGCTTGCATGTTGCATTTTATCATGTCATCTTCCGCATTGCATCATCATATTTTCAAAACTTGCATCCGTCCGGGTTCCCCCAGTTCCGCCCGTTGTCCCTTCTGAGCCCAGACACACTTGCACGCGCCCGCGGCACGTCCGAAATATTATTTTATAAGTGGCCGGAAAATGTTCTCGGATTGGGTTGAAAGTTGGCGTGTGGTCTTATTATAGTGTAGATAGACCGCCTGTCAAGTTTCATCGCATTCGGAGTTCGTTTGATAGCCCAACCGTTAAACTATAGCGACAATATAGTCGGTCAAATCGTCGGACGTTTTCGGTCTCCGGAAACAGTCGCCGGGCCTCTCTCTCTTTTCTTCTCTCAGCCTGAGGCCTTCTGCACAGTCCACTACCTACCGCCAGGCCTAGCCTAAGCTCTCTCGTCAGCCTGCGGCCCTCCTCTCGCGCGCGTCTGAAAGTTGTCCCGGACCCAACCTGGACAGTCGTCATCGTTGGATCCGGATCAACCCCAAACTTCTACAAAACATCTTCGTTTTGTTAGTTGGGCCCCCTGATCTAATTATCCGGGATTGTCCGATTACGATCGGATGGACCGAATAGCCCCTAACCTAATCCGTGATGTATATATTTAGTCTACCCCTATTCCATTTTAAACCTAACCCTTTTTCCTAGGGATCCTCCTAGCCGCCGCCACCCCACTTTCTCTTCTCTATTTCCATGCCCGACCAACCACTGTGCTCCGTTCCTCGATCCCCTCGCTTCTGCGCTTCCGAACGCGTCCAGCTCCCGCCGCTCCTCGCAATAGCGCGCCCACAGGGCAGCATCCCCGGCCGCAGCTCCACGCCACCGGAGCGCTAGGCCAAGACTCCCTCGCCTTTTCTTTTCCTTCTTCCCTCTATTTCATCTCCATCATTTCATCTCTCTCTTCCTCTGTGTCTTCTCGCAGGGAACGATGGAGGTCAGCCTTGGTTGGGTCTCCGTGCCACTCCAGCGAACCAGTCTCCACAACAGCACCGGCTACCCTTCCCCAGCTCGATCGATCCAGGACCCCATCGCCTCTCCTTTTCCCTCCTTTTTCCCATCTCTCTCTTTCTCTCATGTCCGCCTCTCGGTGTTTTTCTTCACAGCGCCGCCGCCATGGACCCTCTGCGCTCTTCCCCGCCTCATATCCGGCTGGAGCCGCCTCCTTTCCCTTGGATCCTCGCCGCCCCTTTGCCCTACTCGCCTGCTCTGCTTCGTTCGAGCGAGGAGAACGACCGTGCGTCGCCTGCTGGCGTTGACCGCGCCCAGGCCCAGCTGCTCCCCCGTCGCGCGAGGCCCTGCGTGCCCGTTCGATCCAGCCAGCCTCCTCCACCAAGGGGCTGAAGCCCATGGGTGAGCAGTCCCCGCCCCTGTATATTGTTGGGCCGGCCTTTGATTCGGCCCGCGTATGTTTTTTTTCAGTGCCTGGGAATTTGCTAATTAATCCAGTAAAGATAGAATTGCAGAAAAGACCTTCAACTTCATGCATTTAATATCTCACAAACCGTGCATCGGATTAAAACAAACTTAACATGAAACTTGCTTAGTTTTTCATATAGTTTAATAATATGTCGTTTTCATCCATATTTAAAATATTTAAAATGTTGTTTGTTTAAATTTGCTCCTATGCCATGATAAAATGCTTTAATTCATAACTAAATAACCGTAACTCGGTTTGTAACAAACTTTATATGTAAATTGGGTGGAAAATGCCTAGTTTAACATAGTGACCTCACTTTGCATGTTTAACAACCCTAAAATTGTGATTAGGGAAGAACCGTGCCAAACCTAATATATGCATATGGGGATTTACCGGAATTCTTGTTCGTTGCTTCCGGCCTCATTTAACCTTCGCTAGATAGGTAGTTTTACTTTGCTTCACCCTCTTGCCATGTTTAACAACATTTAATATTGTTGGGTACATAAACGAGATCGAACTAAATAACTTGTCGTGGTGTTTCGTCAATATGCAACTCGTTGCATAGTGAGCTCCACTTAATTTGTAGAATTGCTTGTGCACTTTACCATGCCATGCTTCATTAAATCGGACATGCATCATACTTGATTGTGCATCAGGCCATGTTCATGTCGTGGTTATTTACCATGTTGTTTGCCTCTTTCCGGTGTTGCTTCTTCGGATTGGTTCCGATAACGTTGTGTGTGTGAGGATCCGGTCGACTACGTCCGTTTGTCTTCTTCATGGACTCATTCTTGTTCCTTGCGGGATTTCAGGCAAGATGACCATACCCTCGAAATCACTTCTATCTTTGCTTGCTAGTTGCTCGCTCTTTTGCCATGCCTATGCTGCGATACCTAGCACTTGCAAACCGTTGTTTGGCTATGTTACCGCTTTGCTCAGCCCCTCTTATAGCGTTGTTAGTTGCAGGTGAAGATTGGAGCTTGTTCCATGTTTGGAACATGGATATTTTGTTGGGATATCACAATATCTCTTATTTAATTAATGCATCTATATACTTGGTAAAGGGTGGAAGGCTCGGCCTTATGCCTGGTGTTTTGTTCCACTCTTGCCGCCCTAGTTTCTGTCATATCGGTCTTATGTTCCCGGATTTTGCGTTCCTTACGCGGTTGGGTTATAATGGGAACCCCTTGACAGTTCACCTTGAATAAAACTCCTCCAGCAATGCCCAACATTGGTTTTACCATTCACCACCTGGCCTTTTCTTTTCCCTTGGGAGTCGTGCTCCTGAGGGTCATCATTATTTTACCCCCCCCCCCCGGGCCAGTGCTCCTCTGAGTGTTGGTCCACCTTGTCAGCCGTCGGTGGCCACCAGGGGCAACTCTAGGCTGGCCTACCGGAAGTTTGGACAATCCGGTGTGCCCTGAGAAGCAGATATGTGCAACACCTATCAGGATTTGTCGGCACATTCGGGTGGCTTTGCTGGTCTTGTTTTACCATTGTCGAAATGTCTTGTAACCGGGATTCTAAGTCTGATCGGGTCTTCCCGCTAGAAGGAATATCCTTCGTTGACCGTGAGAGCTTGTGATGGGCTAAGTTGGGACACCCCTGCAGGGATTTGAACTTTCGAAAGCCGTGCCCGCGGTTATGGGCAGATGGGAATTTGTTAATGTCTGGTTGTAGAAAACCTGAAGTTGACCTTAATTAAAATACATCAACCGCGTGTGTAACCGTGTTGGTCTCTTTCCGGCGGGGTCCGAGAAGTGAACACGGTGTTGGAGTAATGTTTGACGTAGGTTGTTCTAGGATCACTTCTTGATCATAGTTGTCCGACCGTGCTTTTTCCTTCTGTTCTCGCTCTCATTTGTGTATGTTAGCCACCATATATGCTAGTCGCTTGCTGCAGCTCCACCTCATACCTTTTACCCTTCCTATAAGCTTAAATAGTCTTGATCACGAGGGTGTGATATTGCTGAGTCCCCATGACTCACAGATACCTCCAAAACTAGTTTGCAGGTGTCGATGAAACCGTACAGGTGACGCAACCAAGCTCAAGGAGGAGCTCGATGAAGATCTTGTCCTTTGTGTTGTTTCGTGCTAGTTGATCAGTAGTGGAGCCCAGTCGGGATGATCGGGGATCTGTGTCGCTTTTGGGGTAGTCTTCTTTTATTTTGGGTTCTGTAGTCGGACCTTGATTGTATCTGGTTGATGTAATGCTTTATTCATGTAATTGTGTGAAGTGGCGATTGAAAGCCAACTATGTATCTCCTTCCCTTCTGTATTACATGGGTTGTGTGAAGATTACCTTACTTGCGACATTGCTTTCAATGCGGTTATGCCTCTAAGTTGTGCTTCGACACGTAGGAGATATAGCCGCATCGAGGGTGTTACATTCCTGACGTAGATGTTTTGACTTCACTCTCCTCTTTTTCACTCAAATTTTTTTAGGATCATGCGGGTATTGTTGGATCATTGCGATATCATTATGACGGGATTCTGTCTTGGTGCCTCCTGACATTTAGGGGTTGTGGTAGTGTCCTGGGGAGTTGAGTCCAAGGTGTTTTTGTCACGGTGCTTATCGTTTCAGTTCTGGAATACCAGAGGATGCCGACATAGAAAATACTTCTACACTCTTTGTGGTGAGAGTAGTATGGCACCACCCAGTACTGGGGAGAGAGATCAGATGTATTGCCACATCTAGTATATCGGATGTTTTCAAAGGTCTGAGGTACATGATTTCCAAGGTTTTCTTGGTTATGTGTTGACGGATGGATACAATTTGGAGTGTAGGATTTGTTAGTTGTGTGAGATATTTGTGCCTCCCTGTATCCCCAACACCAGATTGCATAACCAGAAAATTTCGGGAGTTAATTGGTGGGAATTCAAGTAGTTACCCAAGATTTCTTTTCGACAAATGTATGATTTGATATTGGGGTCCAACGTCTAGTGGTTCATTTTTCACGATCGATTTACAGTGGTCGCGATGCGTCTTAAAGAGTCCTTGGCTATGCCGATTCGGGGGTGTCTTGTTTGCCATTCATGACGTCCGCTGTATGTCATGCCTGTGGGGCCTCATCACGAACACTTTGGGCGAAATCTGTATCATATGTTTGTTTTTGGCTTATTTCTGCAAGCCAATCCTTTGTTTTGTTTTGAGTTGTGGTATTCGAGTTGCCTAATGTCAAGTGTTGATTCCATTTCTTCCCTAAGCGGTGTTCTCATATTTTTATGTGAGTGCTAATTCTTCTTGATCATTAAGATTGTCATGTCAATTATTTTCCAACTGGTGTGCTTCTCTTCAAGTTAATCCTATCCTTTCAGTTTTTGCTAGATCAATTATCAGTTCTTCGCAATGGTGTTTGTTTCATCCATCCCAAGTTGCCTTTGTTTTTCCCGCCATCCCACCCTTTTCTTCATGGACTCATATTTCTTAATCAAGTATCCATTTTATTCGTGAGAAGTCTCTTCATTCCTTTCCTTCCATGTTGTACCCGGTGGTTCTCATGAAGATGCTCTACAAGTTCATCATTATTCATTCTCTTTCTTCTCTGGTGGACTAAACTCAAGCTTCGGTGTTGATTATATCTCTTCCTATCATTTCACACGTGTTCCAATGTTGGAATATCTTATCCAAGGCTCTCTTATTTATTCACCTTTGTATATTCATATCCGGAGTGCTGAAGTTATCTCAGAAGATTCACGTTTCCATTGCTAATTTGTTCAAGCTATTTCGAGGTTGTTATCCCTTTTGAGCCATTTAATTCAACCCATGCAATCTCTCTTTTAAAATCATTCAATGGTGTTTTCTTTAGAGTGGGCCCTAACCCACAGGTCTTTTCCTAGGATCTTACCTGACTCTTCTAAATTTTCTGGAGTTATTCTCAAATTCTTTTTTCAAAGTTTGACGTAAGAATGAATTATCATCGGTCATATTCCTTCTCAAAGATCGCTTTCAAAACATTTTCATCGTTGGTTCAACATTTCTATTCTTCATTGTTCCGGAGTGTCTCATCAACTGTCATGGTGGTTCTCATCATCATTCTCAACATTTGAAGATTGAAGAAGAATTTTTCCTAAATCTTGGTGCGTTCTCTTGAAGATTCATGGTTCTAGGTTCATGCCATCCTCTCAAATCATTTCCAATCATGGGAATTCTTTTCGTACCCATCTGAAGCATTTCATGAGTTCTTTCCATTTTATTCCTACGAAGGCCATCATTTCATATTTATTCGTTCTCAACATTCTGCTCTCATTCCCCAATTGTTCTAGTGCATCGTTCAAGTATTCTCTAGTCAGCTCATGATCTATTCATTCTCATGTATCTAAATTCCGTCAAGTATCTTTATTCGTTTTCTAATTCTTCCCAGTGAATTGTGCCTTTGCTATGTTCATTTTCAATTCTTACAGTGGTTCATTCAAGATTTCTCTTCCTTCGTTATTGTATCAATTCATTCATTGTTTCCAAATCCCAGTGGTGGTTCCATCAAGACCTTCTCGAGTTTGCGCTATATATATCCTTAATCCTTCAAGAAGAATAAGTGGCATGCCAATTCCGTTGCTTGTTATCAATTTAAGTAGATGAACAATAAGCATGACATAATTCTTATCATCGAGGTGATTTAATTCCTTATTCTGGAGGTTCATCAAAATTCTCGGTTTCAATTGTTTCATCTTTCTTTTTTCCGGAGTTCCAAGTTTTCTCGGTTATATCATTGCGAAGCTCCATCCAATCATTGCAAGGCTTCAATCTTGTTCGCTTCAACCTTCAATTCTTTTTTGTTATCATTTCCTATCCGGAGTTCTTCATGGAGGCTCAACATGGTGATTCATCAAGGATTTCTTTCATTCTCGAAGTGTTCGTCAAGATTCTTGTTGGAGGAACTCAAGCATTCTTCATCTTGCATTCTGAAGTGCAATTCTTTCTACCTTACCTTTGAGGTGGTGTTATGTCACTCTTGACAATTTCCTTCATGTTTCATGATTCACAAGTTGTCAGGAATGAGATAATTAAATCCATTAATTTCTTTGTTGGAGTATCTTGGTATAGATTTCACCTAAAGCCTTCCATTGGGAATGTTGCTATTTGTGGTGCTTATCAATGATCCAAGGTTTCTCGTATCCTCTCGACGAAAGAAGTTTTCATATCCTTGCTGATCTCAATCCAATCAACTGTTTCCGTTAGTGGCCGGTTGTCACCTCGTAATTTTGAGATGTTTTCCATAAGCCCACAACAGGCTTATTATTTTCGTTTTTGATTTTCCAACAACTCTGTTCAACCCTTCTACGTAAGGATGCTTCTCAAATTCATTTATGGAAGAAGTTGTTGTTCTCTTCTACGTTCCTTTCGTTCCATTCTTCATTTGTTTCGGAGGCATTGTGATGTTGCTCTCTTCACTCATCATCTCGTTTTGTAAAGATCATGTTCTTTTCCTTGCTTATCCTTTTAACCGGAGTGTGGTGTTCTCCTTTCAAGTTCTTTTCATCTTATCAAGTTTTCCTTCTCTTTTCTACTGGAGTGTTGTCCAAATTCTGTCATTCTTGTACCTTGCTATCTCGTCATACCGGTGTGCTTTCATATTCTTTTGGTTCGTTAAGCTCTTGTTTCATGTCTTCCAACCAACAAGGTTTTCACAATGTTGCTTGTTCCTCTTGTCTAGCGGAGTGTTTTCAATCACATTCATCTCTGTTGGATTCTTTCTTTCAAGTTGTTCAAAATCTAAGGTTCTTTGGTTTCACTCTTTTGTCAAGAAGCAACTTTGTTTTATGTCTTGCTCTTCCATTTCCCTTCGGTACCATCCTTAGATCTCCGGGCGTGATCTCTTGTAAGTGGAGGAGAGTTATAATGACCCGAGATCGATGTTCCAGATGCCTTCCAGTTATTTCATTGCCGCCGTGTGTTTTATTTGTTTGTTGCATTCATCATTGCATCATCTGCATTGCATCCATATGTTTTCATAAAACTTGTGTTCGCTCGTCGTTGCCATTTCTCCCTTTTCCTTCATCACCTTTCCTCGGACCGCTTTGCCTTCGTTGACCGTTCCAGACCAATCAGGTTTTTGCTTCCCTTTTGTCAAACCAGCTAACCCCTCTTTGCACATTTCATTGACCCCTCGCATGTGCGTTTGAAACTGTCCCGAACCCGAACCGCTCAGTCGTGACCATTGGGTCTGGATCATCCCCAAACATCCCTAAAATATCTTTGGTTCTTTGTTAGACTGTCCTAGCCTATTTTTCTCAGATCGTCCGATTATGATCGGAGGTACTAAATCGCCCATCACCTAGTTCCCCTACCTATTGATAACCAGACTGAACCCTAATCCGAGGAGCCGTCCCATCCATCCCATTCCATCTGCCGCCACCCGACCAACTCCCTTCTCTCTCGGGATCCTTCCAGATCCGATCCAGCCAACCAGCAGCCTCCGACCATCTCCCTGATTTCCGCCGCCACCCAACCAGTGCATCCCTTCGGATCCATCCTTCCCGCGCCCCCTCTCGATCCAGGAGCCCGAGCTCCCCTGCCTGAGGCCGCCGTCTTCGACCGGCCTCGCCAGAGACCCGCGCCCCGCTGCCTTCTCCTTCCTATTTGATCCGGAGGAGAGGAGCTCCTCCATGCCCCACCTCGCGCTGATGGCCGCTGGCCACCCAAGCAGCAGCAGCAGTCCCGAATGCCGCCCTTCATCGCCCGCGCCCCTGCATCTCCCTCTCTTCTTCCTTCCCTCCTCCCTCTCTCACATGATCTCTATGTTCATGCAACAAGGAGCCCCCGAGGAGTTTGCACCAGCAATCCTCGCCTCCCGCACACGGACGTCATTGTCCTCGACCAGTTCCGACTTCCTCGCCCGATTTGACCGACCCCGCCACCCTGCATTATCCTTGCCGTCCTCCCGCCGGTGAGCTACAACAACAGCATGATATGACCATGGCGATAACTAGCACTACTAATCCAGTAGTAGACGCTAAGTGGTCAATGATGTTTCCATTATAGAAGTTACATGCATGCATACTATGGCATGGATAGAGGTGCACTCACGTAAGGGAGATGAAGGGAGGCATTTGAGCGTGCATGCATTACCCAGGGAGATGGGCATGTGCATGCATGCAAGAAACGACTTGTACACAAGCACGTTTGAGTCAGAAAATATAAGAGACAATCAAGATATGAACAGTCCGGGATGGTTTAGACACGAAACCGTACATATTGAATTTCTATTCTTGTTCTTGCCTCCTAAGAAAACTATTAATGATGTAATTAGGATGGCCATACCGTGGAATTATCTTTGTTTATGTGCCTTAGGTTGGGGGCCACCAGGCGGGGCAAAGTTACAGCAAAAGAGGTGGTCACGCACATAATCCATCATATCTATAGTTTGGGTTGTTTTGGTAGTTCAGTTATTTGCCGAGATGTAAAAGGCAATATCTATAGAGAGTCTAGATTAGCTTATTTCCATTGCTTGATTTCCAAGTTAGCTTAGGGTTTTCGACCACAATAGAAGGCAAGTCAATACGTCGTGTAAAGGGCAGGTTTTTTTTGAGATGAATTATACACTGTGTGTGTTCTGGCCGTCGGCCATTATCGAGTTTAGAGAAATCTTGTCAAAATTTCTGTTGGCGTGAGAGTTCTTGCTACGCGACGCGTAGGATATTACAAGCTGAGCCTATACGGTTCGTCCATGTTATTCCTTCGGATCGAGGGGTTGGCGTGTTGTTTTCGTGGGATTTGCGAACATCTTTGTAAACCTGCGACGAGTTCTTGCTACGATGGAGGTTTGTGCCGTGAAAGGTCGGCCCAACAATGGATCGACCCTCACCTCAAGGTTTGCTCCACATCAAGTGGTATCAGAGACCGGCGTTTCTCACGGCACTTCAGAGGAGACGACTGGTGTACCATCACCAAGGAACTACTAGAGGCTATCCAGTGACTTTTTGCTAGAGGAGACAGGCTACGGTGCTGAACTTTTTCATACCTACTGTAAAGTGGGAGACAAGGTTTGCGCCACGACGATTGACCACTACAGTTTGATCAACGTGGTCGGTGTCGACATGGTTGAGAAGTTCCAGCTATCAGTGACACCACATCCACGACCGTACTCATTGAGGAGGTACTACGACAAGCTCAACATTACGCACCAAACTATAGTATTGTTTATAGTTGGCAAATTTTCTTGTGAAGTTTTGTGCGACATAATTCCGGTACCGATGATTTCATGTCATATGCTGCTGGGAAAGCCATGGTACAGGAAAAATAATGTTACACACAACTATTTCGCCAACACATACACTGTCGCACATGATACAAAATATGTTCTCATGGCCATGGAAAAGAAGCCGTTTAAGACACGGAGGAAAGAATGACTACAGAAAAGGAAGGAGCTAGAAGAAGCCAAGAAGGAGACCGAAGCAACTCAATTTTTTTGGCATATGTTCAACTTGCAGATGAAGATGTTTTTGAAGAAAATGATTCGAAACTGAGGACGGTTTCGTTTGAAGGGAGGGAGGATGATATGACCATGGCGATAACTAACACTACTAATCTAGTAGTAGACGTTCAAGTGGTCAATGATGTTTCCATTATAGAAGTTACATGCGTGCATACTATGGCATGGATAAAGGTGCAATCACGTAAGGAAGATGAAGGGATGCAGTTGAACGTGCATGCATTACCCAGGGAGATGGGCATGTGCATGCATGCAAGAATCGACTTGTACACAAGCACGTTTGAGTCAGAAAATATAAGAGATAGTCAAGATATGAATAGTCCAGGCTGGTTTAAAGACGAAACAGTGCATATTAACTTTCTATTCTTTTTCTTGCCTCCTAAGAAAATTATTGATGATGTACTTAGGCTGGCCAGATCATGGAATTATCTTTGTTTATGTGCGTTAGGTTGGGGGCCACCGGACAGAGCAAAGGTACAACAAAAGAGGTGGTCACGCACAGAATCCATCATATCTATAGTTTGGGTTGTTTTGGTAGTTCAGTTATTTGCCGAGATGTAAAAGGCAATATCTATACAGAGTCCAGATTAGCTTATTTCCATTGCTTGATTTCCAAGTTAGCTTAGGGTTTTCGACCACAATATAAGGCAAGTCAATACGTCATGTAAAGGGTAGGTTACTTTTGGAGGAATTAGACACCGTGTGTGTTCTGGCCATCGGCCATTATCGAGTTTAGAGAAATCTTATCAAAATCTCTGTTGGCGTGTGAGTTCCTGCGAAGCGACGATGAAAGTTCTAGTGATCGACTAGAGGGGGGGTGAATAGGCGATTTTTATGAAAGTCTTCAAAACATGGAAGTTTTGAAGACAAACGATAGAAATAAACCTATTACCATGCAGTGGAAGGTAGACTACACTAAGCGAGCCATAGTCAAGTATTCAATGAGATGAAAGCATAAAGACTAATAGCAGCTAGGCAGTACATATCAGGATGGAAGATAGTATGAAGACAATCGGAACAAGCAGTCACACAGTGAAGACAGAAGATAATGCACACAAGCAATGACTTCACAAGGACCAACTATAAATAAAGAGATGGGGAAGATAGAACCAGTAGCTCGTTTAAGACAATGATTTGTTGGACTAGTTGCAGTCCCTGTGGAAACTGTACGTCCGGTTAGGGAGGCTGAGATTTAACTCAGAAGACCGTGTCTTCACCTTATTCCCCTTGAGCTAAGGAAACCCAGTCCTCGCCCAATCACTCTGGTAAGTCTTCAAGGTAGACTTCCAAACCTTCACAGACTTCGTTAACCGACGATCCACAATGACTATTGGATTCTCAAAACGCGACGCCTAACCGGCTGGAGGATTCACAGTCCTCAATTGTAATAAGTCTTCAGATCACACAGACATGAAGACTTAAGTGATGCCTAACACTCTTTGGCTATGGGTGTTTAGGGCTTTGTCCTCGCAAGGAATTCTCTCTCAAAAGCTTCAAGGTGGGTTACCCTCAGACGACAAAATCCGTATACTAACTCTAAGCAGCCAACCGTTTATGGTTGTAGGGGGTGGGCTATTTATAGCCACTAGGCAACCCGACCTGATTTGTCCGAAATGACCCTGGGTCACTAAGGAACTAACACGTGTTCCAACGGTCACATTTCAAACACACACGAAAAATATACTTGGGCTACAAGCAAAGTTGACTTATCCAGCTCTGGATAAGATTTGCTCTCATTGTCTTCGCTCGAAGACATAGGATTTTGGTTAAGCATCACTTTAGTCATTCTGACTAGTTCACTTGGACCCCACTTAACAGTACGGTGGTTCCTATGACTCAACAAAGAAGAAAAAGAACGACGAAACAACTAAGTCTTCACGCTCCATAGTCTTCACGCAATGTCTTCTCTTGTCATAGTCTTCAATGTGAATGTCTTCACATACCACCTTTGACTTCAATGTCTTCATACATTTTTAGGGGTCATCTCTGGTAGGAAAACCGAATCAATGAGGGACTTCTACCTATGTTATCCTGCAATTCTCACAAACACATTAGTCCCTCAACCAGGTTTGTCGTCAATACTCCAAAACCAATTAGGGGTGGCACTAGATGCACTTACAATCTCCCCCTTTTTGGTGATTGATGACAAACTGGTTGAAGTTTTCAACGAGGAATAAATTATGTGAAATTGTAAAGGATAGGGTATTGTCTTCATAAGTGGCAAAGGCTCCCCCTGAAGATGTGCATATAAGTAATTTGCTCTTGGAATGCAAATGCACATGGCAGGTTGTACTTGTGGAGATCCTCTTCAACTTATGATGACAATTCATCATGCATGATTTGATGTAACGAAGATAATGACATGCATAATTAAAAATGGACGTCTGCAAAATGACCTAAGTGCAGAAGTTATCATCGCACATGCGGAATTTATCATCGCATCACAGAATAGCAAATAGGTAGCAGACGACCATCGAGTTTAAGTGTTACAACTCAAAGAACCAAATGTATCGGAAAGCAAGAGTTGTAAGCACTTGGCAAAAGTAGAAAAAGGTAAAGAAACCACCCATATGGACCCGCTTGAAGACTATCAACTCATATGCTTCTCCCCCTTTTGTCAGTAAGGACCAAAAAGGTTTGAAGACATAGAGCTCCTACTCGTTCCCATGAGGTGCATGCGAGGCGGCAGGGTCATCGTTGAGGTCCGGTGGTGCAGAAGAACTTGGTGCAGTGTCGACACGCGCTGAAGTTGGAGCAGGTGAAGTTGCATCATCTTGGTCACCGATGACTCTTGCATTCACTATCGCAGCTGAGGACAAATAGTCAGAGTCTTCAAGTGAGGGAGTCCAACGCAAGTGAGCATTCCTTGGACGAGTTGAGTCAAACTTGAATCTTTCGGTGAAGCCATCGTCCTGCAGATCAGCTTCAACACTAAGCAATGTCAAACTCTTCCATGACCTCCGACAGGTTTCATGAGTGACAAAGGCATTCTTGGTGGCAAGATTGCGAATGCGGTTGACATCCACCAAGAGGCTTTGCATCTGACGCTTGAGCCAGTTGTGATGCTTGTCCTGTTTCTGGTGTAACGCGACGAGAAGCTATCGCTCATTGAGAACACGAGATCGCCTTCGAGGCCTTTGCGCAATGGTGCTTCCAGTGGCGTCAGTTTGAGCATGAGGGGCACGTGTGTTGCCAGCCAAGGGATAAACATGCAAGACTGCCTGAACTCCTTCAATGGGCTGGGTGAAGTTTTGGTGATCAGCATTGTGAGGATAAATGGGATCCTTAGCAGGCTTTGGGTAAATAGCTTCAACAGACAGATCAACCTCTGGCAAGAAGACAAGATGATTGCACGCAGACGGCTGATAGTTAATGGCAGAGTGAAGCTTGATAAGGCGCATTACCCATGGAGCATAGAACTTCAGACAAAAATGTTGGAGCCAGATGCAGCCAACTGCCTGATGAAGAAGTCTTGAGCATTGAAGCTGATGCCATTGAACATGTAGAAAACCAAAGTCTTCATTGCTCCTTCAAGCTTTGCTGCAAACGAATGTCCTTTGACAGGCCATAGAGTTTTTCTGAGGATATGATAAATGGTGCGAGGCAGATACTCTAGGTCTTCAACAAAGAATTCAGATGGGTAATCAATGTCGTGAGGCAAAGGCTTCATCATGCTCAGCATTTGACTCATGTTGGGTTCTGGCTTCTGAAAAATGCTCTCCAAAGCATTCTGGTGTTGTTGACAACCTGGCTCATAGTATTCACCAGGAGTGGGCAGGCATGTGAGCTCAATGATATCAAGAGCTTTGGCTTCATGATGGACATTGCCTGTCATCCACTCAAGGACACAAGTCTTTGGATCCCTGTTGTAGCCTCGAATGTGAAGAGTTGCATAGAACTATAGCAGAAGCTCTTCATTCCAGTGTTCCTTATCTGTGACAAACTGCAGGAGTCCAGCGTCACTGAAGCAATCCAACGCTTCTTCAAGGCAGGGCAGGCCAGCTATAGCTTCAGTGTCGAGACACATATGTGGAAATATGCGCCCTTGATTGTATAAGACGCATGAATAGTAGCTGCGCTGCTGATAGCTCCAGAACCGATCTGATAAAATGCGAGGTTTGGTGTAAGGGTTCTTGGCGCTATTGAAGAAGGTGTTATGGGCCACGAAGCCATTCACATTGAATACCCTAGGTGAAGTTGCAGTGCCTGGGAATCGTGGAAGTCTTGGCTTGGGCTTCTGGACGGGAGGTCTGTGCCAGACATGATTGTCAAATTGTGGACCCGCAGCAGGTGGAGGAACCAGAATGGGCCATCGGACCATAATAGGCTGACCACGATCAAATGCCAGCTCAATTGTATGAGGTCTTGGAGGGGGTACATGAGCATTGCTATTGTCGTTGATATGGGCTTCAGGGACCACATTGGCTTCAGGTGCTTCAGTATTGGCTTCGGGCGCTGCAGTGGCTTCTGGTTCTTGCACTTCTGGCACCGCATGAGCTTCAGGCACCACATTAGCTTCAGCCATGACAACGTCATTGGCTTAAGTGTTGATGTTGGTGGCCGCTTTAGGATTGTTAACCTCCACATCAAAAGCTAGAGGGTCGGACACGTTCTCCTCAAGAACAACATCTTGGTGGGACGGGGGTGTAGCAACTCTTTCTACTTCAACTCTTGGTTCTTCTTCTTCATCGGCTGATGCAGCCGGAATATCTTCAGTCATTTGGGCTTCAGACTCTGACATGTGCACAGTGAGAGTGACTTGGGGCCTTGGTCCTTTGTGAAGCCTGCGTAATGCTGGCGATGCTTGCGGAGAGGGAGTTTGCTGGGCCTCAAAGTCATCGTCATCTTGCTCGGGTGAGGTGACTTGTGGTTGGGGAGAACTTGGGGTGTCTTGTCGTTGTGGGTGATCAGCCCACGATGCATCCTGAGCAGTTGGCGTCAAAGGACGACCAATGCTGATGAGTTCGCTGTGCGTGAGCACAGGCAATGATACCAACTGGTGCTCGATCTGAGGAAGGACTTCATCATCTTCAACATTGTCGTGAGGACCAATGTCTTCAGCTTCGGTAGAGTCAACAGCTAGATTGTCTTCAGCTTCAGGAGCCTCTGTGGAAGCAGGCTCATGAACTATCACTTGGCGTTCTTGATGTTCAGACGCAGGACGAGCCACAGAGATTGGCACGACATCAAGGGGCTCTGTGGGAGCAGCCCGGTCTCTCTTCTTGGTTTTCCGTTTCTTGGTTGGAGGAGCATCATCAGTGGTGGCCTTGGTTTTGCGCTTTCTAGCTTCGGCTTCAGCTGCCCTTGTTTTCTTCAGTTCTGAAGCCACTGTGGGGACCTTAGGTTCGAGCCTGTCATACTGGCTGGGAAGACAATGTGATGTTATTCCTTCCTTGGTGCTTCGGGTTCTGCCACAACTAGCTTCTTTTTCTTCTTGGCCGCCATTCGGGGGTCAATGCCTGGTCACCCCAAAGCCTTGCGCTTTTTAGCTTCATTGTACCCCTGAACACATTTAGCAGCGAGATCCTTCATGCGTTCGCGAGAACCTTTGGCTTCTTCGCGTTTCATGCGGAATGCTTCCTTGAGCTCATGCATCATGACCTGGAAGTTCTGAATGTCTTCAACATTGACCTTGGCCATATGCTTCTTGAATTGAGCCTTTTCATAATCTATCTTATGCTTCAGCTCAACAATTTTCTGAGCTAGAGCCATCTCAGCGGCAATGACTCCGTGGAAGGAGACGCTGAGGCCAATGGGAAGCTGAAGATCATCAAAGCTGATGTTTGGGCTGTCAAACCACTCATCAATGAACTTGTTTAAGATTTCCACATCAAAGAGAGGAAGGTCGTTGGAGATTTCTGCCTCTTGCTTGCTCTTGATCAACTGCTCAAGAGCGTCATCGCCAAGATCGCCGTCGCTGGATAGATCAATGGTGTCATTCTCGTTGCACAGAACAGCAGCAGGGGTCAGTGCTTGGCTGGTGGGTTGCATGGGCATCTTCACTTTGGAGGGCTTGGAGATGCGTGACAGATCTTCAGACTGCACACTGTGTTCAGGAGGTGCAGTGGCCAGAGGCTTTACCCGTGAAACCTTTGGTGCAGGGGCAGGCTTCGAAGCTTTAGGTTTCTTTAGCTTCTTTGGCTTCGGTGGTGCAGGCGCTTCATCAGAGTCAGCGTCGTCTGCAGGTTGATCCACGACTGCCCCTTGAACCTTTATGTGAGTAATGAGACCTTCTAAGTTATAGAAGGGCCCAACCTGATTGGGTTCGGCTTCGCGTGTGCCGTCAACACGAGGAGCAGAGGGGCCTGGATTGAAGTCTAATCCCCATGACTTCTTGTTTTCTTTGGCCGAGTTCTTGGCAAACTAGAAGTTGCGCTTGAACAGATTGTCGTCACGACACCATAGCAATGAAGATGGGTTTGCATCTGCAGGTTGTGGTCCACGGACCATGCAAGGATAAAAGCCTTGTTCAATGGCTTCAGCTCTGGCCCTGGGTTGAAGATTTCTGTACAAGATGTCTCCCCACGGTCGCTTGATGGCATTTTTCTCAGCATACTCCTGGGTCACAAACCTGTACTTGAACCATTGTTCTGCCCAATATCTTCGAATCCATTGGATTCGGGTTTTCCGCTGATTGTAGTCCTCCTCTGGATCTGTCTTGTACAGCTCATAAAGGTCAGGAGGCAAATCTCTTGAGGTGTTTCCACGGCGCTGTCTGCCACCCTTCCTTGCAGATTTCTCTGTTGCCATGAAGTTTAGGCTGAAAGGCTTCAACACTGTCAAAGTCTTCCGTCTACTGGTAAGACAAGAACTGGCTTCAGGAGAATTTATATGATGCTGTAAGAACTCTGCAAATGAATGCAGACTATGAGAACCAAGGGATTCTCCCACGGACATGTACCTGTGACATCATTAAAGGTGCGAGGGAAGGGGAAGAGGTCATATGCATTCTCAGAAGATTTTGAAGATAAATGAGTTTAGAAGACATTAACCTCATAGTGTGAAGACATTCACTCATAGGTAGAGAGTTGGTTTCAGATTTGTACGAATCCACGAATAAGTACAAGTGAGGAATCTAACTACTTTGTGAAGCATAAGTGAACATACTAGGCATGTTATGAGATGCAGTATGAGATAGATCCAACTTGTGTGAACATAAACTACTTCTGGTTGAAAAGGATGAATCTATCGGATCAAAAGGACTGTAAAAAGGAGGTTTTATTTACCACATGAGGAACTGCTAGACGGAGTGGGAGAGGAGGCCGAGCAGTTCGATCTTCCATGCCCTAACTTGGTGATGGAGGACACCTACGGCGACGGCGGAGAAGACGATGTCCGCGGCCGGCGTAAGGACGGCGTCGGTGAGGTCGCTGGCGTCATCGAGGGCTAGCGGTGGCACTAGGGTTTGAGCGATAGTGGAAGAAGAGATAATGACTGGGGTGAGGCGTGTATTTATAGGGACAGGGATGGTATAGTGTTATTACATAGATGCCCCTGGCGGTTCACATCTGAAGGACACATGGCGATCATGCAACATATTGGAGGTTGTTCCATGTTCCAACGCACGCCTGGATTGTCGGGTGGTCGTTCCCACTTCTCGGGTTTCAGGTAGAAGGATTTAGCATTGAAAGCAGATTAATGTTTGTCTTTGTGTCTTCTGCTGACAAGGACGCAGAGAAGACATTTTGACAGTTTCAATAGAATGCATATGATTTGGATAGATAGACTTAAGATAGAAGCATAGAGGGGTTAGGGCCCTTACCACTCTAATGACCCGCTTTTGCACGGGATAAGACAGCTGGCTCGCTCGCAGAAGCAATAGCACCAGCGACTCGGGCACTTCCGAAATCCGAGACGGCAATGGCAAACCACGACGAAGCAAACATAACAGTCACAATGATAATGAAAGATCACACAACACCGCGATCAACGCCGGATTCAGCAATCCCAAGCCCGATCAACGGAAAAAGCCATTCAAGGCAAACAGAGACAGACCATCCAACCTAGACAGGATACTAGACCGACCCTGTCAGATTCACGGCCACCCCAATAAACCAGCTAATCATACCAACAGAAGTTGTTGGGTCCTCAAGCAGGCCGACAAGCTCAACGCCAAACACAAGGGAAGGGGGCCGCCAGGAAATAGGGACGACGGAGTGGTTCACCAGCGAAATGCTGAAGGTCAGAAGCAATTTCCCTCTGGAGATCGATCAAATCTGGAGCAGAAATAGCAATTCGACTTCCGTTGCCCATCTCATATACCCATTAAAACTATACCGTGCGTACATAATTACGCACTTAAGATAGCATGGGCATTGGCGGAAGCGTAATACAGACAAGTCTATAGGCACTCTGGTAAACATTTTTATTTACTTTCCTTTTCTTTCTTCATTATCTCTTAAAAATAGGTGGCGCAAAGGAGAAACATCTAAGACCGACTCCATCGGAGTTCAGATTCGTACACTCACCTACGGGGCAACTTCCTTCAAGGATTCCCCTCGCCGAGGACAGGCGGCACAGACGTGTGATAGGAGGTCCAAAATAACTTTTTGTAGACCACACTCTTTTTCGAGCCTGTAACATGCCTTTTTTCCTCTGCCTTCGTCCCAGGGCATATCAAATAGCCGGGGTCATGGCCTTTATATATATCAAATAATCTTTGGCATATCGCTCAGGTCCCAGTTCGCATTACCCGAATTAATCCTCCATGTCTTTCCGCAAATGAATAGGCCCTCTATGGTTGTTTCACAGATATACCCCGGGCTTAACTTGCCAAGGGCTCGGTACAAGAACAAATGAGTTGCCAACAAAGTCCGAACAGCTTTTACAGCGTACTTCGACGTCACGAGTTTGGCCTTATATGCATCAGCTCTAAATCATGTCTTGGGTTAATAGTTGGGTTGCCTGGCTCCTGTGCTTGCTATCCTACGTTCCGCTCTATCGGCTAGGGTAGTAAAGGGAGAAATTCTGCGATTGTGCTTCCGGTTCACCTGGCTTAGCACCTCAGTAGAGAAAGCCTAAAACTGACTGTCATGATGCAGCAGAGCTGGTCAACCACTCGATGACTTATCGGAATCTCTAGTGATTCCTCCGTGTCACACAAAGGACCTCTTTCTGGTCAAATATGTAAACGCATCGTATTAATAAGCCGCATACATACCAGGGGCTATGTCATAGAACCACCATAAAACTCCTATGGCTTAGTGAAAGTGTTAACGCCCTATAGTCTGGTTGCCTGGTTCGCCGCTTTGACACCTCCTTCACGGACCAAGACGTTGGGTCAAGAGTGATCAAATGCTTTTCCGAACACCCCCGTACTTCCTACGAGGGGGATGAAGCCGACGACAGGAAAACTTTCAGATTATATTAAAACGGTCGCACAAGAGGAAGACAAACTTCCGAGCAACATAAAAATAGATTAACTATAAAATTGTCTCGTACAATTCTCATACACCTCACTCGAACATTATGTCTTTCGAGCATTGACCCTCTATCAAGCGGGCGGCCACTAGGACGTCTTCAAAATAATGCTCCGGTTCGTGGCGGTCCTTGCCCTTGGGTGGACTCTTCACTGCAACATCAATGGCCTTCATCTTCCCCCAAAATGTCTTGACTCGGGCAAAGGCCATCCGTGCACCCTTGATGCACATCGACCGCTTCACAGCGTCGATACGTGGCACCGCATGAAGAAGCCGATGTACCAAGCCGAAGTAACTATTCGAAATAGGCTCGGTTGGCCATAACCGGATTATGATGTTCTTCATGGCAGCGCCGGATATCCTATGAAGCTCGGCCCACTTGGGCATCTCCTCATTCGGCAATAGGGGGCGCTTCGACACGCCGAATTGTGACCAGAAAAGCTTCTCTGTTGCACACCCCTCTCGCGCCTGGTAAAACTGCGCCGCATCAGAAGAACTCTTCGGCATGTATAAAAACTCGTCCGGAGAACTCCACAATTGGTTAAGCTGAGCATAGTTCGGATCGCTGAACTTAGTCTGTAGCAAAAAGGGCTTACCAGCCACAATCTCCCTAGCTTGCCGGATCTCCTCACGGGCTGCTCTAGATTCAGACCGCGCTTCTCTCGCCTCTCGTAAGGCCTTGTCAAGTTTAGTCGTTTTGGCTTCATTCTCCTTCTCAAGGAGTTCACAGTGGCTAGCAGCATTTTTTAGTTCGAATGCCATTGTGGATATCTTCTCCTCATCTTGATGCCGAGCAGCTCGTTCGGCTTTTAACTCAGACGATGCCTTTTCGGCAGCCGCATTCCTACACCGGGCCAGCTTCGCCCGAAGAATTTCAACGGAGGCAGCACCATCTGTAGCCATGCATATTACAGTATATAACTTTCAGCATCATGCTTATATCACAACTGTCGGCGTCCTGGGAATGGGGGTCCCCAGACTTGCCTGCTTTCGGCCTGCGGCATGGCTGAGACAGCAGGCCGTATGGCCCAACCTTGCCAGCAAAGCATCCAAGACCCTCGCGAGGGTCCAAGCCACACAAGGCGGACGACACAAGACCCCCTTGGGAGTAGTCTAGCTAGGCAGGCTCATGAGGAGCGAAGATATCAAGGCGGGGCAAACCTCCCGAGACCCTCGTGACGTGAGCCATGACGCACGACACTAGGCGGGCACCAGGCGGGCGCCAGCGCGCGCAGCGTCCTTTTTTCCTCTTGGGTGCTAAGGAGGCCAGCGCAGGCGAAGAGTACCGAGGCATCAGGCAAAGGTTGCTATATTGGTGCAACGACACCAAGACCAGGAGGACGGTAGGATAGAGGTCATCGTGGAGCCCAAGATGGCGTCTCTACCAGAGCCTTTGGCAGGCGAAGACCACTTTTGTCAGGGTAGCTTGTATTAGCTGTCCCCCTTCGAATTAGCCCGCCATTGTTGGCTCCCTTCCCGCTCTATATTTGGGAAGAGGACCAGGGCCTATATAAGTAGAGCTAGCCACCATAGTAGAGGCATCTCATCTTAGCTTGATCCAACCCGATCGAGAGCCTACTCACAAGAACACCTCAACCTCAGGAGGCTGTTCTTCCCTTGTATTGTTCATCATCAGCCCTAGAGGCAATCCACCACCACCACACTGGAGTAGGGTATCACACCACAACGGTAACCAGTATAAATCTTGTGTCTTCCTATGTTGCGAGTTCGCCGAGTTCGTCAGCGAGATCTTAGCGAGCTAGGGCGTAGATCGGTGGAAGGAAACACTTCATGCGCACCCCAGTGTTCGAACCATAAGGATTTGCCGGAACCCCACATCCGACATTTGGTGCGCCAGGTAGGGGTGCGCCGTAGCCTCCCTTCCATCAGTTCATCACTCCGTCGCTCCGTCGTCTCCATGGCGGACGCTCACCGTGCTCGAGCTGAGCGTCGGGCTGCCCTCACAGCCTGCATCGCTCAGACGGCTCCCGTCGGTGGGCCACATTGCCGTTCTCCATCCCCTCCACCAACGCTACCACCGGCCCGGCGGGGAACGAGCAGCAGGCGTCTTCGCTGCATCCTTCGGTGCGGCAGGACGGCCGCACTGCCACTCCATCGCTGACCCCTGCCAGTTCTTCGTCTCACATGCATTGAGCTCCCATGGAGGCACGGGCTGCACTACTCTCTACGAACGAGCTCCTGCGCTACCGCCCCATCGACGACCTCTACGAGGAGTGGCTCGAATGCGTCGCCGAGCTCGTCCGCGCCGCGGGGGGCTCTCCGGCGCCGTCTCACTCTCTGCCTCCCCCTCAACCAACCGCGGGCGACGGGGCTCATGGTGCACCTCCACCACCTCAGCCCCAAGACGTCGACTTGGCACCAAGGCGCGCGGCTCCGTGGCATGATCCGCCGCGCACGGCGCCCGAGCGCGAAGAGAGAAGCTGCCAAGAAATCCCGCGGCCGTGAGAAGCTACACCTGCACTCCTCGCGCCACCTCGTCAAGACCGCGCACCGCCCGCAGCAGTGCAGTGCGGGCCTCGTCAAGACCAAGCTCCACCTCCGAGGCGGGCCCCGGCAACCACGGCTGCCTGTCGCGCCTTCACTCCCGAGCTGTGTAGCGTCGCCTAGTCGGGCAAGTTCAAGCCGGATCTGCCTCCATGCTACGACGGTACCGCCGACCCCGCGGAGTTCCTGCAGCTCTATGAGCTGAGCATCGAAGCGGCCAACGGCGACGAAAAGGTCATGGCGAACTGGTTTCCCATGGCTCTCAAGGATGGAGCTCGCTCCTGGCTCTTGAACCTGCAGCACGGCTCGATCTCCTCCTGGGACGAGATGCGTGACCACTTCGTCGCCAACTTCCAGGGCACTCGCGACCGCCCCCCGGCTGCGGGTGATTTACGCCGCGTTAGGTAGCAGCCAGGAGAGACCCTCCAGAAGTACATCCAGCGCTTCAAAATCACTCGCCTCAAGATCCCCAAGGTCACGGACGAGGCCATCATCTCCGCGTTCTCCGACAATGTCCGTGACGTCAAGATGAAGGAAGAGCTCGCCATCCACGAGGAGCTCTGCACGTCTCGGGAGCTATTCAACCTGGCAAACAGGCGCGCAAGAACTGAGGAGGGGCGCCTCTCTCTCCTTGAGCCGCCAGCCATTGGCGCGGAGGAGAAGAAGGCCAAGGACAAGGACGTGAAGCGCAAGGAGGTAGCTGTGCTCGCAGCGGAGCCCGACATCAAGCGAGGCAGAGATCAGCCCGAGTCATCCAAGAACGGCCGACCATTCTGCGCCTTCCACAACCTGAACACCCACAATACTAGTGACTATCAAGAGCTCAGAGCCATACGAGAAGGACGCTATGGTCGACGCCCCGAGCGCAACGATCGGGGCTACGACCGGGGAGGAGGACGTGGAGGCAGACGCTGGGACGACCATGGCCCGCGCTAGGAGTGGCACGACCGGCCTCGTGAGGACCGCTGGCAGGACCAACCTCGCGAGGGTGCATGGAGGGACCCGCCTCATGAAGATCGCCCCCAGGGCAACACCGGTCTTCCCCTGCTGCCTCCACCAAGAAGGAATGACGACCACCACCAGGATGAGGGGGATTGGGGCTTCCAGGAGCCGCGCACAATCGCCTATATTTTGGGCGGCGCCCATGCCCCAGCCTCCCAGCGCGTCTTCAAGCAGTTTGCTCACGAGGTGAACCCGACGCTTCCCAAGCTCGAGGCCATGCGCCCACTCAGGTGGTCCCAATGCGCCATCACTTTCAACTCGGCGGATCAACTCAAGTGCACAGCCATCGCTGGCACCCTCCCTATGTTGTGTTTCCCAGTCATCAGCAATGTGCAGGTCACCAAGACATTCATCAACGGCGGCGCAGGGCTAAATGTCCTGTCCATCAACACCTTCGACAACCTCCAAGTGCCATATGAGCAGCTCTAGCCCACCAAGCCTTTCTCAGGAGTGACCGACGGCTCCACCACGCCGATAGGGCAGGTCCGCCTGCCTGTCACCTTCGGGGAGCGCAAGAACTACCGCACCGAGCTCATCGACTTCGACATCACGCACATTCGCCTGTCGTACAATGCCATCCTCGGGTATCCGGCCCTGGCCATGTTCATGGCAGTCACTCATCACGGCTACAATGTTCTCAAGATGCCAGGAAGCGGAGGAATCATCACGGTCCCGTGTGAAGAGAGGGATGCGGTGTGCTCCCTCGAGCGTGCCTTTCAAGCCGCAGCAACCGACAACCCAGACAGCAGAAATGAAGGCCCTCTGGAGGCCATCCCCAAGAAGAAGTAGCCGCACCATGCAGGACCTTAGGAGGACGGTGTCACGGCAGAAGCCATGTCAGGACCAGCGCCTGCTCCAGGGGCGCCTCCCTCCATCGCATAGGAAGGCGCGCCCGGTGCCCTCCTCAGGCAGGGCTCGGGGGCTCTCTTCTTGAGGGCCTCGGACCTTGCCAACCTCACGAGGGAGGCGCTTGGGCACCACTTGGAGGCGTGCTTCATGGCACGTGACCCTCAGGAGAGCACAGGGCAAGGAGTGCCCACCACCCAGGAGTTCATCACCAAGACCACCCAGGAACTGCAAGAAGCAAGAGCCATGCGCGGCGACGGCCGCCCACAAGGCGCAGCTCCGCATCCTAGCAAGGATGCTGGGATGCGTGTCTGCATTGACGTCCCAGGGCTCAACAGGGCCGCATCTCAGGAGCATTTCTGGCCTTCGCATGTGGGCCGCTGCGAGGGACCGCTGCACAGCTACGTTCGTATGCCCTTTGGCTTGCCGAGTGTGGCATCGGCCTATCAGCGCAACATGCGATGTGTCCTGGCGGCTCAGGAAGCTAGGTACCACGCCGTTCTAGAGAAGATGGAGACGGTCTTCAGGGAACCTCCCGAGCCCCCAGAGCCTCCCGAGGCTCAGGCTCTGGTGGCTCATGAGGAGTCATTTTTCCAGCGCACGCCTTCAACTACACCAACTCTGCTTCGTCTACAGAACCAAGTGACATCTTCCAAGCTCGTTTAGCTGCAAGCACCCCATGGGCTGCATTATTCCCAGGCCGCGTGGGTCCGTCCCTGCGGCATGTATCCCTTTTGCTTATGTCTTCAGCTTACCTTGTTGGGGGCGCCCCTCGGGCTACATCATCCCCAAGCCACTCGGGCCGGACCTGGTGGCATGTATCTTCCTGCATTTATCCAAGCTGATCTGCTCTCCATGCCTAACCTGCCAACTGCTACCACCTGCTCGATCATCGTCCCCCCGGGGCCTCCACACAGGCACGACGCTGGTGCATGGGTCCGTCCTTGCCACGCCCACAAATCTGAGCGGTCGAGCTCTAGCTCACGGCGCGCCCTGCGCACGTCACCTCACCAGGCCCTCAGCGCCTTCTCCTCATCTAGAGCAACCAGAGGCAGGCTGACAGCTGTAATGGCAAATCATGTTTCTTCTTGTGCCTATTCAAAGGGACACCATGGGAAGGATAGCAGGCAGCACCGCGAATCTCCTTTTCTCTTGTGCAATTCTCTTGCACGTTAAAAGGGGGGCTCCTAAGCATCGTGACTCAGGAGCTCTTACTGGCTCTCCATCCCTCACCCCCTGGCCTTGACCACGGCATCGCGACCTGGCATACCAGCGGTGGCTGAGCTCGCTCGAGGGCCAGGACCTGATGATGTAGAGCACTAAGGAGAGCATGAGGGGAGGGAAACTCATATTGGCCAGCCTAGCTATGCCGCACGAGTAGGCGCACGGCCCTCGCGCAACGTCAGGAGTCACCACGAGATCAACAAGATAAGTCTCGCACTCGGATCGGCTAAATGTTTGGGCCTAATTGTCAGTCGCGTCGTGCCGCAGCCCCGTTGCAGCCACGTCGACTCCCTTTCTCGCCTTACCATGGCTGCTTGAGCGCTAAGGGGGGCCTCCTGAGCATCGCGCCTCAGGAGCTCTTACTGGACCTTGGGCCCCACACCTCCTGGCCTTGACCACGGCACGCGACCTGGCATACCAGCGACAGCTGTAGCCTTCTTGGGGATCGGGACCTGTCGGCGTAGAGCAACAAGCTATCACGAGAAAACAAAGAGGGGACCGAGCCTTAACGAGACATGCGTTCACCAAATTCTCATAATAAGGAAGATAAGCACTAAGGACATTATGGACCCTTACATGCCCTCACGGGGTAATTCATGACTCATTGAAGGAAACAAAAGCCGACACTAAGGGGAATCATATATATATCCTCCCGTGGTGGACGCCATCATCAACAGTGGGCCACGGGAGGCCGGCGCCAACCCCATCCAGATCAGCAGCGGCAATGGCCGGACGCTGTAGCTCTGCTCTGAGCGCGGCAAGATCTCGGGGGAACGTAGCTGTCATCGCTCGTCTCTGGAGTATCATAGAGCTCAGGAGAGCTGTTGGACTCCCAAGGGCTGCTGCTGCTGGAGTGGTCGCGAGCAGGGCGCGCAACAGCCTCGCGCTCCTCTCCGGAGCAGCACTCCAGGCGGCGGCCCTCGGCATCGAAGACCTTGAGGAAGAGCATGGAGACGCAGTCGTACTCGAAGTGGATTGCAAGGGCGCCCCTTGCATGGCAGACCCGCGCGATCTCGCCCCAGCCGCGCGTCATGAAGATCTTGCCGGTGGGGACCGCTTCGATCTCCGCTCCAGTCGCCGAAGCGCTGCAGTCGGTGTGCTGCAGCCAGAGCTCGAGAGGCCCCCTCGGCGGCATCATGTCGGAGAAGAACCGCGGGAAGCGGATCCAGGAGCTCGGAGGCATCGGCGCCCACAGCACCAACTCGCGCGAGGAGTCCGCGACGTGAACCCTAGGGGCGACGGCGCGCGTCGCCGAGGCACGGCGGCCCTGGATGCAGCGTGGGCAGTGCTGCTCGTCACTCCATTCTCCCAAGCCCTCGGCTTGGGCATACAAGGGCAGCGGGTACCCCGGAGGAGGCCGCTCGCACCAAGGCCTCTACACCACCTGCATCTTCGCCTCATCACGGCGATGGATCGACCTCTTCTTTGGCGGAAGAGGCCCCGGATCATCGCGGGGAGCCTTTCCTTTCTCTTCAGTAGAAAACTTTCGGATGGGCGCCATTGTTGTTGGCAGGGGAGCAAGGAGGAAGAAGGAATCAAGCAAGGAAGAGATGGCAACGGGGGCTCCGCCCGCCTCCCCATTTATAGCAAGAGAAGGCCAACCGGTGTCTCCCATGATCGCAGGTAATGATTGTTTTCCTTGCATGTCGCAGGGACTTGTCAAGTCATGCAGTTGCCGAGGTAGCGTGGGGAAGCGGAGACGCCCACGTCCAATCAACCGCCACGCATCAACTAAGGCCGCAGGCTTTTGGGGCCCGCGGTGCTCCGAACTTGGCCTTGGCTTTGCCATGAAGCCAAGCCCGAGCACACCTTGGGCCCGGGAGCTACTATTGGCGTCTTGGGAACGGGGGTCCACAGACTTGCCTGCGTGCGGCCCGCGGCATGGCTGAGCCAGCAGGCCGTACGGCCCATCCTCGCCAGCAAAGCATCCAAGACCCTCGCGAGGGTGCAAGCCTCACGAGGCGGATGACACAAGACCCCCTCGGGAGTTGCCTAGCTAGGCAGGCTCACGAGGAGCGGAGAAATCAAGGCGGGGCAAACCTCACGAGACCCTTGAGACATGAGCCATGACGCACGACACCAGGCGGGCGCCAGCACGCGCAGCGTCCTTGTTTCCTCTTTGGTGCTAAGGAGGCTAGCGGAGGCGAAGAGTATCGAGGCATCAGGCAAAGTTTGCTATATTGGTGCAACGAGACCAAGACCAGGAGGACGGCAGGACAGAGGTCATCATGGAGCCCAAGACGGCGTCACTACCAGAGCCTTTGGCAGGCAAAGACCACTGTTGTCAGGATAGCTTGTACTAGCTGTCCCCCTTCGAATTATCCCGCCATTGTTGGCTCCCTTCCCACTCGATATTTGGGAAGAGGACCAGGGCCTATATAAGTAGAGCTAGCCACCATAGTAGAGGCATCTCATCTTAGCTTGATCCAAGCCGATCGAGAGCCTACTCACAAGAACACCTCAACCTCGGGAGGCTGTTCTTCCCTTGCACTGTTCATCACCAGCCCTAGAGGCAATCCACCACCACCACACTGGAGTAGAGTATTACACCACAACGGTGGCCTGAACCAGTATAAATCTTGTGTCTTCTTGTGTTGCGAGTTCGTCGAGTTTGTCTGCGAGATCTTAGCGAGCTAAGGTGTAGATCGGTGGAAGGAAAGACTTCACGCGCACCCCAGTGTTCAAACCTTAAGGGTTTCCCGGAACCCCACATCCGACAACAACAATGTATGTGAAGGGACTGCCCGGAATAGATACCTTGCGATTTGTCAAGACGCATATTGATTAACGCAATATCATCCCCGGCCACATCAAGCTTTCGTTGCACCTCGGCAATATCCGTAATCCGGGAAGTAGCCAGGGGGGAAGCAGCCTGTGTTCAAGTTAATTAGATTTGTCCTTGAATATTTCTTCTTGATCTTTCGTTCGCCTCCCATGGGAAGCCAACCTGAGTCTTAGGGGCTACTATCCAAACACAGGTGTATTTTGCCAATAAAACACAATTGCACATATTACAGTGCAAACCTCAAAGCCTCTTAGTAGGCTCGCAAAGGCCTCATCCAATCCACTCTTCGCGAATAGGACCTTTTCAACCACCGTTACCACCAAGAAGTGACGTTCCTCTGAGACGGACGCCTGCCACAGCATGTTCGTCAAGATATCCGGCGCCTCTGGGT
Organism: Triticum dicoccoides; assembly: GCF_002162155.2. Lineage (NCBI taxonomy): Eukaryota > Viridiplantae > Streptophyta > Magnoliopsida > Poales > Poaceae > Triticum > Triticum dicoccoides. The sequence goes on along the minus strand of NC_041386.1, from coordinate 362,941,037 downwards.
CTGCGGAGGCTGCCGTAGGAGTACGGCCACCCTTTGAAGCGATCTGTTCATTCGTATCCAGCTGTATACCTGATTTTTTGGGGCCCTCATTGTTGTTCCTTGGACCCTGGGCCACCGAAGTATCACCTTCGGGTAATGTCTTCATCATCCCTTGCACCACTTATTGGTCGGGGGAGACCCTCCGTAACAACACCTCGAAGTCGTCTGCCCTATTGGACGAAGAGGCCGGTGGGGGCGTCTCGCTTTCCATCATCTCTGGGATAAGGTCTCCCGAGGAAGAGGATTGTTGAGGAAGACTACGTGCTAAGCTGCAAAAAATATATATCCCAGGCATTATAAGAAAAGAACGTGATATGTTTGAATCAGCCTTGTTCACTTACGATTTGGCCTGAGGCTTGTCCTCATCACGAGACCACGCTTCAACATCCTCCAAGCCCGAGCCACCCACCTGAGGCAACTTGCCTCGCTTAGGAGCCTGCTTCTCCCAATCTTCGGAGGCGGCCCTTTTCTTCCTAGGAGGGATGGAGACAGTGCCCCCCTTTACTTTTTCCTTCGGATGAGGGGATTTTGATTCCTCCGGACACAAAGTCCGATGTACCCTTGGAATAGGGGCCATCTTTGGTCCTCTCACTCTCCGCCTCGCCCTCCTTCACAGGCATCTGGTATGGTGCCAGGGCCAGCATCCTTGTGAGAACAGGATTCGCTGGGCCCTCGGGCAGAGGGGCCGAACACATAATTAGTTCCGCCTTCTTTATCCAGCCCCGGAAGAAGATAGCTTGCTCAGTACCATATTACGGTATGCATACTTACAAAATGTTCGGGAGGCAAGTGCTTACCGGGGTATCTGGACGGTTGCAGTTAAGGCCAGCGTCCTCGATAGTGTCCGGCCAATGTCTCCGCTTCCCAAAAAATAACTTCCACATCCCTTCATGTGTGGTGCCGAAGAAGTATTGGAGGGTTTGTGGTCCTTCTGGATTAAGCTCCCACATGTGGCGAGACCTGCGCTGGCATGGCAGGATTCGGCGAACAAACATCACTTGGATCGCGTTGACAAGATCGATGTCTCTCTCGAGGAGGGTTCGGATGTGGCTCTATAAAGTCTACACTTCATCAACTGATCCCCAGTCCAGCCCCTTGTTGACCCATGATGCAAGTTGTAATGGTGGGCCAGGACGGAATGTGGGTGCAGCTACCCACTTGGTGCTGCGGGGCTCCGTAACATAAAACCACTCCCGCTGCCAGTGATTGGAAGTTTCGATAAAAGAACCTTTTGGCCAAGGAGTGCTAGTGAGTTGGCTGATCATAGCACCGCCACACTCCACTTGTTCCCCGTCGACTACCTTCAGCTTCACACTGAAGGTCTTGAGCCATAAGCCGAAGTGTGGGGGGATTCGGAGGAAGGCCTCGCATGTAATGATAAACGCCGAGACGTGGAGGATAGAATCCAGGTCATGAAAATCTACTCCGTAATAAAATGTTAGCCCCCGGACGAAGGGGTGAAGAGCGAACCCTAGCCCTCGGAGGAAGTGGGAGATGAATACTACCCTCTCGCTAGATCTAGGGGTCGGAATAACCTGTCCTTGGGTAGGAAGTGTCAGGACCGGTTTTCCAGGATATAAATTTCCCAGTCAATGGTCCTTGTGCTCACCAGCCCCAGGATTACTATTAGCTGACGAGACACAATCTTGATACAGAAATTCCAAGCAAAATATAAAATATGTAGTACAAGACCATTCTCGTCTATGAGTACAACAAAAGTTTTCTAATTGGTGATGGCAGAAGCGGTTTGCGGATCATCAGCGTCTATGGGACTCCATTTCCCACAGGAACAGCTAACCTGGATGACTCGTATCTTGGCGCGGCTGCTATCTCCATTGCCTAGGTTCCGGGACTGTCATCGTTGAGCTCCTCTCCAAGCAAGAAATCTGGCCAAGAAAATAGCCAGGGACAAGCCAGTGAGTACATTGAATGTACTCACAAACATCATGAAAACAGGTATAACATAGCAGGTGATAATCATGCACTGAAATAATCCACGATCACTTAGTCAGTCCCAAAATAAAATTCATGATGCACGTAAGCAGGTCATTCGTATTAAACAGGAATAAGCGATCTAAAATTGAAGATAAAATAAATCGATCGGGTGTCTGAAACGACGCCTCGAAAGGATAGTAATATAAAGCATGCCTCAGTCGGGCGTCTGAGCGATGCCACATAAAGGGCTTATAAGGAAAATAAATAACATGTGTGCCACAGTCGGGCGTCGGAACGACGCCACCCAACGGAATTATAAGGAAAACAAATAATCAACATGCCTTAGTCGGGTGTCTGAGCGACGCCACATAAAGGGCTTATAGGGAAAATAAATAACAAGCATGCCACAGTCGGGTGTCTGGGCGACACCACATAAAGGGCTTATATAATAATAATCACAATGAGTATTCAGGAGGTAGAACCATCCCAGGGATACTCAACAATTCGACAACAATATAAATGGTTAATCCATAATAATAATAATCACAATCATCAGTCGTCACATGTCATGATCAATATTCTAGTTTAGAAGTTTTCCTCCGAAGACTGACACTAAGACCGACACTTGACCCATCCCAAACTGTAGTCCTTAACCATGGACACGGCAATTCGAATAGATATAATCTCTGCAGATGGTGTACTCTTTACCCATTATTAACGTATTCCTTTAGTCCATCGGGACTAATTCCGTTAACGGTCTTTTAATTGAAAACACACCTGACCCGCACACACCAGCTTAACTTACCGGTGTCTGGAATCACCCACGACACCCGTTAAGCAAAATTCTAAGTGGGAAGGCTACAACCTGGACTAGCATGGGATCAAATTTGTACCGCGTGCTACTAAGGGGTGCCCCCCTCTCGGTCCCAACCGGAAACACCCATGCCCCCGGACCAAGTGACATTCCTACCAGAGGCCTCTAGTATCTTTCACTATGGCCTCTCTGTAGGGTGTGTGCCGAGGAGGGGTTGACAACTTACTTGACCGTACCCTACCTACGGTAGGGACAAGTGGTAGCATGAAACAAGTATGGGGGTTACTGGAACAAGACTCGATCTACGGTCGACTCAGGAGGTTTATGTATTCCCTGCATGGTTAGCACAACAATGCTTTACACAGTATTACTCACAGGGCCACCACCCCTCAGGCTCCATCTTGCCTCACTGCACATCCTCGCCACAACGAGATGTCAGTAATGTGGTTGTATCCACCAGAACATAACCCTCTTTCGGACTTTATCCGAACTACCACTAGGCATATATGGCATGAGAAGTGGCTGTTGTCATCCTTATCACATATATATATATATAGCATAAAGATTTTCACCATATGCTTATATGCATGAGTATGATTTCCACATAAAATAATGCCACTCCACATTATCAAAAATGATGGACTTCTAAATATTCTAGCAAACAACACACAACTTGTATCATATCTGAGTTCAAGATGCTTGCCTTTAGTGTGTGGAGAGGTAGGGTGCACCACAAAACTTACCGGTTCCTATTTTGAAAAATTCAAATCAACATACATTTCCAAAACAGTGCAAAAAAAGTTGTCGGAAGATTTTTGAAATAAATATGTCAAAAAGCTAGATGAAATTTGCGGAATAACAGAAAAAGAATCAACTCATTTGAAGTTTTATTTTAAAAGATATAGCCAGTCAAAGTTTTGGTCAACTCTGTTTTTAATAAAATCTGAAAAAAGAAAATGGTTCAGACTCGAATACGTATTAGCACAGGGAAGACGTACTTAGCGAAGGGCGCATTCACTTAGAACCGTTGGGGTCCGGCCTAGTCGCTGATGTGCGGGGCCCGCTTGTCGGTTTTCTCTTCCTCCTCTCGCGCGCCTTGACGGAGAGCAGGGCCGGGTTCCGATGATGATTGCCGGCGACAGGGGGCACCAAACGATGCGCTCCAGGTATGCACGTGCTCGGGAGGAGATGTCGCATCCATTGGAGGAGGTTAGGGGAGCGGCGGAGCTCGAGGGCGAGTAGCCCTTCCTCCATGGCGGAGGGGAGCTTCGGGAGGGAATGGAGCTTTGCACACCTCAACTCCCGGGAAAAATTGAATGCTGGAAAGGGTCCTCGGGGTCATGATGGAGCTAATGGTGGTGATAGAGTGGAGGGAGGGGCTATGGTGGCATCGGAATAAACAGAAGGGTGGCGGTGAGCGTCTCGGCCGGAGGCGAAGGAGATGGCATCTTTCGGTCAATCAGTGGCTTGGGGAAGCTCTAAGCGAGGATTGGGGCACTGCTTGAGGCTGAGGGGGTCGAAGAAGGGCCTATATAGGCGGCAATGTCGGTCCCACGACTGTGGATAAGATCTCCGGCGAACTGTCGTTTTGTTGCTGGCAGGGCGATGTGGTGGAGGCTAGCGGGATTTGGGAGGGCGAGTGGATGAGGATGGCCTGCTTATGAGGGCAGCTGGCGAACGGAGGACGCTTGGGCGGCGCCGTCCATGGCAGGAACGGACGCTGCCGCAGGCGTGCCGCCAAGAAGCTTGTTGCGGTGACGCTGCGGGGAGTGAGGGGGCGGTCGAGTGGGGCGAGAAACGACTACACCAGCGGATCAGATCGAGCTCGGGGGAGGGGTAAACCTGGGACACGGCAGCTCGGGCGCATGCACGTGCAGAACGCGCACTCTGGCTGCGCCCGGTTCATGCACGGTGACCGCTCGACGAAATGCCCTGGTGAGCTAGGTGGCTTGGATGCAAACACAAATTAACAGGGCTTAGTTATCACTAGCTAGGGGATTAGTGGAAATGATGGTTTGTCCAGAAGGGGAGGTTCGCAATAGAGATACAGCACCATGCCAAATCTGGTCATGAGCTACAGGTGTTTGATGAAATGCCAGTGACATCTAAATGACTTTGATGGCAACCAAACCTTCCAAATCGGTGTCTCCTTAGCTAAAATGGATGGTGGTGGAGTTTGTCAGGACCCCGACTCGATGTCACATTGATCTAGCTGGTAATACCTCATATCACTTTGCGGCCTCACGCACGGTATCCCCACGGGTGTCGTCTTACCTTTTCCCGGGACCGTTTGCGCCTTTTGGCTCACGTATATGATGGTGTCGCTAGCATCCATATGATAAAGAGCCCGGGCTGACATGACTAGTCGTAAACCCAAAGTGGCACAGACTTACAGGGACAGGCATCCATGACCCAGCTTCGAACGTGTCGGTCATCAGCAAGTGGGTCCGGGCTGTAGCACTGGGCTAGCAGGACTCCGGTAAACCGGGCTGTAGCGGGCTAACAGGACTCCGGTACTCAAAGCGTGACATTTCCCCGAAGGGACAGACACAAGAACGAAGAAGGACACATGCCGGCCAGCCTAAGTGTTCCAGAGCAGTAGCAAGCTACCATGGCTCAGCGGTAACACTAGGAGACATTTCCCGGTAAGAGAGGCTACTAAAGATAAACAACTAGATAGTCAGATCCCACACATACCAAGCATTTCAATCATACACACAATATGCTCGATATGTGCAAATACAACGAAGCATCACAACATGACTCTATGACACAAGTACTTTATTTAAGGCTCAGTGAGCCATACATATCATACACAAAGGTACGGGTCTCACGACCCCACATACAAGTCATACAGTCATACAAACCAGCAGCGGAATAACTTGTCTGGGTACAGACAACTAGTAAAATAAAAGAGGCTTGGAAAGCCTAGCTATACTACGTGGTCCTTCACAAGCTCAGGGTCACCACCTGGGTCTTTAGCCTACTCGTTGATGTCAACGTCTACATAGAACCCATCAGAAGGGGTTGCAGCGTCTTCTGTAAAAATGTAGATTATAGCAACATGAGTACAAAGGTACTCAGCAAGACTTACATCAGATCCTACATACATGCATAGTATCAAGAAGGGTTGGTGGAGTTATTGCAGCAAGCCAGCTTTGACTCTTGGCTAGGCTATCCTACGATACTCCAACTTGAAATGGTTTTTCGCACACGAGTCCACTACTCACCAATTCAATACACTACCGAGGATCCGCCTCCGTCTTCCTACGGAAGAGCCATCCTCGGCACTCACACTTATCTTGAGGCTTTTAACAGTTTCCATTTACTTGTCTATGAACTGTATAGGCAACCAAGTAGTCCTTTACCGCGGACGCGGCTATTCGAATAGATCATGTTAACCCTGCAGGGGTGTACTCCTTCATACACGCTCTCACCACTTACCGTCGTTTACACGACATGTACTCGGCAACCTTCAAGCGGAAGCCCAACGTGGGTGTCGGCCACGACCTACCTAATCACCTAAGCCTCCAGTCCAGGTTTATCGCCTATCCAGGTTCCATCCGCAGGGAGTCCGGCCGAGGTTTCCCATACGGCCCCGAACGATGTGAACAGGGTTCCCGAGATACCTAACGGGTATTCGGTACACCGTGCCACATACCTGCCGCATCACAGCCCACCCCTACGGTCAGCGCTGTCCACGGCCTCCAGTAGGCTACAAACACCAGAAACTACTTGCAACTCCTGGACGGAGAACTAGGGTGAATAAGAAGCCGAGAGGGTCCATTGGTTTCGGGCCCAATGCATGGTAGTAGCTGCTTCTTAAATCACACATACAGATCTCAGTGCTTAAGGTCGGCTTCAATGAAACAACCCACCATGTACTCCTACATGGCCTCTCATCGATACCTTTACCAAATCGTGTTCACCACACCACTCTCATTACCGACATAAACATTTCACTCTAGCCCATCACCCAGATGAACCAGACCTGACACGACTCTAAGCATAGCAGGCATAGCAAGGTAGGAACAACACATACATATGGCTCAAGCAACTCCTACACATGCTAGTGGGTTTCATCTAGTTACTGTGGCAATGACAGGTCATGCAGAGGAAATGGGTTCAACTACCGTAGCACACAGCAGTTTGAATCGCGTTGTCTTAATGCAGTAAAAGAGAGCAGGAGCGAGAACATGGGATTGTATCGATATGATCAAATGGTTGGTTGCTTGCCTGATGGTTCGATGCACGGATACGGTTCTTCGTTAGGGTAATCATGGTACTCCTCGGGGACAGAACCTGTCGCAAAGGGCATCGGTACACAAGCATCACCAAACAATGTGCAACAATATGATGCATGCATGAAACATGGCAATATGAGTGTATTGGGCTAATGCAACTAAAGCCAGAAGGGTTTGAACAAATTTGAATCAAAGATTCAAATTTCAAATTCAAATATGGCCTGTTAAAGTGCTTTTCCTTGTTCTGCTTAAAACATCCATTTAACTTGTTTGATCATGCATGAAAATAGTACAGATGGATAGATTGGATTTTTCTGATCATTTTTCATATATAATTTGTCCAATTTGGAGTTACAGAATAAAAGTTATGAATTTTTGAAGTTTAAATAATATTATGGAATTTCCTGATTTAATTTAAATCCAGAAAATCAATTACTGCGTCAGCCTGACGTCAGTGTGACGTCAGCAGGTCAACGGAACTGGTCCAGGTCAAACCTGACAGTGGGTCCCGCATGTCAGGGTGATTATTTTAATTAAAACTTAATTAAAACTAATCCTGTTTAATTAACAGGGCTGGGCCCCACCTGTCATTGACTCACGGGAGTCAACCAGGGCCCACCCATGGTCAAAGTTAATGTCGGCTGCCGGCGTTTAGTCGCCGGCGAGCCCGACGCGGCGGCGGAAGTGGTTTTGGTCATTTCGGCCACCAGAGGGGCCGCGGAGACCACCGGAGTGGAGCTGAGGCCAACCCGCAGCTCTTGGCGGAGCCCGTTGGGGTCGGGGTGGCCGGAGTCGACGGCGGCGAGCTCGGCTGCGGCCGCCGGGGTTCGGTCGTGCACGGGAACGGTGCTGGAGCTCGAAGTCGAGCAAAGCGAGGCGCTAGGGATGCTCTACGGGGTCTTGCGAACTCGTTGGACTCGCCGGGGTGACCAAATGGTCACCGGAGCTGCGTCGACGGCGAGCTCGGCGACGGCGGAGGTTCGGCCGTGGTGGGGAGGTGGCTACGGTGAGGGAACGAGGGGAAGGAGAGGGGGAAACGGTGGCGTAGCTCACCGCGGTTGCAGTGGGCGTCGAAGCGGGCTCGGGGACGCGCTGGAGACGGCGAATCGACGGCGACGGTGGTCGGAGCCCGAAGAGGGGAACGGCGACGTGGCGGCGATGCAGGGCTTCCGGGGAGCTGTGGAGCGGTGGGGAGGAAGAGGGAGTCGAGGCGAAGCTCCTGAGCTAGTCGGGGGAGCGAGGGGTGGCCGGAGACGGTGGCTATGGCGAACGGCGGCGACGGTGGTGTTCGGCCGTGTGAGAGGGGAAGCGAGAGAGAGGAGAGGAGAGCCGGGGGAGAGGCGTGGCGTCGTCCAGGGCGTCGAGCGAGGAGGGGAGGCCAGGCAAGCAGGCGAGCAGGTGGCGTGGCGCGGTGGCGCGCGCGCGCGCCGGCCACACTCCCCTCCCTCTGTCGGGACGAAGACGACAGAGGAGGGAGGTGGGCTGGGCCGGCTGCCGGCTGGGCCAGCCAGCTGGCTGGGCCGCACAGTGGAGGAGCCCAGGTAAGCTCCTCCTGTTATATATTTTCTGTTTTTTAATTTTTGACATTTGTTTTGATTTAAAAAATATATTAAATCATTTATTTAACTTATGCCAATTTTTGCAGGAGCTATTTATATTATTCCAGAGCTCTTTTATAATTGGCATAATATTTGGGCATATATTAATATATATAATTAATATATTTCCAATGCAAATATTTATGCATTAATTCCAAATGCCCAAAATAAATGTCCATGAGCCACTAAAAATATTGGTTTGATTTTTATCTCTGTCCAATATTTTCAGAGAGCAACATGAGCATTTTCTTGGACCCTTTTGGAGAAATTTTTATTTGGGTCATTTTCAAAATGGTTCTGAGGGTTTCACAGATCCCCATTTCAAGTTTCTGATGAAAGAGTAAACATGATGCAACACTCTAATGCATGACTAGCTAGGGTGTGACAACTCACCCCCACTCAAAAGAATCTCGTCCCGAGATTTGGGTTCCCCCGGGAAGAAGGCGGGATACTCGAGTCGAAGACGATCCTCCCTTTCCCAAGTTGCTTCATCCTCGGAATGGTGCGACCATTGAACCTTGAGAAACTTGATATTATGACGTCGCGTGGTACGTTCGGCCTGATCGAGGATACGAACGGGGTACTCTCGATATGTAAGATTATCTTGGAGATCAAGCGTTTCGTGGTCCACTTCACGGATAGGATCCGAGAAGCAACGCCTGAGTTGAGAAACGTGGAAGACATCGCGAACTCTGGAGAGGTGCGGAGGTAGTTCCAACTGGTAGGCAACTTCTCCTCGTTTGGCAAGAATGCGAAAAGGTCCAATGTAACGAGGAGCCAATTTGCCTTTGATACCGAAACGATGGGTTCCCTTCAGAGGGGTGACCCGAAGATAAGCCTTCTCGTCAACCTCGAAGGTCATAGCCTTATGTTTTCGGTCATATTGACTCTTTTGACGGGATTGGGCTGTTTTCAACTTTTCACGAACGATACGAACTTGTTCTTCTGCTTCCTGAATCATATCCGGGCCAAAGAATTGTCTTTCCCCGGTCTCTGACCAGTTAAGGGGTGTTCGACATCGTCGTCCATAGAGAACTTCAAAAGGGGCTTTACCCAAGCTAGATTGATAGCTGTTGTTGTAAGCGAATTCGGCAAATGGAAGGCACTTCTCCCAGTCCATTCCGAATGAGATAACAGAGGCTCGAAGCATGTCTTCTAGAATTTGGTTGACGCGTTCCACTTGACCACTCGACTGAGGGTGGAAAGCGGTGCTAAAGGAAAGACGGGTTCCCATAGCATTTCGGAAACTTTCCCAAAATTGAGAGGTGAAAAGACTTCCTCGATCCGAGTTAATTTCCAAAGGAACACCATGGAGAGACACTATTCGGGAGATGTACAAATCTGCCAGCTGACTAGCGGTTATACTCTCACGAACAGGTAAGAAGTGGGCTACTTTGGAAAGACGATCGACCACGACGAAAATAGCATTATTCCCTCTCTTGGTCCTGGGAAACCCGGTAATGAAATCCATACCAATTTTATCCCATTTCCATTCAGGAATAGCTAAGGGTTGAAGGGTGCCAGCAGGCCGTTGATGCTCTGCTTTTACACGACGACAGACGTCGCAATTTGCAATATACTGAGCAATTTCTCTCTTCATCCTGGTCCACCAGAACCTCTGGCGTAGGTCCTGATACATTTTAGTACTACCGGGATGAATGGTGAGAGGAGATTCATGAGCTTCCTTAAGGATCAATCGCCTCAGGTTGCGCACTTTGGGAACTACTAGTCGATTCCCGAAGTATACGACTCCTTGATCATTAATGGAGAAACAATTCGCAATTCCTTTCTGAAGGTTCCTCTTGATGCGGGAGATTCCCGGATCTACCTTCTGTGCTTTGATAATTTGATCCATAAGGGTAGGTTTTGCCACCATGGTGGAGAGAAAACCTTGAGGAACAATATGAAGGTTAAGCTTCCGAAATTCCTCATGGAGGAGCGGTTGACTTTGTTGTAACATCAGGTTGTTACAATAAGATTTACGACTTAGTGCATCAGCCATGACGTTGGCTTTCCCTGGGGTGTAGGTTATTCCTAAGTCGAAGTCGGTGATCAATTCAACCCAACGTCTCTGCCTGAGATTCAAATCCGGTTGGGTGAAAATATACTTCAGACTTTGGTGATCAGTGAATATTTCGCAACGATTACCGAGGAGGTAATGTCGCCAGGTCTTAAGTGCATAGACTACGGCTGCAAGCTCTAGATCATGAGTAGGATAATTCTCCTCATGTGGGTGCAATTGCCGTGAAGCGTAGGCAATTACGTGTCGATCTTGCATGAGAATGCAACCTAGTCCTTGTCGCGAAGCGTCGCAGTAGATAGCAAAGTCCTTAGAGAAGTCTGGCGGTACCAGTACGGGAGCAGAAGTCAGGCGTCTTTTCAGTTCCTGAAAGCTGTGCTCACATTGTGGAGTCCACTCGAACTTCTTATCTTACTTGAGGAGTTCGGTTAGAGGTTTGGCAACTTTGGAGAAGTTCTCGACAAAGCGACGACAATAGCTCGCTAAGCCTAGAAAACTCCGAACTTGCTTGACCGATTCAGGTGGAGTCCAGTTAAGGACGGCTTGAACTCGCTCAGGGTTAACAGCAATACCTTTACCAGATATTACATGACCCAGATAGGTCACTTCTGACAACCAGAATTCACATTTAGAGAATTTGGCATAAAGGCGATGCTCTCGAAGTTTCTTCAACACTAGCCTTAAATGTTCGGCATGTTCTTCCTCGTTCTTGGAGTAAATGAGTATGTCATCGAGATAAACTACGACGAATTTATCCAAATACTCCATGAAGATTGAGTTCATTAACCGAGAAAAGGTGGCTGGAGCGTTGGTTAAACCGAAGGACATGACGGTGTACTCATATTGGCCATGACGAGTAACAAAGGCCGTTTTAGGAATGTCCCCGTTTCTGATTTTGATTTGGTGGTAGCCCAACCTCAAATCCATCTTGGAGAAGACTGAGGATCCAGCGAGCTGATCGTACAGGTCGTTGATCCTGGGAAGTGGATATTTGTTCTTGATTGTGACCAAATTGACAGGTCGGTAATCTACAACCATCCGGTCCGTACCATCCTTCTTCTTGACGAATAGGACGGGGCAAGCCCACGGAGATGAACTAGGGCGGATGAAACCCTTTTTCAAGGACTCATCGAGTTGTTTCTTAAGCTCGGCTAGTTCTAGGGGTGCCATCTTATAAGGTCTTCTAGCAATCGGAACGGTTCCTGGAATGAGGTCTATTACAAACTCAACATCCCTGTCAGGTGGAACACCTGGCAATTCCTCTGGAAAGACATCCGGGAAGTCACGGACTACCGGAACGTCCTCAAGGTCTGGCAAAGGGCTGGCGTTAAGAGAATATAATTGTCGCTTGGCTATTCGGGTCAAGACATTGACTATCTTCCCCGAAGGATGGGTGAGTTGAACAGTCCTAGAGAAGCAATCATGGGCATGATGAGCTGACATCCAGTCCATACCCAGAATGATATTAATATCTGAAGATTTAAGGGCTATCAAAGACGCAAGGAAAACAAGTCTGTCGACTTGAATTTCATTTCCATAACTTACCCTAGAGGTCTGCCATCTAGATCCAGGGGTAGAGATTTCCATAGTGGATGGCAAGTCACAGAATGCAACGTTATGCAAACGAGCATAATTTTCAGATATAAAGGAATGAGAGGCTCTTGTATCGAAAAGAACAGATGCCGGGTGGCAATTAACAAGAAGCGTACCGAGAACGACGTTGGGGTCCTCTTGAGCTTCTTCGGCAGAGACACAGTTGACATGGGCACGTGAAGCGGTGACCGGTTTAGCATGAAACACTTTCCCTGTCGGCTTGCCACGGCCAACAGCTTTAGCAGATTGATTTGGGTTGGTCTGGGGGCATTCACGCATATAGTGGCCAGATTCCCCACACTTGAAACAAGTCACGGAACTGGTACGTGGAGGAGCATTGTTAGTTGAACCCCCATAGGGCTTGGCTGGAGCAGACTGTTGAACGGGGCGAGGCGCCTGGAAAGATGGCCTCGGTGTGAACCTGGGTGGCAGGGCGGTGTTGGGTACCCACACGCGGCGCTTCTGAGGACCAGCACCGGATGGGGAACCCATGTCACGTCCATGCTTGCGTGTTGCGTCATAGTCAGTCTGACCAGTTTCAGCACTGATGGCTTTGTTGACAAGTTTCGAAAAAGATGTGCACTCATGCAGACGGAGGTCGCGGCGAAGCTCAGGACTAAGGCCCTTACGGAACCTTGCTTGCTTCTTGGCGTCCGTAGAAACTTCCTCAGTTGCATATCGGGCGAGATTACCAAACTCTCTGCTATAGGCATCCACAGAAAGTCGGCCTTGGGTGAAACTGCAAAATTCTTCACGTTTACGGTCCATGAGACCCTCCGGAATGTGATGTTCACGGAAAGCCTCGCTGAATTCAGCCCAAGTTGTGACATGGCCCGCTGGGCGCATAGCTCCATAATTCTCCCACCATAGACTGGCGGGGCCTTCAAGATGATAGGCAGCAAAGGTGACCTTGTCAGCCTCCGCTACCAGCACGGAACGCAGTTTATGGGAGATACTGCGAAGCCAGTCATCAGCGTCGAGAGGCTCGACGGAGTGGTGGAACGTGGGTGGATGCAATTTGATAAAATCACTGAGTGACACCACGTTAGCCCTCTGATGGTGTGTTGTATTCTGTTCAATACGCTCCAACAAACGGTTTGTCTCCCGCTTGTTTCTCTCAGCTTCCATCATCACCTCGGCTAGTGAAGGAGGATGAGGCAGATTTGCATCCCTGGCTTCACTGCCTTCGGCCTGCTCTTGAGAAGCAGGGTTAGCGCGCGTGTTGACCATCCTAGGAAGACAAGACAATGATTTAGTCAGGATGGTAAAATTCCGACATAGGATACATAATGTAAGGAATAACTCGGAATGCAAGATGATCATCCGTATGACATGGTAGATACAGAAACTGCTTCTTTTATTCCATCGTCATACACACCATACAGGGTTTAGTACAAGACCAAACATAGTACTTTTACGGTGAAAAGAGGATTACATCTCATCGGAGGCATTCCAAGCTCCTATACATTATTTTTCTACATCTCCGGAAAGAGTACAGACTAGGTCATATCCCACGAGTTACGCGGGGCGATAGACGACACAGCTAGTGCAAACTAGTGATACCACCACTAACTCAGACCGATCCGTAATAGTCCTCGTAGAAGTCACCTCCATAGCCTGGAAGCTCAACATGTTCATCCGGAAACAGACGGTCTCGCGGAGCTTGTGGACCATAGGGGCTAGGATGAGGCCTTGGACCAACAAACGGTGGCCTGCGGGGACCGCGAGGTGGGGTGATGCCTCCTACATCACGCCAAACCATCACGTCTGGCAGAGCAGATCTCACCGGATAGAGATCGCGCATATCTGAATATCCAGCTTGCACCGCCGGTGCGAACCGAGTCAAAGTGGCCCAGTGGTCAGCACGGGTATTGAAGAGCTCTAGCCTTAAGGCCCGATTTTCACGGTCCTTATCCTCGAGCATCTCAGCAGTGGTGCGAGTCCGTGAATCCTCCTGAGTGGAGTCAGCATAGATAGCCTGGAGATACCCTTGTGCTCCCGGAAGTGATCCTGGCATATACCGGAAATCAGAGTCCCGAAATAACCCAGATCTGACTCGCATAATGGTCATCATAGAGTAGGCGGCGTCCTGCACAGCCATCTCAATGGTAACCCCGAGTCCATAAGAGCAGTGAAGAGGCTCGGTGGATCCAGGATAAGATGGAAATATCCTAACAGTGCAGAGATACTGGCTTTGATTGAAATCTCGGAATTGCTCTTCGACCGTGTACTCAGGATACCAGCGGTATCCAGCCTCAGTCATTACCCTGACCAACTTAGCAGTATGGCCGGGTACATCTAGGCATCGAGTCAGGCGAACCACTTGATTGAGGTCGCGAGTGGCCATCTGAAAGCACAATCATAATGCAAAGGCATTAGAATTTCTAGCAAAATTTCGGCAGCATAACAGCTGTAAATGCTCAAAAAGGATTTGAGACATTTGACAAAGGATTTCGTACACACTCATCATCATTATATCAAAGTTCTGAAACCATTCTGGCAACATAATGTGGTAGTAGATCTGAACTAGGCTTGTATCCATCGAACTTATAAGGTACTACTGATTAGTAACTCGCGATCCTGATAGAGAGAACAGATCCTAATTCCTTAACCCCCCGTGGAAGAATGGACTGACTCAGATCAGAAAGTCATAAGGTATAAGGAGTAAAAAGAGCCTTACGTTCCATCCCACAAACAATTCCCCTACATATAACTAAAGAATTTCTAGACTCAACATCGACCAGTTTGGCTTGGAGAACCTACAGGCAGTCCGGCTCTGATGCCAACGCTGTCAGGACCCCGACTCGATGTCACATTGATCTAGCTGGTAATACCTCATATCACTTTGCGGCCTCACGCACGGTATCCCCACGGGTGTCGTCTTACCTTTTCCCGGGACCGTTTGCGCCTTTTGGCTCACGTATATGATGGTGTCGCTAGCATCCATATGATAAAGAGCCCGGGCTGACATGACTAGTCGTAAACCCAAAGTGGCACAGACTTACAGGGACAGGCATCCATGACCCAGCTTCGAACGTGTCGGTCATCAGCAAGTGGGTCCGGGCTGTAGCACTGGGCTAGCAGGACTCCGGTAAACCGGGCTGTAGCGGGCTAACAGGACTCCGGTACTCAAAGCGTGACATTTCCCCGAAGGGACAGACACAGGAACGAAGAAGGACACATGCCGGCCGGCCTAAGTGTTCCAGAGCAGTAGCAAGCTACCATGGCTCAGCGGTAACACTAGGAGACATTTCCCGGTAAGAGAGGCTACTAAAGATAAACAACTAGATAGTCAGATCCCACACATACCAAGCATTTCAATCATACACACAATATGCTCGATATGTGCAAATACAACGAAGCATCACAACATGACTCTATGACACAAGTACTTTATTTAAGGCTCGGTGAGCCATACATAACATACACAAAGGTACGGGTCTCACGACCCCACATACAAGTCATACAGTCATACAAACCAGCAGCGGAAGTAACTTGTCTGAGTACAGACAACTAGTAAAATAAAAGAGGCTTGGAAAGCCTAGCTATACTACGTGGTCCTTCACAAGCTCAGGGTCACCACCTGGGTCTTTAGCCTACTCGTTGATGTCAACGTCTACATAGAACCCATCAGAAGGGGTTGCAGCGTCTTCTGTAAAAATGTAGATTATAGCAACATGAGTACAAAGGTACTCAGCAAGACTTACATCAGATCCTGCATACATGCATAGTATCAAGAAGGGTTGGTGGAGTTATTGCAGCAAGCCAGCTTTGACTCTTGGCTAGGCTATCCTACGATACTCCAACTGAAATGGTTTTGCGCACACGAGTCCACTACTCACCACTTCAATACACTACCGAGGATCCGCCTCCGTCTTCCTACGGAAGAGCCATCCTCGGAACTCACACTTATCTTGAGGCTTTTAACAGTTTCCATTTACTTGTCTATGAACTGTATAGGCAACCAAGTAGTCCTTTACCGCGGACGCGGCTATTCGAATAGATTATGATAACCCTGCAGGGGTGTACTTCTTCATACATGTTTCCACCACTTAGCGTCTGCACACGACATGTGCTCGGCAGACTTCAAGCGAAAGCCGACGTGGGTGTAGACCACGACCTACCTAAACACTTAAGCCTCTAGTCCAGGTTTATCGCCTATCCAGGTTCCATCCGCAGGGAGTCCGGCCGAGGTTTCCCATACGGCCCCGAACGATGTGAACAGGGTTCCCGAGATACCTAACGGGTATTCGGTACACCCGGCCACGTACCTACCGCATCACAGCCCACCCCTACGATCAGCGCTGTCCACGGCCTCCAGTAGGCTACAAACACCAGAAACTACTTGCAACTCCTGGACGGAGAACTAGGGTGAATAAGAAGTCGAGAGGGTCCATTGGTTTCGGGCCCAATGCATGGTAGTAGCTGATTCTTAAATCACACATACAAATCTCAGTGCTTAAGGTCGGCTTCAATGAAACAACCCACCATGTACTCCTACATGGCCTCTCATCGATACCTTTACCAAATCGTGTTCACCACACCACTCTCATTACCGACATAACATTTCACTCTAGCCCATCACCCAGATGAACCAGACCTGACACGACTCTAAGCATAGCAGGCATAGCAAGGTATGAACAACACATACATATGGCTCAAGCAACTCCTACACATGCTAGTGGGTTTCATCTAGTTACTGTGGCAATGACAGGTCATGCAGAGGAAATGGGTTCAACTACCGTAGCACACAGCAGTTTGAATCGCGTTGTCTTAATGCAGTAAAAGAGAGCAGGAGCGAGAACATGGGATTGTATCGATATGATCAAATGGTTGGTTGCTTGCCTGATGGTTCGATGCACGGATACGGTTCTTCGTTAGGGTAATCACGGTACTCCTCGGGGACAGAACCTGTCGCAAAGGGCATCGGTACACAAGCATCACCAAACAATGTGCAACAATATGATGCATGCATGAAACATGGCAATATGAGTGTATTGGGCTAATGCAACTAAAGCCAGAAGGGTTTGAACAAATTTGAATCAAAGATTCAAATTTCAAATTCAAATATGGCCTGTTAAAGTGATTTTCCTTGTTCTGCTTAAAACATCAATTTAACTTGTTTGATCATGCATGAAAATAGTACAGATGGATAGATTGGATTTTTCTGATCATTTTTCATATATAATTTGTCCAATTTGGAGTTACAGAATAAAAGTTATGAATTTTTGAAGTTTAAATAATATTCTGGAATTTCCTGATTTAATTTAAATCCAGAAAATCAATTACTGCGTCAGCCTGACGTCAGTGTGACGTCAGCAGGTCAACGGAACTGGTCCAGGTCAAACCTGACAGTGGGTCCCGCATGTCAGGGTGATTATTTTAATTAAAACTTAATTAAAACTAATCCTGTTTAATTAACAGGGCTGGGCCCCACCTGTCATTGACTCAGGGGAGTCAACCAGGGCCCACCCGTGGTCAAAGTTAATGTCGGTTGCCGGCGTTTAGTCGCCGGCGAGCCCGACGCGGCGGCGGAAGTGGTTTTGGTCATTTCGGCCACCAGAGGGGCCGCGGAGACCACCGGAGTGGAGCTGAGGCCAACCCGCAGCTCTTGGCGGAGCCCGTTGGGGTCGGGGTGGCCGGAGTCGACGGCGGCGAGCTCGGCTGCGGCCGCCGGGGTTCGGTCGTGCACGGGAACGGTGCTGGAGCTCGAAGTCGAGCAAAGCGAGGCGCTAGGGATGCTCTACGGGGTCTTGCGAACTCGTTGGACTCGCCGGGGTGACCAAATGGTCACCGGAGCTGCGTCGACGGCGAGCTCGGCGACGGCGGAGGTTCGGCCGTGGTGGGGAGGTGGCTACTGTGAGGGAACGAGGGGAAGGAGAGGGGGAAACGGTGGCGTAGCTCACCGCGGTTGCAGTGGGCGTCGAAGCGGGCTCGGGGACGCGCTGGAGACGGCGAATCGACGGCGACGGTGGTCGGAGCCCGAAGAGGGGAACGGCGACGTGGCGGCGATGCAGGGCTTCCGGGGAGCTGTGGAGCGGTGGGGAGGAAGAGGGAGTCGAGGCGGAGCTCCTGAGCTAGTCGGGGGAGCGAGGGGTGG
>NC_041386.1:362898537-362922526 GCF_002162155.2 Triticum dicoccoides | reverse complement strand
AGCGGTGGGGAGGAAGAGGGAGTCGAGGCGGAGCTCCTGAGCTAGTCGGGGGAGTGAGGGGTGGTCGGAGACGGTGGCTATGGCGAACGGCGGCGACGGTGGTGTTCGGCCGTGTGAGAGGGGGAGCGAGAGAGAGGAGAGGAGAGCCGGGGGAGAGTGAGAGAGAGCAGGGGGAGGCGTGGCGTCGTCCAGGGCGTCGAGCGAGGAGGGGAGGCCAGGCAAGCAGGCGAGCAGGTGGCGTGGCGCGGTGGCGCGCGCGCGCGCCGGCCACACTCCCCTCCCTCTGTCGGGACGAAGACGATAGAGGAGGGAGGTGGGCTGGGCCGGCTGCTGGCTGGGCCAGCCAGCTGGCTGGGCCGCACAGTGGAGGAGCCCAGGTAAGCTCCTCCTGTTATATATTTTCCTTTTTTTTAATTTCTGACATTTGTTTGATTTAAATAATATATTAAATCATTTATTTAACTTATGCCAATTTTTGCAGGAGCTATTTATATTATTCCAGAGCTCTTTTATAATTGGCATAATATTTGGGCATATATTAATATATATAATTAATATATTTCCAATGCAAATATTTATGCATTTATTCCAAATGCCCAAAATAAATGTCCATGAGCCACTAAAAATATTGGTTTGATTTTTATCTCTGTCCAATATTTTCAGAGATCAACATGAGCATTTTCTTGGACCCTTTTGGAGAAATTTTTATTTGGGTCATTTTCAAAATGATTCTGAGGGTTTCACAAATCCCCATTTCAAATTAAATGGAATTTTAAACATGATGCACACACTCTAATGCATGACTAGCTAGGGTGTGACAGAGTTGGTTTGGGAAAGCAAAGAACTACGCAATGCAAGTTTTAGTGAAACTCAATTTTGGACAGAAAATGAGAGGGGTAATCTGGTCAACTCAAAATATGCCTATGGGGCTGATCTCTTGGACATAAGGGTTTGGTAGGGTTGACTACAAGTAGGAAAAATCCCAAGGTCACCGGAGGAATTTAAAATAGGGTTGCAGTGCAAAATACCAAACAGGACCAGAATGAAAAAGAGGATGGTTTGCTCAAAATTTATAAAACACAAAGCTAGATTTTTGCATAAAAATGAGTTCTATGCATCTACTGACATCTCCAAATTTCTATATAATTTTTAAAGAAATATTTAAATAGGTTGCAGTGCAAACTACAAACTGATCCAGATTTGAAAAATTGAAGTGGAGCTCAAAATTTTCAAAAGACCAAGAGAGATTTTTGCATAAAAAGTGATCTGTAGGCAATGCTTGACCTCTACAAATTTTTATGGAATTTAATAAGAAATATTTTATGCAGTTGTAGTGCAATGGGAGCCCTTAAAGGAATGGAAAAGCCATTTTAAAAGAATCGATGCTTGGCAAAAGTATTATACAAATGCTTCCACTTTCATACCCAACAAAATTCAAATATATTGAGAAAGCATTCAAGCCCCTCAATATTATCCAAAAGTTTCAGATGAGAGAAAAAATTAAAATCCAGAGAAAAGAAGTAGCTCTGAAGTTAGTAGAAAAGTCAGAAAATAGAAAATAAATCTTTCTGACAAAATTTTAATTAATAAAACAAGATTAAATTTTTTGGGGGGTGTTACAACACTACCCCCTTAAGAAAAATCTCGTCCTCGAGATTTTATAAGGACTTGTTTTGCAAAAAGATTACTCGTACCAGGCGACAATCGTAACATGAAAAACAAATACACCACACACATGATAGGACGGGGTCACAGTAGAATCGCGAACTAAGGTGCAGATGTGGTGTACTAGCGAGGTAATCGATTAGGTGATAAAAGAACATGCGGTCTTGTATTTAGTGTACGCGTCTTGTGAGTCGTATAACGCGAGGGCATGCAGATTATTATTTGTTGTTGGAAAACATTTTTAATTGCAGTGGTCTTTTAAGAAAAACCTTACCATGAAATTTGCCATAATGAAACAATCAATTTTCGATGACAAGCAACAACATCTACTAAGACAATATATTCATACAGAGAATTTAAAAATACATCACAGGTATCACATCAAGCAGTTAAAATCTACACAAACTCACACAACTACGACGCTGAAGGTTCAGGCAATATGCTATAGGTCACGAGGAAATATTCATTGCAGTGGGATATATCCTACGTTTACTGGGCAGCGGATGGGGGACTCACTCAAAAAAAATGTCTCTCTTAGTTTGGCCTTAGGGGTCTGCCAGTGGCGGCTTGGGTTTTATACAGCAAAGGTCTGGAGAAAATCCTAGTTCCTGCTGGGTTAAGCGCTCTCGACCGATGACATAGTGTACCCTCTTAATTAGTGCTGGATCTTTCCCTGCTCAGGTCTAGGGAAAGGATGCAGCTTCTCTGGCTGCTTCACTATTTTGGGAAACAATAATACCCACATTCACTGGCATAGGGCGCGAGCAATTGAAGACGGATAACCTCTCCATAAGCAGCAATCTTCATGGCCATTACTAGAGTGGGCACAGATCTCCTGATGAAGGGAACTTCTGTAGGGTCTTGGTTTGGGTCTACCTGCAGGGAGTGCCTGGCTGTACAATATTTCGAGGGGATGAAAGTGACCCTCGATTTGAACAGATTATACTAGGATGGCTGGGGAAAACCCATGGTACTGTGGTTAAAATCCCACAATTATATTTAATAAAATCCACCGGGGTTGCAGCTGGGGTCTTTATATGAATCCCAAGGTGCGACCTGAAAAAAAATGGATGCGAAGGTCATGCACACGGTGAGGGATGCTTGGTAAGGTCATGGAGTGGCCTCATGTATAGCATCTGGGCTGGGTGACAT
This sequence comes from Triticum dicoccoides, assembly GCF_002162155.2. Taxonomy (NCBI): domain Eukaryota; kingdom Viridiplantae; phylum Streptophyta; class Magnoliopsida; order Poales; family Poaceae; genus Triticum; species Triticum dicoccoides. Next base: position 362,919,709 of record NC_041386.1, on the reverse strand, counting down.
ATTATGATGTGGGGGCAATATTAATTGTCAGTTCTGTTCTCTGGTGGTCGGGGTCATTGTCATAGATATATATATCGCCAAATGCGATGTATTACTGTGGTTGTCGGTTGGGGCCAACGTTCCCTTTATATAAAGAAAACAGAGTCTTCCTTCACACGCTTGCGAATGGGGCAACTCAGGTGTCGATCACGGGCGTGTAGCTTACTGGGCTAGTATGATAGGTTGGGCACCGACTGCCAAAAGCTGTCGGGGTCACTGTGTGGGCTATCGGGTAGGATAAGCTTGGTTGTGGTGAGGTTAAGGTCTGGTGGGTGGATTAACCTAGGTTTATCGACCCGGCTAAGATAGGATTAGCCAATGGTCAGCCTGGCTCTGATACCAAGATTGTCAGGACCAGTTTTCCAGGATATAAATTTCCCAATCAATGGTCCTTGTGCTCACCAGCCCAGGATTATTCTTACCTGACGAGACACAATCTTGATACAGAAATTCCAAGCAAAATATAAAATATGCAATACAAGACCATTCTCGTCTATGAGTACAACAAAAGTTTTCTAATGGGTGACAGCAGAAGCGGTTTGCGAATCATCAGCGTCTATGGGACTCCATTTCCCACAGGAACAGCTGACCTAGATGACTCCTATCTTTGCGCGGCTGCTATCTCCATTGCCTAGGTTACGGGACTGTCGTCGCTGAGCTCCTCTCCAAGCAAGAAATCTGGCCAAGACAATAGCCAGGGACAAGCCAGTGAGTACTTTGAATGTACTCACAAACATCATGAAAACAGGTATAACATAGCAGGTGATAATCATGCACTGAAATAATCCACGATCACTTAGTCAGTCCCAAAATAAAATTCATGATGCACGTAAGTAGGTCATTCGTATTAAACAGGAATAAGCGATCTAAGAATGAAGATAAAATAAATCGATCGGGTGTCTGAAACGACGCCTCGAAAGGATAGTAATATAAAGCATGCCTCAGTCGGGCGTCTGAGCGATGCCACATAAAGGGCTTATAAGGAAAATAAATAACATGTGTGCCACAGTCGGGCGTCGGAACGACGCCACCCAACGGAATTATAAGGAAAACAAATAATCAACATGCCACAGTCGGGTGTCTGAGCGACGCCACATAAAGGGCTTATAGGGAAAATAAATAACAAGCATGCCACAGTCAGGCGTTTGGGCGACACCACATAAAGGGCTTATATAATAATAATCACAATGAGTATTCAGGAGGTAGAACCATCCCAGGGATACTCAACAATTCGACAACAATATAAATGGTTAATCCATAATAATAATAATCACAATCATCAGTCGTCACATGTCATGATCAATATTCTAGTTTAGAAGTTTTCCTCCGAAGACCGACACTAAGACCGACACTTGACCCATCCCAAACTGTAGTTCTTAATCATGGACACGGCAATTCGAATAGATATAATCTCTGCAGATGGTGTACTCTTTACCCATTATTAACGTATTCCTTTAGTCCATCGGGACTAATTCCGTTAACGGTCTTTTAATTGAAAACACACCTGACCCGCACACACCAGCTTAACTTACCGGTGTCTGGAATCACCCACGACACCCGTTAAGCAAAATTCTAAGTGGGAAGGCTACAACCTGGACTAGCATGGGATCAAATTTGTACCGCGTGCTACTAAGGGGTGCCCCCCTCTCGGTCCCAACCGGAAACACCCATGCCCCCGGACCAAGTGACATTCCTACCAGAGGCCTCTAGTATCTTTCACTATGGCCTCTCTGTACGGTGTGTGCCGAGGAGGGGTTGACAACTTACTTGACCGTACCCTACCTACGGTAGGGACAAGTGGTAGCATGAAACAAGTATGGGGGTTACTGGAACAAGACTCGATCTACGGTCGACACAGGAGGTTTATGTATTCCCTGCATGGTTAGCACAACAATGCTTTGCACAGTATTACTGACAGGGCCACCACCCCTCAGGCTCCATCATGCCTCACTGCACATCCTCGCCACAACGAGATGTCAGTAACGTGGTTGTATCCACCAGAACACAACCCTCTTTTAGACTTTATCCGAACTACCACTAGGCATATATGGCATGAGAAGTGGCTGTTGTCATCCTTATCACATATATATAGCAGAAAGATTTTCACCATATGCTTATATGCATGAGTATGATTTCCACATAAAATAGTGCCACTCCACATTATCAAAAATGAAGGAGTTTTAAATATTCTAGCAAACAACACACAACTTGTATCATATCTGAGTTCAAGATGATTGCCTTTAGTGTGTGGAGAGGTAGGGTGCACCACAAAACTTTTTTGAAAGTTTTATTCTCTCCCCATTTCCTATTTTGAAAAATTCAAATCAACATACATTTCCAAAACAGTGCAAAAAAGTTTTTGGCACATTTTTGAAATAAATATGCAAATAAACTAGATGAAATTTGAGGAATAACAGAAAAAGAATCAACTCATTTGAAGTTTTATTTTAAAAGATATAGCCAGTCAGAGTTTTGGTCAACTCTGTTTTTAATAAAATCTGAAAAAAGAAAACGTTTCAGACTTGAATATGTATTAGCACAGGGAAGACGTACTTAGCGAAGGGCGCCTTCACTTAGAACAGTTGGGGTCCGGCCTAGTCGCTCACATGCGGGGCCCACTTGTCGGGTTTCTTTTCCTCCTCTCGCGCGCCTTGACAGAGAGCAGGGGCGGGTTCCGATGATGATTGCCGGCGACAGGGGGCACCAAACGATGCACTCCGGGTATGCACGTGCTCGGGAGGAGATGTCGCATCCATTGGAGGAGGTTAGGGGAGCGGCAGAGCTCGAGGGCGAGTAGCCCTTCCTCCATGTCGGAGGGGAGCTTCGGGAGGGAATGGAGCTTTGCACACCTCGACTCCCGGGCAAAATTGAATGCTGGAAAGGGTCCTCGGGGTCATGATGGAGCTAATGGCGGTGATAGAGTGGAGGGAGGGGCTCTGGTGGCGTCGGAATAAACAGAAGGGTGGCGGTGAGCGTCTCGGCCGGAGGCGAAGGAGATGGCATCTTTCGGTCAATCAGTGGCTTGGGGAAGCTCTAAGCGAGGATTGGGGCACTGCTCGAGGCTGAGGGGGTCGGAGAAGGGCCTATATATAGGCGGCGACGTCGGTCCCACGGCTGCGGATAAGATCGCTGGCGAACTGCTGTTCTGTTGCTGGCAGGGCGACGTGGTGGAGGCTAGCGGGGTTTGGGAGGGTGAGCGGATGAGGATGGCCTGCTCACGAGGGCAGCTGGCGAACGGAGGAGGATTGGGCGGCGCCGTCCATGGCAGGAGCAGACGCTGCCGCAGGCGTGCCGCCATGAAGCTTACTGCGGCGACACTGCATGGTGCGAGGGGGCGATCGAGTGGGCCGAGACGGCTACACCAGCGGATCAGATCGAGCTCGGGGGAGGGGTCAACCTGGGACGCGGCAGCTCGGGCACACGCACGTGCAAAACGCGTGCTCTGGCTGCGCCCGGTGCATGCACAGTGACCGCTCGACGAAATGCCCTGGTGAGCTAGGAGGCTAGGATGCAAACACAAATTAACAGGGCTAGGTTATCACTAGCTAGGGGATTAGTGGACATGATGGTTTCTCCAGAAGGGGAGGTTCGCAATACAGATGCAGCACCATGCCAAATCTGGTCATGAGCTACAGGTGTTTGATGAAATGCCAATGACATCTAAATGACTTTGATGGCAACCAAACCTTCCAGATCGGTGTCTCCTTAGCTAAAATGGATGGTGGTGGAGTTGGTTTGGGAAAGCAAAGCACTATGCAATGCAAGTTTTAGTGAAACTCAATTTTGGACAGAAAATGAGAGGGGTAATCTTGTCAACTTAAAATATGCCTATGGGGCTGATCTCTTGGACATAAGGGTTTGGTAGGGTTGACTACAAGTAGGAAAAATCCCAAGGTCACCAGAGGAATTTAAAATAGGGTTACAGTGCAAAATACCAAACTGGACCAGAATGAAAAAGAGGATGATTGGCTCATAATTTATAAAACACAAAGCTGGATTTTTGCATAAAAATGAGTTCTATGCATCTACTGACATCTCCAAATTTTTATGTAATTTTTAAAGAAATATTTAAATAGGTTGCAGTGCAAACTACAAACTGATCCAGATTTGAAAAATTGAAGTGAAGCTCAAAATTTTCAAAAGACCAAGAGAGATTTTTGCATAAAAATGATCTGTAGGCAATGCTTGACCTCTCCAAATTTTTATGGAATTTAATAAGAAATATTTTACGCAGTTGTAGTGCAATGGGAGCCCTTAAAAGAATGGAAAAGCCATTTTAAAAGAATCGATGCTTGGCAAAAGTATTATAATAATGCTTCCACTTTCATACCCAACAAAATTCAAATATATTGAGAAAGCATTCAAGCCCCTCAATACTATCCAAAAGTTTCAGATGAAAGAAAAAATTAAAATCCAGAGAAAAGAAGTAGCTCTGAAATTAGTAGAAAAGTCAGAAAATAGAAAATAAATCTTTCTGACAAAATTTTATTTAATAAAACAAGATTAATTTTTTTGGGGGGGTGTTACAACACTACCCCCCTTAAGAAAAATCTCATCCTCAAGATTTGCTAAGGACGTATTTTGCAAAAAGATTACTCGTACCGTGTGACAATCGTAACATGAAAAACAAATACACCACACACATGACAGGACGGGGTCACAGTAGAATCGCTAACTAAGGTGCAGATGTGGTGTACTAGCGAGGTAATCGATTAGGTGATAAAAGAACATGTGGTCTTGTATTTAGTGTACGCGTCTTGTGAGTCATATAACGCGAGGGCATGCAGATTATTTTTTTTGTTGGAAAACATTTTTCATTGCAGTGCTCTTTTAAGAAAAACCTTACCATCAAATTTTCCATAATGAAAACAATCGATTTTCGATGACAAGCAACAACATCTACTAAGACAATATATTCATACAAAGAATTTAAAAATACATCACAGGTATCACATCAAGCAGTTAAAATCTACACAAACTCACACAACTACGACGCTGCCGGCTCAGGCAATATGCTATAGGTCACGAGGAAATATTCATTGCAGTGGGATATATCCTACGTTTACTGGGCAGCGGATGGGGGACTCACTCAAAAAAATGTCTCTCTTAGTTTGGCCTCAAGGGTCTGCTAATGGCGATTTGGGTTTTATACAGCAAAGGTCTGGAGAAAATCCTAGTTCCTGCTAGGTTAAGCGCTCTCGTGCGATGACATAGTGTACCCTCTTAATTAGTGCTGGATCTTTCCCTACTCAGGTCTAGGGAAAGGATGCAACTTCTCTGGCTGCTTCACTATTTTGGGAAACAATAATACCCGCATTCACTGGCATAGGGCGCAAGCAATTGAAGACGGATAACCGCTCCATAAGCAGCAATCTTCATGGCCATTACTAGAGTGGGCACCGATCTCCCGATGAAGGGAACTACCGTAGGGTCTTGGTTTGGGTCTACCTGCGGGGTGTGCCTGGCTGTACAATATTTCGAGGGGATGAAAGTGACCCTCGATTTGAACAGATTACACCAGGATGGCTGGGGAAAACCCATGGTACTATGGTTAAAATCCCACAATTATATTTAATAAAATCCCCCCGGGGTTGCGGCTGGGGTCTTTATATGAATCCCAAGGTGCGACCTAAAAAAAATGGCTGCGAAGGCCATGCACACGGTGAGGGATGCTTGGTAAGGTCATGGAGTGGCCTCGTGTATAGCATCCGGGTTGGGTGATATATTATGGTGTGGGCGCAATATTAATTGTTGGTTCTGTTCTCTGGTTGTCGGGGTCATTGTCACAGATATATATATCGCCAAATGCGATGTATTGCTGTGGTTGTCGGTTGGGGCAAAAGTTCCCTTTATATAAAGAAAACAGAGTCTTCCTTCACACACTTGCGAATGGGGCAACTCAGGTGTCGATCACGGGCGTGTAGCTTACTGGGCTAGTCTGATAGGTTGGGCACCGACTGCCAAAAGCTGTCGGGGTCACTGTGTGGGCTATCGGGTAGGATAAGCTTGGTTGTGGTGAGGTTAAGGTCTGGTGGGTGGGTTAACCTAGGTTTATCGACCCGGCTAAGATAGGATTAGCCAATGGTCAGCCTGGCTCTGATACCAAGGTTGTCAGGACCGGTTTTCCAGGATATAAATTTCCCAGTCAATGGTCCTTGTGCTCACCAGCCCCAGGATTACTCTTACCTGACGAGACACAATCTTGATACAGAAATTCCAAGCAAAATATAAAATATGCAGTACAAGACCATTCTCGTCTATGAGTACAACAAAAGTTTTCTAATGGGTGACGGCGGAAGCGGTTTGCGGATCATCAGCGTCTATGGGACTCCATTTCCCACAGGAACAGCTGACCTGGATGACTCCTATCTTTGCGCGGCTGCTATCTCCATTGCCTAGGTTCCGGGACTGTCATCGTTGAGCTCCTCTCCAAGCAAGAAATCTGGCCAAGACAATAGCCAGGGACAAGCAGTGAGTACTTTGAATGTACTCACAAACATCATGAAAACAGGTATAACATAGTAGGTGATAATCATGCATTGAAATAATCCACGATCACTTAGTCAGTCCCAAAATAAAATTCATGATGCACGTAAGCAGGTCATTCGTATTAAACGGAATAAGCGATCTGAGAATGAAGATAAAATAAACCGATCGGGTGTCTGAAACGATGCCTCGAAGGGATAATAATATAAAGCATGCCTCGGTCGGGCGTCTGAGCGACGCTGCATAAAGGGCTTATAAGAAAAATAAATAACATGTGTGCCACAGTCGGGCGTCGGAGCGACGCCACCCAAAGGGCTTATAAGGAAAATAAATAATCAACATGCCACAGTCGGGTGTCTGAGCGACGCCACATAAAGGGCTTATAGGGAAAATAAATAACAAGCATGCCACAGTCGGGCGTCTGCGCGACACCACATAAAGGGCTTATATAATAATAATCACAATGAGTATTCAGGAGGTAGAACCATCCCAGGGATACTCAACAATTCGACAACAATATAAATGGTTAATCCATAATAATAATAATCACAATCATCATTCGTCACATGTCATGATCAATATTCTGGTTTAGAAGTTTTCCTCCGAAGACCGACACTAAGACCGACACTTGACCCATCCCAGACTGTAGTCCTTAACCATGGACATGGCTATTCGAATAGATATAATCTCTGCAGAGGGTGTACTCTTTACCCACGAGTAACGGATTCCTTTAGTCCATCGGGACTAATTCCGTTTACGGTCTTTTAATTGAAAACACACCTGACCCGCACACACCAGCTTAACTTACTAGTGTTTGGAATCACCCATGACACCCATTAAGCAAAACTCTAAATGGGGAGGCTACAACCTCGACAAGCATGGGACCAAATTTATACCGCGCGCTACTAAGGGGTGCCCCCCTCTCAGTCCCAACCGGAAACACCCATGCCCCCGGAACAAGTGACATTCTTACCAGAGGCCTCTGGTATCTTTCACTATGGCCTCTCTATACGGTGTGTGCCGAGGAGGGGTAGACAACTTACTGGACCGTACCCTACCTGCGGTAGGGACAAGTGGTAGCACGAAACAAGTATGGGGGTTACTGGAACAAGACTCAATCTACGGTCGACTCAGGAGGTTTATGTATTCCCTGCATGGTTAGCACAACAATGCTTTGCACAGTATTACTGACAGGGCCACCACCCCTCAGGCTCCATCATGCCTCACTGCACATCCTCGCCACAACGAGATTTTAGTAACGTGGTTGTATCCACCAGAACACAACCCTCTTTTGGACTTTATCCGAACTATCATCCTTATCACATATATATAGTAGAAAGATTTTCACCATATGCTTATATGCATGAGTATGATTTCCACTTAAAATAATGCCACTCCACATTATGAAAAATGATGGAGTTTTAAATATTCTAGCAAACAACACACAACTTGTATCATATCTGAGTTCGAGATGCTTGCCTTTAGTGTGTGGAGAGGTAGGGTGCACCACAAAACTTTTTTGAAAGTTTTCTTCTCTCCCCATTTCCTATTTTGAAAATTTCAAATCAACATACATTTCCAAAACAGTGCAAAAAAAGTTGTTGCAACATTTTTTAAATAAATATGTAAATAAACTAGATGAAAATTGAGGAATAACAGAAAATGAATTGACTCATTTGAAGTTTTATTTTAAAAGATATAGCCAGTCGAAGTTTTGGTCAACTCTGTTTTTTATAAAATCTGAAAAAAGAAAACGGTTCAGACTCGAATACGTATTAGCACAGGGAAGACGTACTCAGCGGAGGGCGCCTTCACTTAGAACCGTTGGGGTCCGGCCTAGTCGCTGACGTGCGGGGCCCGCTTGTCGGGTTTCTCTTCCTCCTCTCACGCGCCTTGATAGAGAGCAGGGGTAGGTTCCGATGATGATTGCCGGTGACAGGGGCCACCAAATGATGCGCTCCGGGTATGCACGTGCTTGGGAGGAGATGTCGCATCCGTTGGAGGAGGTTAGGGCAGCGGCGGAGCTCGAGGGCAAGTAGCCCTTCCTCCATGGCGGAGGGGAGCTTCGGGAGGGAATGGAGCATTGCACACCTCGACTCCCAGGCAAAATTGAATGCTGGAAAGGGTCCTCGGGGTCATGCTGGAGCTAATGGTGGTGATAGAGTAGAGGGAGGGGCTCTGGTGGCGTCAGAATAAACAGAAGGGTGGCGGTGAGTGTTTCGGCCAGAGGCGAAGGAGATGGCATCTTTTGGTCAATCAGTGGCTTGGGGAAGCTCTAAGCAAGGATTGGGGCACTGCTCGAGGCTGAGGGGGTCGGAGAAGGGCCTATATATAGGCGGCGACGTTGGTCCCACGGCTGCAGATAAGATCGCCGGCGAACCGCCATTCTGTTGCTGGCAGGGCGACGTGGTGGAGGCTAGCGAGGTTTGGGAGGGCGAGCGGATGAGAATGGCCTGCTCACGAGGGCAGCTAGTGAACGGAGGAGGCTTGGGCAGCAACGTCCATGGCAGGAGCGGACGCGGCCGCAGGCGTGCCGCCAAGAAGCTTGCTGCGGCGACGCTGTAGCGAGGGGCGGTCGAGTGGGGCGAGACACGGCTACACCAGTGGATCAGATCGAGCTCGGGGGAGGGGTCAACCTGCGACGCGGCAACTCGGGCGCACGCATGTGCAAAACGTGCGCTCTGGCTGCGCCCGGTGCACGCACGATGACCGCTCGACGAAATGCCCTGGTGAGGTAGGAGGCCTGGATGCAAACACAAATTAACAGGGCTAGGTTATCACTAGCTAGGGGATTAGTGGACATGATGGTTTGTCCAGAAGGGGAGGTTCGCAATATAGATGCAGCACCATGCCAAATCTGGTCATGAGCTACAAGTGTTTGATGAAATGCCAGTGACATCTAAATGACTTTGATGGCAACCAAACCTTCCAAATCGGTGTCTCCTTAGCTAAAATGGATGGTGGTGGAGTTGGTTTGGGAAAGCAAAGAACTACGCAATGCAAGTTTTAGTGAAACTCAATTTTGGACAGAAAATGAGAGGGGTAATCTGGTCAACTTAAAATATGCCTATGGGGCTGATCTCTTGGACATAAGGGTTTGGTAGGGTTGACTACAAGTCAGAAAAATCCCAAGGTCACCAGAGGAATTTAAAATAGGGTTGCAGTGCAAAATACCAAACTGGACCAGAATGAAAAAGAGGATGAATTGCTCAAAATTTATAAAACACAAAGCTGGATTTTTGCATAAAAATGAGTTCTATGCATCTACTAACATCTCCAAATTTTTTATGTAATTTTTAAAGAAATATTTAAATAGGTTGCAGTGCAAACTACAAACTGATCCAGATTTGAAAAATTGAAGTGGAGCTCAAAATTTTCAAAAGACCAAGAGAAATTTTTGCATAAAAAGTGATCTGTAGGCAATGCTTGAACTCTCCAAATTTTTATGGAATTTAATAAGAAATATTTTACGCAGTTGTAGTGCAATGGGAGCCCTTAAAAGAATAGAAAAGCCATTTTAAAAGAATTGATGCTTGGCAAAAGTATTATACAAATGCTTCCACTTTCATACCCAACAAAATTCAAATATATTGAGAAATCATTCAAGCCCCTCAATATTATCCAAAAGTTTCAGATGAGAGAAAAAAAATTAAAATCCAGAGAAGAGAAGTAGCTCTGAAATTAGTAGAAAAGTCAGAAAATAGAAAATAAATCTTTCTGACAAAATTTTAATTAATAGAACAAGAATAAAGTTTTTTGGGGGTGTTACAGGAAGGCTGTGGTGGACCTCCGCGGTCAAATATCTGGTGGCCCGAAGCTTTGCGATATCCTCCTCTGCAACGGAGGAAGCCACCCATCAGCCTTGAGAGCTGGGTCCGGACATGATAGGGGGACTTGAAACAATGAAGTCGAACCTTGGGTGCTAGAGCTCAAGCTTGGGAAGGCTGAGGAGAGGTTTGGCATAAAAGGACGACCCTTGGTTCCTTTATAAAGGCCGCGGGTATTGAACGCCTCCTCCTAAGCCTAAGAACCTGCCTATTCCTAAGGAATCTTTCCCGCAGGACGGTTGGGTTACCCACGCTCGTATTGATGAAAATCCCGCAATTAGGGGACGCGATCTCTGTTTCGACAAGATGTGTCAATGAAAACCACGCCCCGAAACATGGAACGGCGGGACAGGAAATGGTTCGAAATAATGACCAAGAAGCATGACGTCACATTACTAAAGTTGTCAGAAGATTGGATTTGTGGAATACTATACTCTCTACAGATGTGTGTTGCAGATCAAGATACATTTGTTTCATCCGAAGACTGTTTTGGAGTTCAGAAGGAGGAACCGCCTTGCAATGCCGAAGACAGATCTATGCGCCGGATACTTTGTCATTAAAGCAAGGTCAGGGGCTACTGAGGGAGTCCTGGACTAAGGGGTCCTCGGGCGTCCGTCCTGTTAGCCATGGGCCGGACTGAAGGGCTATGAAGATACGAAGACCGAAGAATGTACCCGTGTCCGAATGGGACTCTCCTTAGCGTGGAAGGCAAGCTTGACGACCGGATATGTATGTTCCCTTCTTTGTAACCGACCTTGTGTAACCCTAGATCCTTCCGGTGTCTATATAAACCGGAGGACTTAGTTCGGATAGGAGGGATTCATGATCATAGACATACAAGCTAGACCTCTAGGGTTTAGGCATTACAATCTCGAGGTAGATCAACTCTTGTAATACTCATATTCATCAATATCAATCAAGAAGGACGTAGGGTATTACCTCCATAGAGAGGGCCCGAACCTGGGTAAACATCATGTCCCCCGTCTCATGTTACCATCAACCTTAGACACATAGTTTGGGACCGCCTACCCAAGATCCGCCAGTTTTGACACTGACAATGCCCGTACCTACGCCACCCGGGGAAGGCGAAGGCACGGCCGGACATCCGGCACCGCCGGTCCCGCTAACACTTGTCAGCCCTCCTAGTGCACCTAGGAGCGTGCGGGCACAACGAGGCCCGTCATGTGACCTGGCCACAACTTGAGATGTGAGTAGGGAGCACAAAGGCGGTGTACCCCTGGCCGCAACATCCAATAGCTCGGCGACGCATTCCAGCAGCGCATCGCGGCCGCTCTCCATCAGCTGGCACCGCAGCAGCTCCTGCGCCACCACGAGAGCGGCTCGCATGTTCGCCTGTTCCCGTCAGGTGTGTGGCACCGTCACTGCTACATACCTTGCAGATCTTGCGGCGGCCCGCGCCACGGCATGAGGGCGGCAGACATCGACCCGCGCGGCCCGCGTCCACGGGCGTTGGGTGGCGCGCAGGCCGCTTGGAGTACGGAGTTGAGGTCTTCTGGAACGGATGGAGGTACTTGAGCTAGCCGGGCCGCCCAGCGGTCGGCCTGGGTCGTCGGATCGTCAGACATTAGAGATGCAGGGCGACTGCGGATCAGTTGATGGGGTAGAAAACCTCGGCACACCCCTACTTGGCGCGCCAGATGTCGGATTACGGGTTCTGGCAAACCCTTGAGGTTTGAACACTGGGGTGCGCACGAAGATCTCTCCCCTAGCTCACGCTCTCGCCATGATCTCAAAGCCTAGCTCGCCGAACCCGAGGAACAAGGGACACAAGAGTTTATACTGGTTCGGGCCATCGTTGCGGTGTAATACCCTACTCAAGTGTGGTTTGGTGGATTGCCTTATAGGCTGGGGATGAACAAGTACAAGGGAAGAACAGCCTCCCGAGGAGAGGTGTTCTTGAGCTTGATGAGCTTGTGTGGCTGGGGATGATCTGAGTGATCCGTCTCTCAATGCGCCTCTCTCTCTCTCTAGATGAGCCGATCCCTGGCTACGGTGGTGGCTTTCCCTATTTATAGAGGCTCGGGTGCTCTCCCCAAATATTAGGCGGAAAGGAATCCCACAATGGCCAATTCGAAGGGGACAACGCGTACAAGTCATCCTGACAAAAGGTGGTCTTCGCCTGCCAAAGGCTCTGGTGGTGACGCTGTCGTGGGCTCCGTGGTGACCTCCGTCTTGCCGTCCTGCTGCTCTTGGTCTCGTTGCACTGATATGGAAACCTTTGCCTGACGACTCGGGACTCCGCACCTACGCCTGCCTCTTTAGCATCAAAGACGAAACTAGCACCCTGCGCCCGCTGGCTCCTGCCTGGCCTTGGTTGTCATGGCTCACGTCACGGGAACCTCACGAGGTGCCCCTTGCCTTGATATCTTCGCTCCTTGCAAGCCAGCCTAGCGAGGCTGCCCTTGAGGAGGTCTTGTGTCATCCGCCTCGCGAGGGTCTTGAGCGTTGGTTGATGAAGTTGGGTCGTACAAGGGCGCGGGTGGAGCCACGCCCTGGGCCGCGGGCAGGCATGTCTGGGTACCCCCGTTCGCAGGACGCCGACAATGGGGAAACAGAGTAATGCAATAAGAATGATGACATGATGTAGAACTTCAAATACTCTTGACGATATCCAGGCTATGATCATTACATAGGCATCATGTCCAAGATTAGTAGACCGACTCCTGCCTGCATCTACTACTATTACTCCACACATCGACCGCTATCCAGCAGTAAGAATGATGACATGATGTAGACAAGATCTATCTATGTAGAGATAGACCCCATCGTTTTATCCTTAGTAGGAATGATACATACATGTCGATTCCCCTTCTGTCACTGGGATCAAGCACCGTAAGATCGAACCCACTACAAAGCACCTCTTCCCAATGCAAGATAAATAGATAAAGTTGGCCAAACAAAACCCAAATATCGGAGAAGAAATACGAGGCTATAAAAAATCATGCATAAAAGAGATCAAAGAAACTCAAATACTTTCATGGATAAAAAAAGAGATAGATCGGATCATAAACTCAGAGTTCATCGGATCCTAACAAACACACCACAAAAGAGTTACATCATATGGATCTCCAAGAGACCATTGTATTTAGAATCAAGAGAGAGAGAGGAAGCCATCTAGCTACTAACTACAGACCCGAAGGTCTACAAAGAACTACTCACGCATCATCGGAGAGGCACCAATGGAGGTGGTGAACCCCATCCGAGATGGTGTCTAGATAGGATCTGGTGGTTCTGGACTCTGCGGCAGCTGGATCAATATTTTGTTGACTCCCCTAGGGTTTTGGAAATATTGGGGTATTTATAGAGCAAAGAGGCGGTCCAGGAGGCACCCGAGGTGGGCACAACCCACCAGAGCGCGCCTGGGCCTCCTGGCACGCCCTGGTGGGTTGTGCTCCCCTCGGGGGACCCCCAGGCGTAGCCAGGGCCCATTACGTTCCTTATGGTCCATAAAAAATCTCCGCAAAGTTTCGTGGCATTTGGACTCCATTTGATATTGATTTTCTGCGATGTAAAAAACATGGGAAAACAACAACTTGCACTTGGCACTATGTCAATAGGTTAGTACCAAAAAATGATATAAAATGATTATAAAACATCCAAGATTGATAATATAATAGTATGGAACAATCAACAATTATAGATACGTTGGAGATGTATCATATACCCATTAAGCTTTGCTAGTCTTGATACCCATGGTAATGGGATTGCTGAGTCCTCGTGGCTCACACATTACTACAAAAGTAGTTGCAGGTACAGGTAATGCGATGATCAAGACATGAGAGCAATGCTTGCTTGTTTTGGAGTTCTTCTGCTTCTTCTTCTTCGATCAAGGGATAGGTTTCGGGTCAGGGAGCCTGGGATTAGCAGGGTGGATGTCATTCTTCTTTTTCATTTGATTTCATCCGTAGTCGGATCCTGCTCTTCTGTATGATGATTGCTATGTATTGATGTATTGATGTATTCATGTTGTGGCTTGTGGCGAGTGTAAGCCTTTATCTTGTATTCTCATCTATTCACTACATGGTATGTTGTAATGATATCCACCTTGCTATGCGCTCGAAATGTGGTTGTGCCCCAATCATCAGTTCATCCCGTGATTGGGATAGAATCGCATCTTGGGTGCTACACCAATCATCTGAAACTCAGTTCTAAATTTTACATAGATGTCCCTAGGCCTTGTAGGCATGCTGCTCAATGGGGAAACGTGACCATCTTTGTGTGTCAAAATGTTCTGTCCAGTAGTCGTTCCCGCCCTCCCTCACGAGTATGTGTACTTGAATATTCTCGTATTGCTTGACGAAGTTGAGGATTGACTTGTGTGGGTTCACATAGTGCTTTAAGACAACATTGAACCCTTCTCTGCGTTGCGTCGACTGAAGGAAAGGGAAAAACCTGAATTTGAAGTAGCACGACACTCCTGTAGCCCGGTATTCATAGAGTTTCTCGAAGTGGCCATTCATAAGACCCTCATACTTCAACAAAAGCATAGCCCACTTCCGTTCAAATTCAGCTGGGGTGAAACTGAAGTCAATGCATTCATTGAAGTCTTTGACCAAATCTGGGTTCCTAGCCAACGCAGGGCCAAGCTTCTCTTGTGCTTTCTTCATTATATGCCAACAACAACAATGGTGAACATTTTCGAGAACTTCCTCTTGATTGCTTGCGCCATAGCAACGTCTTGGTCAGTGATGATGTTTTCCGGATCCAACCCATCCATAGCCTCCAAGAGAGCATCAAACAAACAGTCATAACTTGAGGCTAGTTCTTGCCGCACAAATCCACATTCAAGCATAATTGACTGCCCATGCTTTTTGATGCCAATGAAAGGGGCAAATGGCATACTATACATGTTTGTGAGATAAATTGCATCAAATGATACACAATCATGATAAGCCTCCGCGTAAGCTTTCCGTGCCGCACCATCCACCCAAAACAAGTTTTATGTCCCGCCGCCCGCATCCGTCTTGCATTTAAAGAAGAATCATGGGCCATTTTCCATCACCTTGCAGAAGTAGTTGAGTGTTTCTTCAATGTCAATTTCCTTAGTTGTGACATTCAGCTTTGAACAGTGGTTGTGGATGGCTTTAGCTGTGTACGGGACAATTAACTCTGAGTCGTAGCATGATGACATTATCATCATCATCCTTGCTAGCAAAAATAAATAAAAAACTTGTGTTTCAGGCAACTAACACATTGTAGTGAGCAACTTGTTTTTATAGAGAACATAAAGCAACACTTATGCATAAGTAGAGCAAGCTAGACTTTTTCACAAACTTTTTTGTTGGGTCATGCTTTTTTTATTATCAGAGTTGCATAAAAATGAACATAGTTGCCTCAGTTTACTATTTAAGTTGTCAGTTTTTTTTGATTAGGGTCATCCATGAATCCTATACAGTTTGTGAGGCTGTTTTTCCTTTTTATATATACTAGGATAGAAAAGAAATCCAATGCTTGAGGAAGGAATAAGTAACACTTCTCTAGTAACAAGATTAATTCAATGAGAAGGGGGGAAGGTGGTGTGGGGTGGTTTTTTTATTGTACCTGTTATCAAGTTATAGTCGTTAAGGCGAGTAAGAAATTTTTTCTCATCGGGCAGGATGCCTTGGTGAGAATGGAGGTATTTCGAAAGTGATGGCTTGTCAATTAGTGGGTGGTTGTGATCTGCAACAAAAGTGATAACCTCCCATCTGCCATCTGTAAGCTTCACCACCATCTTAGTAGGGCATTTTGTTTGCATTATAGTCTCTCGCTTTCTCTTTCTTCTTATAAGTGTGTTCTTCACCATCCTCTTCAACATCTTGTTCAGATGAGCTTGGGCATGTAGTGTTTTTGCTGGGCGAGACAACATCCAAGACCCCAACCCTCTCCACTGGCTTGCGGAACTTGTTATAGCAGAATTTTTGTTTTTCCAGCATGCCCGTGTAGGCTGACCTGTAAGACGTATTCGAATTGATTGAAAAACCCATCATCAAGGCGTAGCAATTATAGTTTTCCCTGGCATCGACTAATGTGTCGAAGAACATGCCAACATAAGGTTGTTGTGGCTGTGACCCAGCTTCTTCGTCTTCCAACTCATTTTCCTCATCAACAAAAGCATTAGCAGGAGCAACCATAGGTGGGGGAGCAGCGACATGATTGTTCGGGACATGAGTACTATTAGATACAATGTTAGCGTCAGGGGACTCACCAACCCCCTCCTCCAAATGGTGATCCTCCTTCTCACAACCTACATGTAAGAAGGGTGTACCCAACTCAACTGACATGTTGATGCACTCTACGTCAAGTGGCGGTTCATTCAGATCAATCATCTTTTTTCCAACTACTAATTGTCTTTTTTGTCACCACATGAACCTGCAACAAACTGTGTGTTAGCCCACCAGAGAAACATTGCATCATCTTTTGCAGAAATTAGTTCTAGAATAAAAGGAGCAACTATAAGCAGTTGTTTGGGAAACTATAGAGTAAACTAGAGGCAACTTATATATTAATTATTGTCAAAACGTTTCTATTTCTTTTTTCTTCTACCTTTATGTTTCTAGCAGTATGACACCCATATGTAGCAGCAAAGGTTTGTTTTATGTGATATGTGATATACATTTTTTGCTCTTTTTTCAGCAGCAGAAATCACAACGTTTGATGATGGAAAGAACGTGCATCTGACGGAGAGCTTACCGATGGCAGAAGACCTATCTTCGGTGTAGTTTATACTCTTTTATTTTTAGCGATACCATCTGCAATGATAGCAAAGTACATGAATGTGGGCTTGTTCGAATTTTTTGTGTTTGTTGTTTGAGTCTTAGCGAGAACGACAGTGAACGCAAAAGTTATGTTTTAGCACACGCATGTTACTACTACTTTTATAACATGAGTTTTATGCTTTCTACTATATACATCATGTGTTTTATGTTCCAAAAGGTTTTTTATGCATAGAGTTGTCTCAATGGATACAATATGGTTGCTTCATGTTTACAGAAACAATATTTTTGGGGGCTGGCTGGGTTTGTACCATCTGTCTGCTAAACAACATATCAGTTGCCCTTTTTTCTACTAGAGTTGCCCATATTTGTTCATGCGTTGTTTTGGTTTACACAGTTCATTACACCCAGTTGTTGCATGCATACAATGTGCTTTTCCTAGGGTCTTTGGCTCAATAACAGTCGAGTAGTTGCTCTAGCACCAAAAATGGGCACCTATAATCAAAATCCTGGATTGTGTACCCTTTATCTGCCAAACAACACTGAAGTTGCCCAGTTTTGGTACTAGAGTTGTCCCTTTTTTATCTAGTGTTGGTTTTGTCTTACTACAATTGTTCATCAATGTACATAATGCATTATACATAGTTGCCCCATACATACAGTAGGGTTGCCTAAAAGCAATCGACCAGATGCTCTTGTTTTTTCACCAAAGCAAAAAACCAGTTGATGTTCAAACTGGCACGACTGGGGTGGCTGATCAAGCAAGACATGATCGAAGACTAAAGAGGAGAGATGGCCGGGGGAGCTAGTGCTTACCTATTTGGGGGGAGGTAGGCTCTCTTTTTCATTCTCTAGATCTGATTTCGGGGAAGAAAGGAGGAGGAAGGAGGGGTCCTTGTATGCGTTTCTTCTTTCTCAAGACGCCATTGACGGGGGAGCAATCTGTCTGTCCTTGTTCTCCATATTTGTTTTGAAGGAAGAAAGGAGGAGCATGGAGGAGGAAGGGGTCCCCTGGCGTGTCTGGGCCTTCACATAAGAGGAGGGAGAGAGGTTGTGAGATCGGTACTAGGGTGGGGGCGCATCTTTTTCTTTTTCAGGGTTGTCCTGTCAGGGCCGCGCGACTGGCATTTCCTTTCAGCCAGAGCGCTTGTGTGCCAGGTAGCCATGTCCTTGTTTTAGACTCTTTCCTGTAGCTAAACAAATGTGTCACCTCGCTGGCACGTGCATCACACAAGTGTGTTGGTGTTGGGTGGCCACCACACGCTCGTTGCGTGCTCGAATTGATTGAAAAACCCACCATCAAGGCGTAGCAATTATAGTTTTCCCTGGCATCGACTAATGTGTCGAAGAACATGCCAACATAAGGTTGTTGTGGCTGTGACCCAGCTTCTTCGTCTTCCAACTCATTTTCCTCATCAACAAAAGCATTAGCAGGAGCAACCATAGGTGGGGGAGCAGCGACATGATTGTTCGGGACATGAGTACTATTAGATACAATGTTAGCGTCAGGGGACTCACCAACCCCCTCCTCCAAATGGTGATCCTCCTTCTCACAACCTACATGTAAGAAGGGTGTACCCAACTCAACTGACATGTTGATGCACTCTACGTCAAGTGGCGGTTCATTCAGATCAATCATCTTTTTTCCAACTACTAATTGTCTTTTTTGTCACCACATGAACCTGCAACAAACTGTGTGTTAGCCCACCAGAGAAACATTGCATCATCTTTTGCAGAAATTAGTTCTAGAATAAAAGGAGCAACTATAAGCAGTTGTTTGGGAAACTATAGAGTAAACTAGAGGCAACTTATATATTAATTATTGTCAAAACGTTTCTATTTCTTTTTTCTTCTACCTTTATGTTTCTAGCAGTATGACACCCATATGTAGCAGCAAAGGTTTGTTTTATGTGATATGTGATATACATTTTTTGCTCTTTTTTCAGCAGCAGAAATCACAACGTTTGATGATGGAAAGAACGTGCATCTGACGGAGAGCTTACCGATGGCAGAAGACCTATCTTCGGTGTAGTTTATACTCTTTTATTTTTAGCGATACCATCTGCAATGATAGCAAATTACATGAATGTGGGCTTGTTCGAATTTTTTGTGTTTGTTGTTTGAGTCTTAGCGAGAACGACAGTGAACGCAAAAGTTATGTTTTAGCACACGCATGTTACTACTACTTTTATAACATGAGTTTTATGCTTTCTACTATATACATCATGTGTTTTATGTTCCAAAAGGTTTTTTATGCATAGAGTTGTCTCAATGGATACAATATGGTTGCTTCATGTTTACAGAAACAATATTTTTGGGGGCTGGCTGGGTTTGTACCATCTGTCTGCTAAACAACACATCAGTTGCCCTTTTTTCTACTAGAGTTGCCCATATTTGTTCATGCGTTGTTTTGGTTTACACAGTTCATTACACCCAGTTGTTGCATGCATACAATGTGCTTTTCCTAGGGTCTTTGGCTCAATAACAGTCGAGTAGTTGCTCTAGCACCAAAAATGGGCACCTATAATCAAAATCCTGGATTGTGTACCCTTTATCTGCCAAACAACACTGAAGTTGCCCAGTTTTGGTACTAGAGTTGTCCCTTTTTTATGTAGTGTTGGTTTTGTCTTACTACAATTGTTCATCAATGTACATAATGCATTATACATAGTTGCCCCATACATACAGTAGGGTTGCCTAAAAGCAATCGACCAGATGCTCTTGTTTTTTCACCAAAGCAAAAAACCAGTTGATGTTCAAACTGGCACGACTGGGGTGGCTGATCAAGCAAGACATGATCGAAGAATAAAGAGGAGAGATGGCCGGGGGAGCTAGTGCTTACCTATTTGGGGGGAGGTAGGCTCTCTTTTTCATTCTCTAGATCTGATTTCGGGGAAGAAAGGAGGAGGAAGGAGGGGTCCTTGTATGCGGTTCTTCTTTCTCAAGACGCCATTGACGGGGGAGCAATCTGTCTGTCCTTGTTCTCCATATTTGTTTTGAAGGAAGAAAGGAGGAGCATGGAGGAGGAAGGGGTCCCCTGGCGTGTCTGGGCCTTCACATAAGAGGAGGGAGAGAGGTTGTGAGATCGGTACTAGGGTGGGGGCGCATCTTTTTCTTTTTCAGGGTTGTCCTGTCAGGGCCGCGCGACTGGCATTTCCTTTCAGCCAGAGCGCTTGTGTGCCAGGTAGCCATGTCCTTGTTTTAGACTCTTTCCTGTAGCTAAACAAATGTGTCACCTCGCTGGCACGTGCATCACACAAGTGTGTTGGTGTTGGGTGGCCACCACACGCTCGTTGCGTGCTCGAATTGATTGAAAAACCCACCATCAAGGCGTAGCAATTATAGTTTTCCCTGGCATCGACTAATGTGTCGAAGAACATGCCAACATAAGGTTGTTGTGGCTGTGACCCAGCTTCTTCGTCTTCCAACTCATTTTCCTCATCAACAAAAGCATTAGCAGGAGCAACCATAGGTGGGGGAGCAGCGACATGATTGTTCGGGACATGAGTACTATTAGATACAATGTTAGCGTCAGGGGACTCACCAACCCCCTCCTCCAAATGGTGATCCTCCTTCTCACAACCTACATGTAAGAAGGGTGTACCCAACTCAACTGACATGTTGATGCACTCTACGTCAAGTGGCGGTTCATTCAGATCAATCATCTTTTTTCCAACTACTAATTGTCTTTTTTGTCACCACATGAACCTGCAACAAACTGTGTGTTAGCCCACCAGAGAAACATTGCATCATCTTTTGCAGAAATTAGTTCTAGAATAAAAGGAGCAACTATAAGCAGTTGTTTGGGAAACTATAGAGTAAACTAGAGGCAACTTATATATTAATTATTGTCAAAACGTTTCTATTTCTTTTTTCTTCTACCTTTATGTTTCTAGCAGTATGACACCCATATGTAGCAGCAAAGGTTTGTTTTATGTGATATGTGATATACATTTTTTGCTCTTTTTTCAGCAGCAGAAATCACAACGTTTGATGATGGAAAGAACGTGCATCTGACGGAGAGCTTACCGATGGCAGAAGACCTATCTTCGGTGTAGTTTATACTCTTTTATTTTTAGCGATACCATCTGCAATGATAGCAAA